>NC_136522.1:53190791-53193291 GCF_053919585.1 Euprymna scolopes | reverse complement strand
AGGTTCCTTGGACATCGATCTAACTTGATTTGAGCCCAAAACAATAAATGTTAAGGGGTCATAATAAGGGTCAAAGTTAAAAAGAAATTGACCGCTGCGGTCTCTACCAAATTACTCAGACAATTTCTCGTCTAAAAATTTGAAATTTTGTATAAAGTGTATTCAGAGATAGGGCAAGCCTTTTCATAGGTTTGAGACGAAAATTTTTAGTTACTAATATACCAACATATAAATGTATGTATGTATGCTTGCATGTCTGTCCACCACTTTTGAAAGAGGCGACGGATATTCTCTAGACAAGTATCGTTTTGAAGTTCGACATTTCAGACGAAAATTGTCGAATAATTGGCTAAAAACATTAATATCGTCACCTTCAACTGGCCACGTTTCTACAGTTGGGGGTTCGCCAATATTTTCGCAAGTAATGCTCTCCTTACGATTGTCTAGTCTAACCTACGTCTCTCCCAGTTTGGCGGTGGTCATAACAGCAAAAACGTCAGGTATTTAACCGTTCTCTTCCTCCTTTCCGTGACGGGTTCGAGCGGACATATATATATATATATATATATACATATATATAAAAATATCTAAATATAAATATATATATAAATATATATATAAATATATATATATAAATATATATATATATATAAATATATATATATAAAATATATATAAATATATATATATAAATATATATTTATAAATATATATATAAATATATATATAAATATATATATATAAATATATATATATATAAATATATATATATATAAATATATATAAATATATATATATAAATATATATTTATAAATATATATATAAATATATATATAAATATATATATAAATATATATATATAAATATATATATAAATATATATTAATATATAAATATATATATAAATATATATAAATATATATATATAAATATATATATATAAATATATATATACATAAATATATATATATATAAATATATATATATAAATATATATATAAAAATATATATATAAATATATATATATAAATATATATATATATATAAATATATATACATATAAATATATATATATAAATATATATATATATAAATATATATACATATAAATATATATATATAAATATATATACATATAAATATATATATAAATATATATATATAAATATATATATAAATATAAATAAATATATATAAATATATATATAAATATATATATAAAAATATATATATAAATATAAATAAATATATATAAATATATATATAAATATATATATAAAAATATATATAAATATATATATATAAATATATATAAATATATATATATAAATATATATAAATAAATATATATAAATATATACATAAAAATATATATAAATATATATAGATAAATAAATATATATATATAAATATATATATAAGAAAATATGTATATATGAATATATATATATAAATAAATATATATATAAATATATATATATAAATATATATATATAAATATATGTATATAAATATATGTATATATAAATATATATATAAATATATATCTATATATATAGAAAAATGTAAATGTTGGTTCGTTCTAAAATAATAAAACCCTATTTCTACGTTACCAATTTATTTGAAATTTTCAGACAACCCATCTTTAGAGTAAAGGTATGTTTTTATGTTATTGAAATAAATTTACCTCGCGAATTATTAAAATATTAAATAAAATAAATATATTTTTTAACCGTTACTGCGAATCTGTTCTGTTGTAAAACATAACTTCCGGTTCGATTCATTTCACAGCCACGAATTGACGAAAGATTTCATTTTCTGTTAACTTGATAAGTAAAAAAAAAAAACTTACTCATGCAGAGGGTGATCGGTGCTGAACTAATAATGTTATTATTTAAAAAGCCATTCTTAACATGAGGAAAGGAGGGTGGTTTGTACCTATTCTGTACTTTAACTTTACAATTGAATAAAAACATATCATAAAACGTTAATTAAACGTGGAAAACGATTTTAAAAAAATAGCGCGGATCACTCTCTGCATTAGCACACACACACACACAAAAATAATAATCCCATATTTTAAAAATTTAAATTCATTGATATACTTACCAATTTTTTTAATTTTATTTATGTTAAGGCTTTTCACTCATGAAACATTATGTTTTAATTGTTTAGTTTATTTTCACGGCATTGTTTACATAAAAAAGTTTGTTTTAACTTTTTCTAAACTCAACGTATTATAAACACCCTAACCCCCACCCCATGTTAAAAAAAAAACAAAACAAAACAAAAAAAAACGCCCTTCAATAAACCTCGAAAGCCGTTCTTAACATGGGGAAGTTAGGGTGTTTATAATATGCTGGGGCGAGTCGTAAAATTAACGAAGTTGCTATCTATTATTTATTGCAAAAATTGCTTGAAATTTATTTATTTGACAAAAAAATTACGGGTTTGTATTACTATACACATAGATTCGAAAAAGTTGTCAAAAAACAAATA
>NC_136522.1:53058291-53185791 GCF_053919585.1 Euprymna scolopes | reverse complement strand
TTTAAATCAAATTTATTATGTAAATTCAAAAAATATATATTTTTTCTACTCATTTCTATCTATAACCTATATTAATTTTCTTATAAATTTTAAATCCAAACCTTTTATTTCAATTTTTTCAGATTCATCTGCCTTACTTTTAATGCTAGGTTTATTTATGGTGTCTTTTAAATTCAATAAAAATCCTCCTAAATTTGCTGATGAGGAGACCGTGCTTACCAAAAAAACTATATATAATTGTTCTACATAACTTCATGTATACCACAAATAAAAAGCACGGATTTCCGAAACGATCGTACAGATAATTGACTTTGTTGTTGTTCCTTCTTATGAAACTGATTTTTAATTTAATTAAAATTTGATTTTTAAATTTTAAAATTTTTTTTTAAATTTTTAAATTGAAAATCACTTTACTTAATATTGAATTAGCTCTAGGACATTTAACTATCGAGCTTATTATATATCTAAATTACAACGAGCATTTCCTGTATTTTAATTAAACTAGTAATTTCACTGTTACATTAAAATACACTTAGCTCTTTAGACTATTATTCTAATCTCCTTGAAATTATATATATATATATATATATATATATATATATATATATATATATATATATATATATATATATACTAGCATGGGTGCCCGGCGTTAGCCGGGTGTGTAGAGGTGTATGCTGTGCAAAAAAAAATGGTCAATTTTTCAAACTTTTACCCCTATTATGACCCTTTAAAATTCATAGTTTTGAGCTCAAATACAGTTATTAAGTTAGATCCATGTCCAAAGAACCTATATCTAAAATTTCAAGTGACTTAAAATTATCGGAGGAGTTTGGTAGAGTTCTCAAAGGTCAAATCGTTAAACTCTGACCCCTTAGCAGCCAAATTTCTGACCGAAATCAGATCACATAGATTTTCCAAAATCTCAGTACCCTGTATATCAAATTTTGAGTCTATAGACTAAAAATTGACAGAGTTATTGCGTAGGGAAATGTACACAGACAGACACACACACACGTTCACTTTATATATATATATATATATATATATATATATATATATATATATATATATATATATATATAATTGGTGATTTACTGTCGCATCGCACTCACTTTCATCTGTTCTATAAACGCTTAATGCTTACAACTAATTAAATAAGTTACGTAATCGCCGTTGGCAAAATGATTAATAATTGAGTGGAATAGATTTTGAAATTAGTTTTGGATTCCACTGACAAATATCTGTCAATTTCGTCTGAACATCTAGAATAGTAGTCTGTTTATAGGGGAGGGGGGCGTTCAGGAGTGTGGGTTGTTCATGGGGTTGAGTTATTCCCCGGTTACAGTGGTTCATCGTTCATTGCCCAAAGTAAGCAAGCACACGATCCGGTTGGTCCAAAATTAAATTGTTACGTTTTTTTTTTTAGTCTAGGGATATTAAACATGCAATATAATTTTATAACATAAACCTCAGACATTAAAGAAGTATTTATGTGCATAAAAACAATGAAAGAAAAATATGTACTAAAGGTCTAAGGGCGATAAGCAAGTTTTTTTTTTTTTATTTAATTTAGTTTACGTTCAGAATAAAAAGCTTGTTATTGATAAGAAACAACAGAATTTCTCTGGTCAGAGAGAAAGTCAGAAAGTCTTTATAATTATTAAATGTGTCCGGTTTTATTAGAGAACTAGCAGGCCGCCCGGAATAGGCCGCTTGTAAAATACGCTTAAATATATTTTGATTAATGCAGATTTCATATTTATTATTATATTATATTGGACCCAATATATAGCAATGATTTCAAAAGTTAAAAAATATGTCTCGTAGGCCATTACCGAGAATCGAACCAAAACGTTTAGCTTACGATTTACTTTTCCTTCGACGTTAATGCCTGAGCTATGAAGTTGCTGCAACGCTAAAAATTAAAACATGAACCATTATTCGTAATGCCGTCGTTCTAGATTCACCTCTTTCTTTAATTTTTACACTTTTGCGCCGATTTTCCACGATTAAAATCCTAATATAAATAATCGGAATAAGTAATTTTATGGGAATCGCTTATTGTATCGGAATCGGGAAAAACATTGAAGTTGTCCCATCACTAATATATCCCATGTTGATGTATAAGTTCCCCCACCTGTTTCATAAAAAAATTTTGTTCTAAAAAATGTTTTGATATTTGGCAAAGTATTATATATTATTAGAAAACACGTATTCTGTTCTACAAGATAATGGTCATCGTTTTTTTTTTTTTTTTTTTTTTTGCTCATAGAATTTTTTCTCGTTTTTTGGAACTTTCAAATGGATTGTCAAGTAGATAAAAAAAAAATTATATTCTCGACACTTCCTTCTTTTCGCTTTTAATAGAGGTAAAAAAGCGAGTGAAGTGACCAAGGATATTTGTGCCATATATGGAGAAAACGCTATAGCTGAGAGAACTGTTCAAGATTGGTTTACCAGATTCAAAGACGGTAATTTTTTTCCTCAATGACGCTCCGCGTTCCAGAACATCAATAAAGATTAGCGAATACAAACTCAGGGTTTTTTTTTTATAGGAAGATGGCCATCAGACATGTAGAGAATTGGGTGAAAAGATACAGTGCTATTTTGCGACAATTTCGAACAATGTTCAGTCGATGAAATTTACACAAAAAACTTACTTTTTTTGTGATTTTCTTAAAGAAAAAAATGTCGATAACAATTACCTATATATATATATATATATATATATATATATATATATATATATATATATATATATATATTAAATCCCCGCACCAGTATTTCATGGTAAACAACAGATGATCCCTTGAAAACAAAATTATTACTGGTACTATAGTGAATTCGAGAGCGCAAGTTGATGCAGTGGTTGCAGGTGATTGAATGACTTACTGACAAAATGGTTTTCTAACGAATGAATGATAAAAAATATTTTTTTGTATAGGTTAAAAACTTCCAGGACTATATATATACATATATATATAATTATTTTTTTACTATAATAATTAAATACCTACAGACACTAGTGTTTCATCCTTTCGGGATTCTTCAGTGCAGGGTGTCACGATTACTACCAGTCGAACGATTCGAACCCCGCGACACGAGACATCTCTGGCTCGATTAGCAGAGGCCGTATCCATTCGGCTACCATTAACCGTGTGAAATAGCGTTGAATTTTAAACATTTTAATTTAAATGTTCATTACGTCAGACAGACAGTGATCAAATCGTTATACGATGATCTACGCATAAGAGCTAAATTGACCGACTTTTAATTCAACTGAAAGTGCTCAACGATAAGAAACGAATTTCTTAAAGGGGCTGTCATAATTATTTTTTTACTATAATAATTAAATACCTACAGACACTAGTGTTTCATCCTTTCGGGATTCTTCAGTGCAGGGTGTCACGATTACTACCAGTCGAACGATTCGAACCCCGCGACACGAGACATCTCTGGCTCGATTAGCGGAGGCCGTATCCATTCGGCTACCATTAACCGTGTGAAATAGCGTGTGTGGGGGGGGGGGGGTATTAGGTTGGTGCAAAAATAAAAAATGGACTCTTCTGATTTATGAAAGTATGATAGGTTATAAAAAGGAAGGGTTGTAAAGAGATAGCTTCGAATTTTGGGGTATCAAAACCAAAGCAAAATATGATTAAAGTAAAAATAAGATAGATAAACTCCATAATTTATTATATCATACCTGTTCACACTGAAACACTTATCACAATATTCTGTGGATCTATATTAAAAAACCTTGTTAAACTTTGTGACATATTTCCATTCTATGGAGGTCAGACGCGAACGAACACCCCATAATTTTATTATACTATATTTCTTCAAACTGAAACATAATTATCAAAGTATACTTACGCAGATAGATATGAAAAGTCTTTATTAAAGTTTGTGCCGGTTTCTATTCTATGGAGGCCAGGTGCGAACGCAGACCCCACAATTTTATTATACCATCCCTATTTAAGTTAAAACATACTTATCAAATTATTATTATGTACATCTATATCAAAAACACTTGTAAACGTTTTTTTTTTTTTAACTTTTTTATTTCCATACTTTGTGGACTAGGCGCATACGAAGACCCCACAATTTTAATGAATCATCATTATGCCGGATAAAACATACCCATTCCTGTGTCTCGATACATCGTCTATCATTATATGTGATCAGTTTTCTATAACAGTCAACCATATAGGAGTCTATTCGTGACCAGACACAAACAGAGACGTTTAGCTTTATATTATAGATATATATATTAGGTTGGTGTAAAAATAATGTCATTTTTGGACGTTCGACTTGAAAAGATCATAACTCCTTTCATAATAAAATTTATTAATCGACATAAAAACCGTTAGAATCGACACATTTTTTGCCAACGAGACACAAGTTTATGAATCCCATTTGCATAGAAATCCGGGGTTCTTGAAGCGATGCAGTCATTGAAGGTCAATCCGGCATCAGCTCGGCTTCTGAAGCATTTTTCGCATAGGAAGTTGTCGAGGTGCTTTAAAAAAATGATAATCAGCGGGCGAGAGATCCGGTGAATATGGCGGATGACGCAGAGTCTCGTAGCTCAATTTGTTCAGCTTCTGCAGTGTCAGTTGAGCAACATGAGGGCGATCGTTGACATGGAGGAGAATTGGCCCCTTCATATTGACCAATCTCGCCACATACGTAAGAGTTTCTACTGCATTTCGTCAATTTGTCGGCAGTACTTCTCCGCCGTAATCGTTTTGGGAAGTGTTGTGGAGCTTCTCCGGCATCCAAGCGCTGTGCCTAACGTTGCCGGTTGTCGTAGAGGATCCATTTCTCCTCGCACGTCACAATCCGCTCGAGAAATGGGTCGTTTTTGTTGTGCAGAAGGGGCTTAGAAGACACCTCAAAACAACGATTTTTTTTTTATCGTTCAATTCATGCGGAACACAACGTTTTTTTATATCCCTATTTGCTTTAAATGTCGAACGACTGTTGAGTGGTCGACAGCAACTTCTCGTGTGGTTTTGTGAGGATTGGCTTCAATTAAAGTTTTCAAATGTTCGTTATCAACCGTAGTCGGCCGGCCGCAACCATCTTCATCTTCGAGGCTCTCATCACCATTGCGAAATTTTTTGAACCACTATTGTGCCACGCGTTCGTAAGTGGTTACTGGACCAAACGAATCATTGATATCACGAGCTGACTCAGCAGCTTTTCAGCCTAGTTTGAACTGGAACAAGAAAATCGTGCAGATTTGATTTTGTCCATGTTATCGAAAAGCCTGCAAAAAAAATGAATGCAGAGATTGAGAACGGTAACAAATAACACGATTTGATAGAACGAAAAACGCGCTTCAAAATGATATATAACATGGCTTGGTGCAAAAATAATGTCGTTTTTTTTGTTAACGTTCAACTTTAAAAGATCATAACTCCTTTCATATTGCACTTTATTAATCGAAATAAGAACCATTAGAATTGACACATTTTTGTCAATGAGAAACAAGTTTATTGATCCCGTTAGCATAGAAATTCGGGGTTCTGGAAGCGATGAAGTTATTGAAGGCCGATTCGGCATCATCTCGGCGTTTGAAGCATTTTTCGCGTATAACATATCGATGAATATTTTTATTTTTTTTACAGTGGTCACCACTTATCAAGGCCTGGAAGCCACTCAGGGATAAGGGTTATTGCAAGTACATTACGTTAGTGTGGAGATTTGATGAAGTGTTTACTTAAGGGGGCGGTTCATTAGGAATTTGTTAACGTTGGACTTGAAGACATCCAAGTTGAAGTCAGGTGGGAAGCAGGCAGACGGAACAGAGTTCCACAGGCGTGCAGTTCTAAGAAAGAAGCTTTGTTCATGGAATCCACGTTTTGATTTAGGCACAGATAAAGAGTGGGGGAAATTTTTCACAGTGGATTCAGCTAGACGGGTGTTTTTCGTGAATGAATTCATTCAGAAATCATAAAGTACCATATGTGAGAAAAATGATAGTTATTTACTATCGCCCTCACTTTCATCCATAAACGCTTAAAACTCAATACATTACTTAATTTCCGTTGGCAAAATGATTAATAATTGACTGGAATAAATTTTCAAATTTGTTTTGGATTCCACAGACAAATATCTGTCAATTACGCTCGAACCTTTTTGAATAATGGGTGGTCTTATAGCGAGTGGTGGTTCAAAAGTTGGGGTGGTTCAAAGGGTTGAGTTATTCTTCGGCTACAGAAGTTCATCGTGCATTGCACAAAAAGCAAACGTAGGACTCGTTTGATTCATAATTAAATACCTAAATTATTACAACACCCCACACTCCAGTGTGAAAAACAAGTTGAAAATTCTTGTTGTCCAACGCAGATATGATTTTGTTGTACGATGATAGACACCCATATTTGTTAGAGCTGTATTTCCCCACCTTAACAGTGGAAGTAATTATATCGCATCATAAACAAATGTATTTATATATTATATTCATCATACTCATAATTGGAAATATTTATTTTAATGTGAAAGAATATCTATATCTATCTATCTACAAGTTAGAAAAGCATTTCATCCAAGGTACTGTCTTTGTCTGTCAGGCCAGGTTTAGGACACCCTTTTCCCTGTCACTCTTGGACCACGTGCGTCATACATCTATTTTTTGTCCTTCTTGGTTCACATTTTTCTTTTCTTTTTTTTTTTTAATAATTTTCTTTCTTTCTTCCTTGATGTGATGTCACTCAGCTCTGTCATTTATATACGTTGGCCGTCGTACAACTGCTGCTGCCATATTCACGTCTGTGCTCCCTTACACCAGAAATTCCCAAGAGGCCCGCAGAGCGCTACTAAAAGCACTAGATATCATTAAGAATGACTCTTAAGTACTACTAAGTGTCACCCACTCGTTTTTTTTGTTTGTTTTTTTTTTGTAGTTAAAAACATAAGAATCAATTCATGCAAAATATTTTTTGGCTTAATTTCAACATGAAATATTCAATGTTTTGGTATAATATGATAGACATCAGGCATGCCTGCAACAGTTGCTCTCTTTTCATATAAACTGAGTTATTGTAGCTTATAAAACTCACTTGATTTTGATCTAATGCATTTATTGTTATTGACTGTAAAAGTCTTTCAAAAATTTTTTTCCCTTTTTTTTTTTTCTTCAAGTAGTTGAAATATTTTAAAGTGTTTCATATTATACAAGCGGGGGGTGGGGTACAACTGCTGCTGCTGCCGCCATATTCACGTCTGTGCTCCCTTACATCAGAAATCAGTATAGAATTTCGAACGGAGAACCTTTAATCAACGACTGTAGAATGTTTTCATTCTGTCAGCCGTGCCAATGTGGACATCCTAAATAGTTTGATTACAGGATTAAATAAAGGGTTCTGTTTGATAATTCCATGCAGACTCCCAAGGTCAGCAAGATATACTTAAAGTCGGAGGTTATATTAGTGAAAACATTAAAAATAATACTCAAATTGAGAACAGTAATCCAAACAATGCAAATTTTCAATCCTCATCTCAAAATTTTGCAAACCTTATGTCTTTATTGAGTTTTTTTTAACATTCTTCAAGTGATGTCGTGGTAAAAATCACTTGGAGAAGATGTGACATTCCTCAATATTATACAAGTTAGAAAATCCAAGGCATGAAAATTGTTAAACAAAATGTTTTTACTATAGACTTTAAAAATAAAGGTACAAGATTCAATTTGAAATTTATTTATCTTCAAAGTGCACTTTTATACATTTTACAAAGGTATAAAAATTTAATGCCTTACTTTGTAAAATGTATAAAAGTGCACTTTGAAGATAAATAAATTTCAAATTGAATCTTGTACCTTTATTTATAAAGCTTACAGTAAAAACATTTTGTTTAACAATTTTCATGCCTTGGATGAAATGTTTTTCTCACTTGTATCATGTCTTTTTAAGATTATATTTTATTTAATTTATTAATTTGGATTAAAAAAAATGAATGTGGTTTTGCATGTATTTATAAAAACTCTCCTACTCTCTATTTCAGTTTGTATTTCTCCTCATACCACAACTCATTTTTGCAACCTCCTCTTTGTATTATTACAGGTCTGAATATTCTGTTTCAGTTTGTATTTCTCCTCACACCACAACTCTTTTTTGCAACTCCCCCTTTGTCATACATTTCTGAATAATGAGAAAATCTGATTTTTTTAACAAAACTTTAAAATAACTTTTTTTAGATTAAATTTTTTAAACTTCTTTCAGAATAGAAAATCTTTAAAATTTAATAAGGAACATATTTCATATAGGTTTCATTAAAATTATTCAGTAGTTAACGAGAAAAATAGAGATGAAAATTTCAAAAGGACTGTATAACTGGTTACGTTCAATAGTAGTCCTCGCCAGCGAAAGTCTTTGTTATTGTTATTCTATTATTATTATTATTTAAAATATTTCGTGTCCTGCTCTTTCACGCAAGGACTAATATATAGATATAAATAACACACACATGTGTGTGTATACATATATTTTAAAGAGGGAATTATACCTGGAGTCTAAAGAGCAAAGTTTATTTTTATGTATTAGTAAATGTATTAATACTTTTAAAGGAAAACAATGCCCATTGTACTGTAGATATATAATAAGCTCAATAGGTATAGGTATCCTAGAGCTATATTAATATTGAGTAAAACGATTCATAATTGTGAACACACACACACACACACACACATATGTGTGTGTGTTTGTGTGTGTGTGTGTGTGTGTGTGTGTGTGTGTGTATTTCCGTGGAAATATATTTTCTTATAATAGATTACAATCCTTATTTAAGAAGCTCAATGTAATTACAGAGCAATATAGTGAATAAATAACAAAAAACTATATTCCCAAATTCATGATGTTGACCATCTTATAATTTATTCCTTTAATTCGGTTGACATTTACAATTCTTTACAGTATCTGTTTCGTAGCACAAAATCAATCTCTTAATTATTACATCAATCAGTGAATTTATTTTGCCCTTAACTCATCAGAAGAAATAGCAACAATCAATCCGTCAAAAGGAAATAAAGTGCGTTTTGACATGATTAACATCCGAAAATTGGAAGAGATTGTTGCTATTTGATGAGTTATGGGCATAATAGATTCACTGATTGATATATTAATAGATGATAAGATGGTCAATAAACCCGCCCCTCCATGCAAAAACGGTTAATTAAACTGCAGAAGCACCTGTTAAACTATGCAAATTCTATAATTGAATACCCCCCCACAAAAAAAAGAACGAAAAACATAAAACATGCTTTTGTAAACCGTTCGTGAAAACTTAATTTTTTTAGATCAATTAAAAGGGGTTAATACCATGCAAACCGTAAATTTATCACGGATTTGATAGTGGTCCGTGTTCTGTTGTATCAAAAGGTAATATTTACCTTTTGATTTATTTTAATAAATATGACTCTTGTTCGAACCTGTTTTCCTCACATACACACACCCACATGTACGCACATAC
Source organism: Euprymna scolopes (assembly GCF_053919585.1). NCBI lineage: Eukaryota > Metazoa > Mollusca > Cephalopoda > Sepiida > Sepiolidae > Euprymna > Euprymna scolopes. The sequence goes on along the minus strand of NC_136522.1, from coordinate 53,176,311 downwards.
ACATCCTCATACACTCACATTCACGTGCACACACACACACACACGCTAACGTACACACATGTACGCGCACAAGTACGCACACATGCGAAACGTCACTTCCCCTGAAAGGAATTCTACACATGAGCAGTCATAACACTCACCCCGATATAAAAGTCCACAACACTATTCAACTTCCTCCCTTTCTTCCCTTTTGCCTGGTTTCGTCAACCAGGAAAGTTCGGTGTCCATAGCTCTTGGTTTGAAGACTTTTCCACGTGGACGACTGCTATCATGAACGCACGGTTTTGCTGAGGCAAACACTCCCTTTCTATTTTCCTTTCTACGTGCGGGACGGACATTTCTCGTCCTCGACTTCATTTCTTTCTTTTCCACGCATGGAGTCGTCAACGCCTGAATGAACACGTCTTACACCTAAACCATTTTTATTTTCAACAGAAAATAAACGACATGTTCATTCCATCCCGCAAATTGAGTTTTTGTTTCCTTCATGTCCATTCGTTTCATTATTTTCTTTTGTAGCGAGTTAGGGTATTTATACACTGGTCCGCAACAGTCAAAATACTGTTTTTAATTTGTGGTCTTTTCTTTACGTTCTTTCCTTTCGCTCAAGATTTCTTGGAATTTGTGCCTTCCCTCTCCAATAAACCTAACTTTTTTTTTTTTTTTGCGTCAACGCCGGTGGTGGGGAGGGGGGATTTCAGTTACACGTTGCATGTTTAGCTTCTCTTGGCGTTTTTTCGCTATTGGAAAACAAGATGGCCGCCATTAAAAATGATAAGGATTACGTTGGATACTGAATGTCTTCAAATATGGATAACTGCGTGCTTGCGCAAAAAAAGTATATGCGATATTCGTTCTGAGCATACCCGAAAACCTATAACAGTCGACAAATTAAAGGTGAATGCCGAGGGGTTGGTAAACAAAAAAAAAAAAAAGTTGCCTATAATTTTTATTTTCTATTGCTTTTTTTTTTTTTTTTTTTTTTTTTACATTTACATACTCGAATGCTTTGTTTTTACTACTGCCGATTGTGAAGTCTAACTATTTCAACAACTACAGGGTGGTCAAAAAGTCAGGTAACATGTTAAAGGTAGAAAAAACAATATGATCCATTATAATCTCTATTCGTTTAATATTATTTGTTTAAATATTTGAGTGTAATATATAAACTACCCCTCCTGATTTCTGGCTTTGGGGCTATGTAAAGGATAGCGTTTATGGCAAGAAGCCTGATACAATAGCGTCTTTAAAGTTATTTATTGAAGAGGAGATTGCGCGGATATCAGGTTCGCTTCCAGCGATTGATAGAGAGAAATGGACGACAATTAACAAAATAAACATATTTCATGTTTGTTTCATTTTATATTTCAATGTATGGTACTTAAATATACGTGTATCGTTTTTCTTTAAAATGTTACCTGACTTTTTGACCACCCTGATCTTGATAAAATTATATAATTTTTTTTTTTTTTTTTAAGTTTTGTAGTAGCTGAAAATTATTTTTTTAAAACAAAAAATGGTAGTATCTTTCTTTTCTTGCTATTAGCGTCCCAAATAAGCGTATGAAAAAGAAATCATAGAAAAAACATAGTTACCTCTCTTAGACGAATCAGTCTTTCTTCAAAATTGCCAGTTGTTTCTTTTGCCGAAATGATTTCCGCAGTAATGAATTTGTTATTGTCATTAAAATTAAGCAACACACGTTCAGAAAAAAATGGTTTGGTTGTTTGAGTAACCTTTACTTCATTTGCACGCAACAAATGTCCATTGTTTCTAAAACGGATAATCAGCCAGAAAAGAGTTTGTTCTTTTTTCAACTCGGGTTAAAATATCTTTAGATTATTGGACTAATTTTTTTTTTTTTGATGATTCAATAAGAGTTACTTCCCTTCGTCGGTTTCGTAACTTCTTTTAATTGAATTATTTTCATTTATGAAATATACTCAAGAATGGCTGCCCAAACGAAGAAAACTTAATAGTTGGTCTGCTCGGGTTTGTATTACTGTACACATAGATTCGAAAAAGTTGTCAAAAAAACAAACACATAACAAATAAATGTCATCAAAGGCAAGATAAGTTACTTTTCTACCAAACTGGATACATTTTTTGTGTTTTTATTCAATGTAACATGTTTATTCAGCTCGAAAAACATGCAGTGTTTACCGATGTATTGGAAAATTCAAAGTGGCGCCCGACACTCTCTTTAACATGGTAAGTTTGGGAAAAGGTGTTATAAATAATAAACTAGACAAAATACTATTTAAAAAACACCGAATATATTTCAACTTGTGTCACGGTAACATATATTGAGCGAATTTCTACAGTATTTCGTCTAGTTTATTATTTATAACATCTTTTCCTGAACTTACCGTGTTAAAGAGAGACTCGGCGCCATTTTGAATTTTCCAATACATCGGTAAACACTGTATGCTTTTCGAACTGAATAAACATGTTACATTGAATAAAAACACGAAAAATATATCCAGTTTGGTAGAAAAGTAACTTATCTTACCTTTGATAACATTTATTTGTTATATATTTGTTTTTTTTTTACTTTTTCGAATCTATGTGTACAGTAATACAAACCCGGTCTGCTCTATAGTCAAAAAAACAAAACAGAAAAGAAAATGGTGGATTTCTAGGATTCCACTTAATTTAAAAAACAAAAATAAAGAAAAATCCTTATCATGTCACAGAACGAAGATGTCATATTCCAAAAATTACGTAAATGGATCAAGTATTTTTTTTTAATATAAAATAATTTTCTCCAAATTTTTAGCGATTTTATAACAAATTGTATTATTACAAGGCTAATTTTTATCTCGATAGTTCGAATTCAGTTGTTTCCCGTCTTATTCATGGTGGCGCAAAATCTTAAATCTCATTTCATCATAACATTTTATTTTCTTAGTTTACAATAAAAACAACAAAAACACATGATCAATTTACATGATTTGGGGAATATGACATCTTTATTCTGTGTTATTAATGGTATCAATTTTGTTAAATTAAAAAAAAAAGGATAGTCGCAGAGCTTCCTTTTTTATTTTATTTTTTTTATTTTTTTTTATTTCATTTATTTATTTATTTTTTTGCAATGCTTGCATTCTATTTTTTTTTTTTAAGTTAAAAACATTAACATTAATTTTTAATAAATTCGAAGTTGTGTTAGTTTCAGCGTCCGAAATTCTCGTGAGGGAAAAAAAATGTAAAAAGAAGGTAAAGTGGAGTTATTCCCCCTTAAACCAATGACGAGCTTTGCAAAAACGCCAAATTATTTTCTGAAAGTAATGACAAATGGAGTTATTTCCCTTACATTATGACTTCATCTTCAAGCACAATCCCTATTATATAAAAGTCATTTTGGTGTGTGTGTGTGTGTGTGTGTGTGTGTGTGTGTGTGTGTGTGTGTGTGTGTGTGTGTGTGTGTGTGTGTGTGTGTGTGTGTGTGTGTGTGTGTGTGTGTGTGCGTGTGTGTGTGTGTGCGTGCGTGCGTGTGTGCGTGTCTGCGTGTGTGTATATGTGTGCGTGTGCGAGTTCCTTCCTCATAGATTCCGAAACGGCTGAGCCTATCTTTTGCAAATTGCATAGAAAGCTAATTTATATGTCTACACAGTGATCTTAGATATGTTTTCTACAGAAATTCATCCGATAAGTATCGAAAATTTAAAAAATCCGATCTTAAAAATAGTCTTTCTCTCTTATAGATAAAAAAAATAATTTTTACATGGGAATATTTTACATTAAACTGACCAAGGAAATAAAATCTCAGCATATCATTTCTTCTCAAAAAAAAAAAGATAAAGGTTTATTGTAATCTGGAGATCAAGCTCAGTGGTAGTGCATTCCACTACGGATGGAATGAGCCCCTGTTCAAGTCCGGCTGTACTTCACCATTATATTTTTTTTCTTATTAATTAATTCAATTTATGATAAAAGTAGAGGTACCATTTAAAATCGCTGTTAATCATTTCTTCATTTGCATATTTTAAAACTAAATATTAATCAGAAGTGACTTTTCCAGGGTATTCATCGTCAAGCCTAAATGTCAGTTGACCTAATATTGTAAACAAACACTGACGGAATTTGATGAACGACATTATCATTATTATTTTATTATTTGTTTGCAAATTAGTCCATCGAGCAAATTATTCCTCGTAACATATAATAAACAATAGAGGATTGATTTCATCATAATGCATACGCAATCTGCATAAATTAAAATATCATTTTTAAGCGTATTGTATGACCGGGCAACGCCGGGCGGCCGGCTAGTTATAAAATAAAACAAATGTTTAGAACTCTAGTTTTTAAATGTATTTTAATTGCGAAATTAAAAATCGATTCACTGGGCAGCAATTTCTTACTTTTTGAATTTTGTTTAGATTTCTACAACTTATTTAAGGTATTTTTGCATTGCTGAAGCAGGCAATATCATCGTCCCTTTCCATCAGGTCAGATTTTTATGCTAAGTCGATTCAATAAAAAAAAAAAAGAAAATCAGATCTTGTGACAAAATCGATTACATTTTTGTCACATTATCAACTGACACACATCATCATGAATATGATTTTAAGAGAAAAAAATATTTTGCCAAACACTGGCTAGGAGCAAAGTGTAGTATCTGTTCTGATACTGCACTTCACCTTTTCTGTCCTCGAACATTGGAGGAGGAATCCTTTTAGACTGAGGTAATTCCTATTTTTGTTCCTATCCAGAGTGCCACTTTTGGGGGGGAGCTGGAGTTTTCCCACATTGAAAAACCGACCTTGTGTCTAACTCTGCCCTCGTAGGGACGCAAGTAAATGGGAACAACATACATTGATTACCTGATAGAAATATCGATTACTGTAAACTGAACAGTGGGCATCGATCAAGATAAGTGCAAGTAAATTGCATGTTGTTTCATTATTGTTCAAACTTCAGGGATTGAACTTCGGGTTTTTTTCAAACTCCTAGAATGCTTAGCAGCAAGGAAATCTGTCTTCGGATTCTAACGGTAGTCAGCCATCATGACTACGTCCCAGTGACCCTGATACCTAGTCTCCATCTCTTTTTGGTTCTGATAGAATCTCTTCCTTTGCTCGTAACTCAGTGAACCCAGGTTCTCAGGAAACCAATCCATATGTGAAAACAGGCAGTACATCTTGACACATATGTTGCAGCCCACGTTTCCGAAAGCAGCCACCATGTTCTTGACAAGTTCTGCATAGTTTCTGGTCTTATTGTTACCAAGTCCTTCACTACCAGAACAAACGTCTTCAACGCTTCCAGTTCCACTTTGTTCATTGAGTTTTCGCACTCTGGATCTCTGATGAGTTGCCGAATTTGAGGACCGTCAAAGACGCATGTCACTGTGGAAGTTATTTTTGCTGAGGTGGTTGACTCCTCTTCCAGCAACTTACTCATGACGCACAGGAGACTTATAGGGCTGTGCTGAGAGTGAGAGGACTGATCACCAGATTTTTAAAATAACGGGACATACTGATGAGGTTTTCCATGGTGTTGGGAAGCAATTCTTCTTAAGACAATGCTTAAACAGCTTTGTAAGCATGGAAGCCAGCTGTGGTTGAAGCTTTTTGAGCACTATAACAGGAATGCCGTCAGGACCAGTTGCTTTACTGGAATCAAGGGTTTTGATTAGCTTGGCAACATTACGCACATATTAGTATGTCACATAGCGTTTTTTTCAGACACAGGAGGAAATACAAGGGGATTGGCAGCCCTGATCGCATGGGGTAGAATTAGCTGCAAAGTTCTTGGCAAAGAGTTTGGCTTTGTCCAATGCTGACGAGATTACCTCAGGTTCATTGATGATAGTTGGGATGATCAGGGCCCTGTCTATTATTTGCCAATAACTGATGGGAATCAAGCTGCTGATCAGCTACTTTCGACTTGAGCACACAACTCTCTTGTGTTCTTTATTACTCTTTTACAGTGGGTGCTGGCAGTCCTGAAAGTGGCTTTAGTCTCAGTACATCTATTAAGTTGAAAGCAATAGAAAAAATGGTTTCTGTGCACAATGGCAGCAGCATACTCTGAAGAGAACCACGGCTGGTTGTTAGGTTTTAGCTGGAACTTTTTTGAAAGTTAGAAACAGTCTATACCTACAATTACCTATTCTCTCAGGTCTGATGCTATAGAGGACACGTTCTTTTTAAATGAGGAATAAAGAGATAGATTTGATATAAATGTACGGAAGATATCCCAGTTTGCCATAAAGTATCAATATACTGTACGATAGAGAGGTATGTCTGAGGATTTATTGCATTTTGTTTTTATCTTAAGTGAGACAACTAAGTGGCCGGAAGATCCCAGTGGAGACAGAACAGAGGATGAACATAACTCAGGGCACGTAAGAAAAATGTCTAGGAGGCATGCATAGTGAGTATCAGTGTCGAGCACATGGGTAGGTTTGTGAACAATCTGAGTTAGCTCATAAGCAATCGAGAAATCGTGACAGAACCACCCCTCATCATCTGTTATGTTTGAGTGGGTTCATCGTTCCACATTGTAAACATCGACGCCTCCACAGACGTGAATGTTAGCTGAAGTTGTTTGAATGATAGAGGGCAAATATAAACGCAGTGGTGTGAGCAAGTGGAACCCGTAAACACATATAGGGCAATTTAGGCTTTTCTCTGGAAATGTCCCTACCACATGAAAATCATATCTTATATAGGCACATATTCCATGCCCATAGCGATCTTGGGGGTCTGATTTTTATGCTAAGTAAGTGTATCCTTTAATCACAAACTCATCTAGAGAAATAGTCAGTCTAATGCTAGTTCCAACCTCTGGAAGGTTGGAACGTAGACCCCTGATATTGGAGAAGGAGACATAGTAGTAGAGGTCTCTGAATGTATATACCATTCACTGGACAAAGCGGGGGAGGGCAGCACGGTAGCTCTAGATATATCTAAGGCTTTTTTTGACAGGGTATGGCATGAGGGTCTCCTCAGGAAAATTAGATCATACGGTATCACTGGTAGAATACTAAACATAATTAAATCCTTCTAAGATAAGAGAAAAATCCAGGTTGTCCTCAACGGTCGTACATCTAAACAATATGATATAAATGCGGGAGTGCCCCAGGGTTCTATCCTTGGACCTCTACTGTTCCTGATATTCATAAATGACCTCCCCGACAAAATTGCCTCTGAGATGGGTATATATGCTGATGCCACTACACTCTATGGCAGGCACGACAGGAAGACGAATGAACACATTTCTAAAGAAACGACAGAAACACTAGAGGAAGACCTCCAATCTGTGGTGGAATGGGGACAAAAGTGGTTGGTCACGTTCAATGCCGCCAAAACTAAACTAGTTTCCTTCAATAATTACAAGAAACCCTCTCTACCACCTATAGCAATGGCCAACGATTCTTTATCTGAGAGTACATCTTTCAAACTCCTTGGCCTAACGTTCACAGGAAACATGAGTTGGAACAATTACACTGAAGGCATTGCCAGGGCCGTTACAAGAAAGGTGGGCTCTCTCTACCGTACTAGACAACTACTAACACCCGAAAGTATCCTGTACCTCTATAAGGCCACCATTCGCCCATGTATGGAGTATTGCTGTCACATCTGGGCTGGTGCATCTGCTATTAGTCTCTCGCTCCTTGACAAGGTTCAAAAGAGAGTCGCAAACCTGATAGGCCCTGAACTGGCATCTAAGCTTCAGCCTCTGTCCCATCGACGAAATGTTGCATCCCTCTGCCTGTTCTACAAGTATTTTAGTGGTGAATGCTCTGATGAACTGCAATCACTTGTGCCCCCACGACGTGAGCACCTTCGACAAACCCGACAGGCTACTAAATCCCACCCTCACACTGTAGAGACCCCTAGATGTAAAAGATCTTTTTACTCCAATAGTTTCTTCCCCAGAACCCACTAGACTCTGGAATTCCATTCCAGGTCCCTGCTTCCCCAACAGTACTGACGTGCAGAAGTTCAAGTGTAACGTGAACCGACATCTTGCTGCCCAAATCCCTACATAGTACCCCAGTAGTTGTTGCCCCTGATAGTAGCCCCCTACACAAAAGTGGCAATTTGCCTTGTTTGGGATGAAAATGTAATAAAAAAAAAAAGAAAAAAAAAGAAAGGTCTCCGTTGAAATTTAGTGTTCTGGGTTTAATCTTGTATTCTTTCTGGAAACTTTTCATGATGGAGTTTTGGGATTTGTGGAACAGGTCGATAGACTTGGTTAGAGCAGGGCAGAGAGGGAAAGTAAGGGAGAAAAAGAAACGAAGAAATATTTTTTGTAGTCCATAAGGTAAAGCTGTAACAATTACCCATTAATATGACATTGAGAAGCCCCATCAGAAGCTACTGCATGGTCCAGAATCCATTAACCAAAATGGCAATACAACAGTTACAATGCTGCTGATAGGCCCTTGGATTAGAGATCCAAACCTTGAATTAACCACTAAGGATAAACTACAAGGCCTTCTTAGTGGTTAATCCAAGGTTCGGGTCCCTGATTATCAAGCGGATAATGTCAGCTCAGTTAAAACGTTTATCTCCAACACCTTTATTTGTGACATGGCGACAAGGATAGAAATAGAAAATTTCTGGCATCTCATGCGACTGCTCACACAAAAATACCTCCGACCTAGAATGCAGCGTTTTCTTCTCTCTTTGTCAGAAAATTCACTCATTCTAAATGAGGACTGGACAAATTAGGAGAAGCAAGAATTACGAGAACTGCTGACAACGCATCCACAATACATTGTTTACTTTCCATTAAAAAAATGAGAATAACAATAAGTATTCAATTGACACGTTTAGGGAAAAGTATGGCGATAGGTTCCCCTCTCACTGACTGGAATAAAGAAAGAACTCAGTTGGCAAAGTTTACGAATGTAATTCTTGGAGTAACTCAGCTGTTTTCCTCGAGTCATTCCCGATTTGATTTGAGTGGAAATTGTCTACCCTCCCCCCTTGTGCTAACATTCGATGCTAGGCGGTGCTTTATTAGTACAAATATTTGAAAATTCGATTAAAAAGAATAGTGTCATCAGTTTCTTTTTTTTGGGGGGGGGCTAAAGAACGCGTGGACAGACATTGGTTCGAAATTGGAGAATGCGTTTGAGTAAAACAGCAAGGGAATCACAAACCATTGACAGCAATAAATTCCAATAAGAAATTTTAACAGTAGTTTTCTTTTGGGTGGTGAGGGGGTGAGGAAGAGGGCAAATCTATAAATATAAAAGCGAACATGTATGTATGTATGTATGTTCGCTTTTCCTCGATGTCCACCAAAGGCTTTTTTCAAAGAAGCGCTTGCTCGCTTCACAACTTTTTAAAACTTTTTATATCATCTATAAATTGTAATATCTACGAATTATCCACGGAGCTTGCCTCTCTACTTAATTTTATTGACTTTCAAACGTTAATTATTCCACATTTCCCGCATCGGCACGCGTTACATTCGGTTTTCGGTATAAAAAAAGCGAACCTCGACTCTAATCACAGGCCCAGAGCCAGTTTGGTCAATGTCGACTTCGTCATATCAGACTGTAGCTTTCATTTCGCTCCTCCTAATAAACAGGGAGCGGTTTTTTAAAAGCAAACAAACCGATTTATTCACCTCATTCAAAACTGTCCCGCACAAAATCAGAACTGCTGAATACCTATCGCCGTCACGTCAATCAAAAACGCACACCTGTTTTTTTTTTAAAACACTTTACTATTTTCCACTGCGCGTCGTCAATGTTTCGGCTTTTTTTCACATACATCGAAAAACACCCGGGCAACGCCGGGTACCCCTCGCTAGTCTATATATATATATAAAAGCGAAAATGTGTGTATGTTTGTTTGTGTGTATGTATGTTTGTGTGTCTGCTAATAACTTTTGACAGACACAACAAAAATTCACAAACTTGGTCTCATATGAAAGCCCCACCTTCCGGACGACAAATATCGAAAAATTGGCCCAAAGTGACCATCAGAAGTGCGTCAACTGATCGATTTTCTGAAGGGGGGGGGGCCAAAAAAGTGACATTTTAATGTTAAACATTACACATTTTTAAATCGATTTATAACTGCCCCAAAAAAATACGGCCGCCAAGTCTTCTACATAAAGTATACACGTGGCCGTTTATTTTGGGTCAACTTGTATTTAAAACCCGCTGAGTCATGTCACGTGATCTTGACGTCAGCAACCTCTAATGGCGGCTTTAAATTTACAATTTAAAAATGTTGTTATCGGTAAAAAAAAAATTAATTAAAGCTAAACTACGAACTTCTACGTTATGGCAACGTTACCAAAGTTATTACCACATTCAAAATAGTTAGACTCGATAGTTAAACGAAAAATCATAAGCCAAACATGTGAAGTAAAAAAAAAAAAAATATGCTTACAAAAAATATTAACGAACGAAGTTTTTAAAAATAAAAACAGCCAGACGCCATTTTCCAGTCTTTAGAGTAAGGCAGATGAAGGGAGAGAGAGAGAGAGAGAGAGAGAGAGAGAGAGAGAGAGAGAGAGAGATGTCTAGACAGATTCAACGGGGGGGGGGTCAACAACGCATGCGTCAGATGACGTCATGACCTGATTTACTTTAAATAGTTGATAAACCGAACAAACTTTATATACGCCGCTTTAGTGTAGGTAGTTAAGGGTTGGTTCATTATCTAAACGTTTTGGGTTCGAATCGTGGTGTGAGATGTCTTCTTTTTTTTTTTTCGATTTTTTACATTTAAATATTGAACCCTGTATTATTTAAGCCATTTTTCACGTAACCAAATTACACTTACCCAATTAAAATATTCAAATTTTTAACTATATATAAAAACTAGCTGGACGCCCGGTGTTGCCTGGTCGTACAATACGCTTGAACACGATACTTTAATTTATGTACATTGCATATGTATTATTATAAAATCGATCCTCTAATATTATTAGTAAATTCGACTAATTCAGAAAAAAAGATAAAAAAAATAATGTTTTTCATCAAATTTCATCTGTGTTTGTTTAATTTTTAGTTTTAAAATATGCAAACAATGAACTGATTTGCAGAGATTTTTAATGGTATGTCTTCTTTTATTGTAAACTGAACTCATTAATAAGAAAAAATTAAAATAAAATGGCGAGGTACACCTGGGATTGGACACAGGATCATTCGATCTGTAATCGAATGCTCTACCACTGAGCTGTTTCCAGATATCAACAAATCTGCTTTTTCTTAGTAAAAATTATTTGTTGAGATTTTATTATCTCCCTTGTTGATGCAAACTAAAATATTCGCCTTTAAAAGTTTTTTTTTTTTATCTATAAGACAGAAAGACTATTTTTAGAATCGGATTTGTTAGACTTTCAATAGTTATCGGATAAATTTCTGTACAAAACATATCTAAGAACACTGCCAGACATATAAATTAACTCTTGTGTGAAATTTGTAAATGATAGGCTCAGCCGTTTCGGAACTTATAAGGAAGGAACTCACACGCACTTTTATACAATAGTAGAGACAGAGATATTTTATATTAAATGATTTAAATTATTTTATTTCTGGGACATTTATTGTTTAAAGAACTTATTCCCAGAAGATTTAGTGTTTTTTGTGTAGTTGTTTTTATTTTATTTTCATTTACTTGGTGATAGTACCCCAAGACGTCGGCTACTGGCAGAGAGAGATAGACGTCTTATTCAGTTGCTGTAAAGTCTGAAGCGATGTGAGTTCCCTGGTTAGCGCACATTTTGAATAGAGTACCTATTTACTATGCCTCCCCACGGGACAGAGTTAGACACCAGGGTCGTTTTTTAACGTAGAGAAAAGGTACAAAAATAAAAATTGTCTCAGTCGTGAAGGATTTCTCCTCCACCGAAAGAGAACAAGAATCTGAAGAACAGATACTACACTTTGATCTTGTCCTGAAGGCCAAGTATAGTAATTTTGAATAGAGTAATCGCCAAGTTTTCTATTTAAAATTTACGCAAGTTTCAAATAAACTTTGTAGCCTAGTAGGGGATGCCCTTTTCTCTTCCCTGCAACCTTTTTTTCACAGAAGAGACGTTGCGAGCCTGTCTCTGCTTTATCGTTATTTTCATGGCAAGTGCTCGTCTGAGCTCGAATCTATGGTCTCCCCTCGCCAAAATTTCACGAGAAACACTCGTCTAACTGAAAACACTATCTAATTTTCCCTACTCTTTATTTGTGCCTAAACCTAAATGGAGATTTTATGAACAAAGTTTCTTTCTTAAAATGGCACGCCTATGGAACTGTCTTCCGCTTGCCTGCTTTCCAGCTGACTACAATATGGCTGTCTTCAAGTCCAATGCAAACAAGTTCTTGATGCGCCGTTCCACTTAAGTTAACAAATTTACCAAATTTCCACTACTAACGATTACTAGGATTCTGATACTGTACACTCGTTAACCTTTATCCTCTAGTGGCCTTTGGGCTTTGATATGTGGTTACTTCTATGAAACAAAAAAAAAAAAAAAATAAAAATTTCAAACTACATAAAAATATTTTGGAGATAAGGGCTGATGATTGTTTATACAGGGTGGGCCACTTAAAAGTAGCCCGGTCTCTCTAATCTTTCTCTTATCGACCAACTGACACCACAAGACAAAATGCAAGTCTTTTTCAACAAGATACCACACGTCTCACTGACATGTTCACAAAAAAGAGAACAATAAGCAAAGGATTATGGCCACCACCTTCCCAAGACTTGTCATTATTAGATAGGGTCATTTTTAAAACAAAAAATCTTAGTGGTTGTTGCTTCCCCACATTTCGACGAACTGATCCTCTGGCCTTCTCCAGGTGGTTAACAGCAATATGATAAGAATGCCGAGTCTTAACTGCATCCCCAGTAATTACCGCCTTCCATAGTTGTTGTCTCACCATGTTTTGGCCAACTAATCCTGCTTTGGGTAGGATTGAAACCGCTACCAAAATGAGGATAACAGTCCCCAAAAAAATGAATACACACTTGTAAACTCCATCATCACTCCTAAAAACTCTCTTGCGTTGACTTTTCCTTGCCACTGGAATCGATCAAAGCCCAGAACGATTGGAAACATTGTTGTGATAAGTATAATTCTTTCTTTATCCTGTTATTATGGATGATAACGACTACCAGTTGTCAAAATTTCAGCTTTTCACAGTTGTTATTTCCAACATATATTAGGTTTTAAAATTTTCTCCCTTAGTTTTGGATGCTTCTGTGTGTATATATATATATATATATATATACATATTTGTATGCATTTGATTTATTTCGGTTGGACTGTTTACATTTTGACTATCCGTCGCTGAGTTTATTTGTGAAAAAATGTGTGAATTTGTTTATATCATCGTCAGTTACTATTCCAAAAGTGTCTGTCTCAACAAAACTTTTTATCTAAAAAAAAAAAAAAAGCGGGAGACCAGTACCCGCATTAAGTTGGTCTGCAGTTTGACTTGTTGCTGGCTATCTTGCTCTTGCTTGTTGCTGAATGTCAACATTTTGAACCGAGAGATTTAGCTGTCGTACAAAGCTAAAACTCTGTAACATCATCTTTGTATAGATACTCCCTCAGGTATTTGTCCATTATAAAAAAAAAAAAAAAAAAAAAAAAAAAAAAGTCCTGTTGCGATAAAAAAGCTGTGACGTGTGTACGCCTGTAATGCTGGATGCATGTAACAATTATTCTGCCATCATTATTTGTATCTATGTATGTGTATGTATATTTATATATGTATGTGTGTGTATATTTATATATGTACATGTGAGTTTATATGTATTTATATCTATGTGTAATATGTATGTGTCTTATGTGTATATATGTTTGTGTGTGTACATATATACATTTATAAATGTTTGTATGCATGTATATGCATGTATGTGTATTTATGCAGGTGTCTATGTATATGTATTTGTATGTATGTGTATTAATACATATATATGGATGTGTATGTATATATATGTGCACGTATATGTATGTGTAAGTATATGTGTGTATGTATATGTATGTTTGTGTATTATGCATTGTGTATGTACATGGGTATATATGAGCGTATGCTTATAGACATGTATGTATGCATGTATGTATACATTTATATGTATGTATACCAATGACTGTCTTGTTTATGTTTGCACGTGTGTGCGCATGTATATGTGTGTGTGAGTGTATATATATATGTATGTATAACAATGACCGTCTTTAGTGCCATGTCTGCTTGAGTATGTGAATTCGCTGGCAGAACTATATATCATTTTTCGGGCTCATGAACTTTCAGTGTCTGAGGGAGTGGCACTCGTCTGACAAGACGTTGCAATCATCATCATCATATTTGTATGTTAGGTCATTTCATATGCTACTGGTACCATGTAACCCAGTAATACCTGCCTCATGGTTGGGTCATCAGTGATTAAACTGGTTCCCCCACCAGACTTGTTTGGTGAGGAGGGTGGCTGGTCTTCCTGAAGGATTAAAAACAAGACCTTTGAAAGGGTGAATGAACCCTTTTTCGGGGTCAATGGCCAACTAGCACCGTGTGTGTTTGTGTGTATGTGCGTGTTGGGGTGGAGAGGGCTCCCATAAGCTGTGGTGAAGGCAACCTTTCTAGGAGAAGCAAATCTCTGATTTAAAAAACCATGAAGCGGGAGACCAGTACCTGCCTTTAGCTGGTCTGCAGTTTAACTTGTTGCTGGCTATCTTGCTCTTGTTTGTTGTTGGATCTCAACATTTTGAACCGAGAGGGAGACTTAGCTGTCGTACAAAGCTAAGACTCTGTAACATCATCTGTATATAGATACTCCCTCAGGCATTTGTCTATTAAAATGGTCCTGTGGTGATGGAAGTCATTTTTGGGCTCATGGACTTTAAGTGTCTGAAGGAGTGGCACTCGTCTAACAAGACGTTGCAATCATATTATATATATATATATATATATATATATATAAAGTGTTAGTTTTAGTCATTCAGAACTACTTTAAAAGGTGCATCGCTCACTCATTTTGCGACCAAATTTCAATTTTTACAGTTCATACGTCACCTTCTTAGCTACATTCTGCAAAGAAAATTCTCAATTTTCATTCAGTAAAACAAAAGTTATAAAATTACTGTGTTAAAAAGTTTTCAGAATTGGTAAAGAGCGTAGCGACAGTTTTTTTCTGATTGGCTGTTGGTTACTAGAGCAACCAAATCTGTTACTCTACCTCAAATCGGCTTTGAACAGCAGAGATGACGACGTAGCAAGATATTACAAAAATCGCCACTAATAAGTCACCACTGTCCCTCAACTGTACTGTCACTGATAATTCACCATCGCTGTGCTCAAACGCTAAACAACCTTTCATCTTTGCTCAACACAAAGCCAGGAAAAGTCATGGATTATATAGAAAAATGTGAGCAAGAAAAGTAATATGGTTAAGCTTAAACATGAAAAAGTAAAAGGACGAGTTGCTAAAACTGGAAAAGAAAAGGACAATATATTCTTATAAAAAATATAAATTTAAACCTTAAAATATTGCAGTATAAATAAGAACTTCATTATATAATGTTAAATTGAAGTTTTTTTTTTAAATTCTTAATGCTGCAATATTTCAAGTTATAAATTTATTATATTTTTTAATAGAATAGTTTGTCTTTCTTTTCCTGTTTTAACAACTAGTCTTTACTTTTCCATGTTTAAGCTTAACCATATTACTTTTCACGCTCATATTTTTCTATGTAATTACATATATATATATATATATATATATATATGTATGTTTTTCCTGTGTGTATATATATATTTATATAAATAAAAAAAAATGAAAGCAATTCAATTTGTAATTTAAATCACTTTTTATTTAACCTTTTTTTTTTTTACATAATTTATTTTATTTTTTTTTTTTTATTTTTTTTTTTTACATAATTTATTTTATATCTTTTTTTTTTCTTTTTTTTTTACATAATTTATTTTATATCTTTGTTTTTTTAACATAATTTATTTCATCTTTTTTTTTCTACTTCAAAATATACAAAACAAGAGCCTCATACCAGCTGTGGAAAAAAAAAAGCTGAGAGGTTAAAAAAATGTCAGTTAACATTCAGAAATGGAAAATAAATTTTTATTTTAATTTAAAATTTAATGATTAAAAACAAATGATGGAAAAAAAAAACAAGATAAAAAAACAAACAAGATAAAGAAAAAAATACAGTGTATACAGATTTTAATTTTCAAATGATTATATACATGTGCGTGTATATATATATATATACACACACAAACATGTGTGTGTATATATATATATGCATGCATGTACTATATATAAATGAGAATAAAATTTTATATATATGCATATATATATACACACACATACGTATGCATGTATTATATATAAATGAGAATAAAATGAGATATATATATATATATATACACACACACACACGTGCATATATATATATATATATATATATATATATATATATTTATTACACATACACACACGTGTGTGTATACATATATATACATAAATACATACACACATGTATGCATGTATTATATATAAATGAGAATTATATATATATAATATATATATATATATATATATATATATATATATATATACGCATGCGTGTGTGTATTATATATAAATGACAAAATTTACTTAGTATAAATGATCATTTGTTTTTGATCTAGTTCTATCCGATAGAATATTAAACATTTTTTACTCCAGATCTGCTGTCTTAATTTGGTTCTTTCTGTATTTTGAGAGGTTTGTTGTATGTAAAATGCGACTGTAGATGGAAAACGTACGTCACATCAACATGACATGTTCAAAGGCTTTAACAATGCACACTCAGAAAATTAAATTTTATGTTTAAAATTATCAGATAAGATCTCATTGGTTTTTCACATTTACTTAATGCTCATCTGATATCAAACGAGAACTCAAATAACAATAGCTACCCATTGGTTGGTTGTTTTTGTTTTACGGCATATCAATCCTTTTCAGGTTATTTAATGTCGAATCCAGTGATTTTGAAGAAAAATTTTTTTTAGAGCATATCTATTTTTTTTTTCAAGTCAGTTTCTATTCAACCCATAGTTGGAACCCTAACTCCAGGTCAGAGTACATACACTGGGAGCAACGGCAATTAAAGTGTGGCTCTACACTCCCCAAAGCCCGCAAGCTGGGGCGTCACCATCGGATATAGTTTAAGATCATATCCAGGACAAGAACCCACAGGAATGAATAAACTAAACTAGAAGTGAGGGAGAATAGTCAGGTTTTCTTTTACGAGAAATCAAAGCTTTCGTACATTTTATTCATAACATGTTGTGAGATATATATAAAAACCATGAAAAAAAAGATTACTAATAGGCAACATTACATGTTAATTTAACTGGATTATATCTCCGGCATTGCTTCGGATCACTTACAGATACTAAAAAAATTTTCAGGATTATTTTGTCCACAATTTTACTTCCAATTCACTTCATTTCAGAGTACTATCTCCTATCGATTAATCTGCCATGAACTCATGAGCTGGTTTACCTATAATCTTTCTTACTTCTTGCTTTCCTTTTAAATTTTCGAAATGCCATGAGGGAGGGTTTTCACATAAGTTTAATGTAAAATATGCAAACCACCACTACCCTCCCACGTTTTTAAGTAAAAATAATTCTGGGCACATGATTTCACATTGAGCATATGCAGCAAACTGAACCTTGCTCGAAAAGTTGAACTTTACAAAAAAAAAAAAAAAAAAATTAAAATTAAACAAAAAATACAGAAAAATCATTATGATGTGCCTACCTGCCATGGAACTAAGATGTCATATTCCAAAAACGATGTGAATTGATCAAGTATTGTTTTATATACAAAATCATTTGTATCCATTACAAGGCTGATTTTGATCTCATTAGTTCAAACTGAGTTGTCTCCCTTAAATTTATAAAAATGGCGGATCAAAAAATAGCATCTTGCTTCGTAGTAAAATTTGCTATTCTTTGTTAAAAAAAAAAAATTCCTTGATCACTCTACATAATGTTTGAAACATTACATCTTTGTTCCGGTTTTTTTTTTTGTCTTTTTTTTTGTCTTTTTTTTTTTTAACTCTGTGGTAAATTGTAATATTAAGGGAAACAACTAATCTCGATTTTTACTTTTTTTTTTTCTTTTGTTTTCAATAATTTCCAAATAGAAAAAAACAAAACAATTTTAGAATCTTAAAGTAAATGTGTGTATATATATATATATATATATATATATATATATATATATATATATATATATATACATATATATATATATATATATATATAAAAAGGTACAAAAAAAAAAAAATCCCTCCTAGAATGTGGGAATTTATGGCCTCCTATCTTTCAAAAAAAAAAAAAAAAAAAAAAAAAAAAAAAAAATGACACATCATAGAGGGTGATTCTGTGGGTGTATCAGAATTTTTGTAGGAATTTTTGACACACCTAGCACGAAACTGCGAATAAAATATCAAAATCTCGTAATTTCTCCATCAAAAGTGGGTTGTTTATTTTCTTTATGGATTATGCTTCCAAAATAAACTATTAAAGTTGTTTTAAAAGTAATAGAAATATTTTTTTTTTTTTTTAAACAGTAATAAATTTTCTGAACTCAATATTTTTCAATTTTTAAACTTTAAAAATCTATCAAAATTTTTCTATTGATTCTATTTTTACGATATTTTCAGGGTCAATGTGAAATTTTATGTTCTTTCCAATAAACCGAATATAATATTTTAGACAAACGTTTTTTTTAATTCACGCCCCCCCCTTTTCAAGTTTCTATTAAAAAGTAAATAATTTACTCACAAATTGAAGAGAAAAGGTCAATAGATAATATATTCAAATTTAAAACAAAAAAAACGTAGTGCTTTTTTAGAATTTTACCTGTAAAGTTTGAAGTTTAAAACCTTTTTTTTTTAAACCACTTATTTGTTTTTTCTTTTTAATGGAACCTTGGTCCTTGCTCCTTTAATTGAAAAAAATAAATTAGGGCTTGAATTACATTTTTCGAGGAGTTATAAGCTTGGAAAGACAGGGGGTCGAATAATTCACGCCTCCCATTTTGAAATGTCTATTAAAAAGTAAATAATTAATTTATGTACCAAAGTCTTATATATCACAAATTGAAGAGAAAAGGTCAATAAATATTCAAATTTAAAACAAAAAAAACAGAACTGTTTTTTTTAGAAATTTACCTGTAAAGTCCGAAGTTTAAAACCTTTTAAAAAAAAAAAAAAAAAACACGTTTTTTTTTGTTGTTGTTTTTTTTTTAATGAAACCATGGTCCTTGCTCGTTTAATTGAAAAAAAAAATTAGGGCTTGAATTACATTTTTCGAGGAGTTATAAGTTTGGAAAGATGGAGTGGAATTATTCACTATTTTCACGAAATTTCTGACACACCTAGTGGTCCTGGTCCTGAAGAATACCTTAGGAAATACCAACTTCCATGCGGAGAAGTTTCCTTAATAACCATATAGCAAATTGAGCATCACATTTGGTTTCCAATCGATAATAAAACGTTTTTTTTTCTTTTTAAACTAAACGAAATTTAAGAGCGCCTTCGTCGTAAACGATACACTTTTATTGGAGTCGAGTTTAAAAAAAAAAAACATTTTCATGGGAGATAACTCGCTTTTGACTAATTAATAAAGGGAGCTGACTCTTGATAATTAAGTAGCGCTTTGTTAATAATTGTACCTATTTACAATGCCTCCCCACGGGACAGAGTTAGATACCAGGGTCGTTTTTTAACGTGGAGAAAAGGTACAAAAATAAAAATTGTCTCAGTCGTGAAGGATTTCTCCTCTACCGAAAGAGAACAAGAAATAGAAAAAGCAGTATCAGAAATTTGGGGGAATTTTTGACACCCCTAACAGAAAACTGCGATTAAAATATAGAAAACTCGTAATTTCTCTTTCTAAAGTGGGTTATTTATTTTCTTTATAGAATATGCTTCCAAAATAAACTATTTAAGTTGTTTAAAAAATAATAGAAATATTATTTTTCATTGTTTAAAAAACATTGTTTACAAAGTGCGTGCGTGCGCTCTAGGGAGCCATTTTGTTACGTAATGAAATCAATTGATTTTTATGAGATGAATATTTTTCAATTTTTAAACTTTAAAAATCTATCAAAATTTTCCTATTCGTTCAATTGTTACGTTTTTTTCAGGGTGAATGTAAAATTTTATGCTCTTTCCGATAAACTAAATATAATATTCTAGACAAACGTTGTTTTATAAATTCACCCCCCCCCCCATTTTGGAATGTCTATGAGAAATTTAATAATTAATTTTGCTTGAAACGTTTTATATATCACAAATTGAAGATAAAACATGAATAAATAAAATACTCAAATTTAAAACAACAAAAAAATATTACTTATCTGGTAATTTACCGGTAAAGTCCAAAATTTAAATCCTTCTTTTTTCGATAACCACGTGTTTTTTTTTTTTGTTTTTTTTTTTTTACGTGGAAGCTTAAGTTTTGTTTAGAATGTTCCAGTAAATAATAGTCGATCAGTTTATATAATTATATTTAATTCCTGGTTTCCTTTTTTTCGATATATAAAAAAACAAAGACGAATTCGGGTTAGTCAGATTTATAGTATAATAAAAAAAATATTCAGGTATTTCTTTAAGATATTAAAAAAAGAAAAATACCATTGAACTTCTGCGTCATATAGTAATCCGTCTTAATGAAAAAATGAAAACTATCAGATTTTGTCTACGATAGCGTCAAGGCACAAAAATAAAAAAAAACGGACAAGTTATCTCCCTTAAGTCAGGCAAAAACGTACTGCTACCGTCAATCTGTTCATTGCAATGTGGCCATAAAGTGGGTGCCCATTTGACGTCACATCATTATAGAAAAGTGACCCCCCACTTTGTGACCATTTGTAAAATTTTTTCTCTTGGAAACTATTAGTTTCGTTTGCCGTATATATGTTTATTTATGTTTTCAGCGCCTCCGAAAACCTTTAAAAGTGGAAAATTTGAAGGAATATAATCCAATATCGAGATTATTAAGGTTTCTGAATTAGTGGGGTTTTTTTTACACTTATAGGCCTCCGTACATAAGTAAGAGATAATTTTTCACTTTCCGGTGTCGTCACAACTTGCTTTAAAGACACGCCGTCGTCGCCGTGTGTTGGAAAAATCCTTCCATTTAAAAATACATGGATTATAATACATAAATATGAATAAATTCTCATACAGGAAGATTAAAAGAAAGCATATCTTACTCATTAACCAGGTAAGTTCTTTATTTTGCCGTTAAAATAATTATCGTAAGATTCAAGTAATGTTATTGTTCGAATGTTAAGTGTCACTTTAGTGAAGAAATCGACGGAAAAATAAATAAAATTGTTTATTTCTCTATTAAAGCTTTTATGATATTAAAATTTGGTCTTTGCTCGTTTTATTGAAATAAAATTTACGGGTTTAAATTACGTTTTACTATTATTAAAATCTGATAGAAAGATAGGTGTATATTCAAAATGGCGACTTCGCCTGCGAATATCCCCAAATTTCTGATACTGCTAGTGCAGCATCTGAAGAAACGATACTACACTTTGATCTTGTCCCGATTTTATATTCAGCAAATTGTGAACATATTTTTGCCTTTTCTCTATTTTACAAATTAATAGTTATAGTTTCAAGCTTTATTTAAAAATAAAGTGTGTGTGTGTATATATATAAATATATATATATATAGTTATATACACGCGTATAGAGTTCTATGGATACTACGGGTTTGTATTACTGTACACATAGATATAAAATGTTGTCAAAAAACAAATATATAACAAATAAATGTTATCAAAGGCAAGATAAGCTACTTTTCTATCTAACTGGATTTGTTTTTAGTGTTTTTATTCAATGTAACATGTTTATTCAGCTCGAAAAACACAGTATTTACCGATGTATTTGAAAATTTAAAATGGCGCCCAACTCTCTTTGACATGGTAAGTTTGGGAAAAGGAGTTAAAAAGAAAAAAATATGAAAAGTACTGTTAAAAAAATTTTTTTAAAAAACACCGAATACATGTCAGCCTATGTCACGGTAACATATTAAGCGAGTTTTTAACCATATTTTGTATAGCTTTTTATTTATAACACCTTCTCCCAAACTTACCTGTAAAAGAGAGAGTTGGGTGCCATTTTAAATTTTCCAATACATTGGTAAACATTGTATGTTCTTCGAGCTGAATAAACACATTACAATAAAAGCACTAAAAACATATACAGTTAGGGAGAAAAATAACTTATCTTGCCTTTGATAACATTTATTTTTTATATATATTTGTTTTTTGACAACTTTTTTGAATCTATGTGTAAAGTAATACAAACCCGATGTTACACTTAAAGTTTACATTTCCAAATATTTCATTCCAGAGAGGCTATAATTTGAGATATATATATATAAAATAATATTTTTACAGACAGCAGCAAGCTTTGCTACACTGGTATGATAATGTTTCAATCCAGAGTTATTAATAACTAAGATTTTTTCAAGCGAAAAATCTGTCTTTTCACTTAGATGTTCAATATTGAAAACTAAAGAAAATGAAAAACATTTGGATAAAAAATTGTGTTCATATATATGTAGTCATTCTCATCATAAGATACTCACTGCAAGAACTATTCTTCTACTACAGCCAAGAAAAAGTTTTTCTTCAGTGTGCTCAGTATCAGAAAAATTGTCCACAAGCAGCTAATTAGTAAGAGGCTTCTCATTTGTTAAACACATTGGTTTGGGACTGCTGCTCTGCAGATAACTTGGTCATCTTCAAAGTAAATGGATTTCTATCAAGAACCTTCCCCACAAATATTCGAACTTTATTCTGGCAATCATTCCACATTATTAAATCATATCCTCAAGTGGAATCTGGCCTTGATAAATCCTGATGGCTTCTTTGATAAAAGAAATAAAATATTTCATCATTATCCTCCCCCCAAAATTTTATAATCAAAATGCAAGATACCTTTGGAGGTGGGGGGCAGTGCAATACAAAAAAAAAAAGTTAAATCCTGTGACTTTTCTGCGAGGATGTGTTCAGAAAAAATATTTCATCATTCACATTAATTGGATTCTTTGGACCACTACTCTTATCTTTAGCATTGTTTTCATGTTTCAGTCAATGTAACTTCCGACATTGTGTGTATCGTCGAACTCAGGGAATCTTTCTGTCAGACTTGGGAAAGATTTCTAGAGTCTGAAACGACTCAAGTTGAGAACAGTAATCCAAATAGGGAATAATCCTCCCTCATTTCAGAAAATTCAGAAAAAAAAAAAAATTTCAACATTCAAAGTTACGTAACAGATTTTTCTTCCAAATATACATAGCCAGGAATATTTAAAAAAAAAACATACTTTATAAAAATAAAGAAAGCCTTATTATCCATGTCAACAAGCAGAAGAGGTATGTGCCACCCGAGTTTTAATCTATGGACCCTCCTTGCCAAACTTAAAAAAAAAAAAAAAAAAAAAAAACACTAGTTTACCTACAACCACTATCAACAATTTTCCCCCAACTATCTGTGCCTAAATTTAAGCACAAATTCCATGAATGAAGCTTCTTTCCTAGAACTGCCCACCTGTGAAACTGTCATATTGTAGTCGATTGGAAAACAGGACCTAAAATACGATAGTCTTCAAGCCTAATGTAAACAAGTTCTTGTTGAGCTATCCCTGTAAATAATTACATCATACCTAATTTTCAGCACTAACGATTACTATGCTGTTGTCAGTGACCACCATACAGCGATTATTCATTCATCCTATAGAAGTGGTGACTCTCGTGAAATAAAATATCCATAAGCTCTATTTAATGACATATTGAGCTTCTTTTCTAATTGAAATTTGAACCCTTTGAATTAATCTGATCTATATAAATTTATATTATTTCTTATATTTTATTTTTCAAAGATTTAACATATTTAAATCCAATTTCAAAATAAACTAGCAGGCCACCCTGCATTACCCAGTTGTAAAATACGCTTAAATATGATATTTTAATTCATGCAAATTACGTATTTATTATTACAAAGACAATTCTCTATCGATTATTATATTATATTGAACCTAATATACAGTAGTGAGATCAAAACTAAAAAGAAAAAAAATTTTTTTAGATATAAGACTTGGGTGTCATCAGTTAGAATCGAAACCAAAACGTACAACTCTCCACCAACATTCCTTAGCCTCTGAACCTCTGCCCATATGCATATATTCATTTATCCACCTGTCATCCCTTTTTAAAAGATGGAATCGCCCGATCGTTGAACACAAGATTCTACGCAAGCAAGGTCCAGAGATCTATAATTTATATATCTTTCATGATTTTTTTTTTTTTTTGGGGGGGGGGGGGTACAACATTTAAATATTGCAATCATGAAGGGAAGATTTATTATTCATGATTAAAAAAAAAAAAAAAAAGGGAGGGGAAATAAAACTAAAGGGGTGGGGGGGTCATGAACAGAATGCAATGTAACTTTATTTTAATAATGTACATATTTTTTTATTTTTTTTTTAAACCTGTCAATAGACCTTTGATAAAGCGAGGGTGAAACCAGTCAGCTGACTGCCCTCTTTATTTTTTATTTCCTCTTCTTCTTGCCCCGCCCCTTTTTTTTTTTTTTAAGGTGTTTTACACATTTTACTAATCATGAATAACAAAAGTCTTCCGTTCACGATTGCAATATATATCAAAACTTAGGATTAACAAAATTGAAGTGCTCATGCATATCACACAAGAGCTGATATCGTTTCATCTGATCAACCTAAAACAAGGAAAAAATCTGTCTTGTTCTTACTCTGGATAGAATCGTCATTTCAAACTAATTTTAAATAAAACTGAAGAAAAGAATGAGCCAGAATGTTTCCTTATTTCAAAAGGACTCGATGGACAAAATCCAGTTGATATGATATTGTATCGTTTTGTTTTTTTTTATGTTTTTCTCGGGTTTTTCTTTAAATGGGAATAATTACTATGATGCTCATTTGGGGAAAAAATGAAAAGATAGAAGACTATTTTGTTAATACATAAAAAATATATATACACACACATATGTGCATATATATATATATATATATATATATATATATATATACACACATACAGACATGCATATATACATACATATAGACGTGCATATATATATATATATATATAATATATATATAGTTATATATATACATACATATACAGACATGCATATATATGTGTGCACACACATACATACACATTATATATATATATAAACAACGATTAAACTAAAACTGAATATGAAACAAATGATAAACGATGACTTGCTGTGATAGGGCAGATTGCGGTGAATTAACAATGTTTTAACATTTAAATAAAATTTAAGGAATTACGTCGCAAAACTGTCCCGACAGATTAAAAAAAACAGAAAAGAAAAAAAAATGAGGGCTTGAGGCGCAAATTACACCAGATCTGGTGGGTGAAAATTGCGCTGACTGTGGGTCGACCGCCGAAGCTCATTACTAAAATAAGCAACAGTCCGATTCAAACCTACGATCATTGGAACCTGGAAAAGAGGAAAAACAAGGTAATAGGAATAAAAATATAAAATCATATTAAACAAAGCAACAGTTTTTTTTTTTTTTAATATTCACAAAGTTGTAAAATAATCAGCAAAGGATATAAAATTTTGACCATATATTTTTTCAGCATCTCTAATTAAAAAGAAAAAAAAACAAAAACGATTAAATTTTTGTCTTAAATCTCAAGAACAAATGCTCTCGCAAAATAGCCATTGTCAAAAACCTACTAGATTTGGGGAAACTAATGTTTTCCACTAAAAATACATTCCTTGAACTAAATAAAATATGAAACAAGTTCTTACGATAAAACCTCACGGAAGTGAACATTTTTCATTTTTACTCTTGAAAAAGCCCGCACTAAACGGGCAAAAGTATAGCAGGGACGCCTGGCATAGCCCGGTTGTAAAATGAAAGTATCCTATTTGAAATCAAAAACTTCTCAATAGATTTCCTAACTACATCATTGATGTATAGATAAAAATGTTTTAAAACTTAAAATACTTCTACAAATAATATCACCCAGTATCACACCCCAAACTGAACATATACTATTACAATAGAAAAATGCGAGCATGAAAAGTAATATGTTTAAGCTTAAACTTGGAAAAGTAAAGGACTAGTTGTTAAAACTTGAAAAGAAAAGAACAAGATATTCTAGTAAAAGATATAATAAATTTATAACTTAAAATATTGCAGCATTAAGAATTGATTATCTAGTGTTATAAATTGAATTTTTAAAAAAATTTTCTATTGTAATCCATGATTTTTCAAGGCTTCCAGTAAATTAACTTGTTCTTTGTTTAATTTCAGTTTTATTTTTTGGCCCCCATAAATATGACATACACATGTATTAACCAATGTACGGCACTCGTCTGCTTTCAATAAAATCCTCCTCAATTATCTCCCTTGCATTCTTTAATTTTGCTTCACCCGTTACTTCTCTTTTTGCGAGAGCGGGGAATTGGTAACAACAGTAGCTGCTGAAGTGATGTGGTTGCTACGGAAACCAGTCATAAAAAAACGTCGCTCACCTTACGTTTTTTTACGATTTTGAACACCAGTAAATTCGTCATAACTTTTGTTTTACGGAACAAAAATTGAAATTTATTTTTTCACAATTTAGCTGAAATTGTCTTCCGTTTTCCTGCTTTCCGGCTGACTACAATATGGTTGTGTTCAAGTCTAATGTAAATAAGTTCTTGATGAGCCGTTCTATAGAAGTTATCAAATTTACCAAATTTTCATTACTAATGATTACTATATTGTTCAATGTCTACTGTACACTCTTTAACCCTTATCCTTGAGTGGCCTCTTGGCCTTGATAAGTGGTGATGCCTATGTAAATAAAAAAAAAAAAAAAAAAAAGATGATCTATAAACTGTAATAGTTGTTTGAAATTTGGTCGTAAAATGAGTGAGCGGTGACACATTAAAGCAGTTCTAAATGACTAAAACTGCCATTTAATCATATCATTCAAACACTACAGTGTTTGAATGATATGATTAAATGCTACCAATCTTGAAATTAAAAGAAAAAGCCATAAAAAAAAAAAAAGTATTTTTTTTTTTAGCTATTTTTAAATTTCATGATGTATTATTTTCGCGTCACAGATTAAGATTTGTTTTACATCATACACCGATGCATATCCCCAATTGACAATAAACGAAATTAGACTCATTATGTACTACTAGCGGAATGTTAAATTGTTGAGCCATTATGTTCAACAAAGATGGCAGTAGTAAATCAAATCGGCAAAGAATCAATGCAGTAACAATCAGCAGTGTTCAGTCATTCAAAATGGAGGTTGAATCCAAAATTCAATATTTTTATAATAATTTCGGAGGCTTCTCATTGGTTGATTGTCTTAACCGTAGTTATAAATAAGATTGTCCATAGCATTGGGGTTATACCCTCATAAGTAATTAAAAATATTTTAACATGAAACCTGTGGAAATTCCATAAGGGATTAATTCATATATAATATATTGATGTTGGCATTCTGTAGAGGTTCAGCGTAAATTGAAACGCCCTGATATTATTGTAGCTCTTTTGTTAAAATGCAAAATTATTCATTTAATCTAGCAGGGATGCCTGACGTAACCTGGTCATAAAATACACTTAAATATGATATTTTAATTTATGCAGATTTCGTATATATTATTATAGAGTCAATTTTCTATTGATTCTTATATATTATAAAGTGATTTTAGAAATAAAAAAAAAAAAACATATCTATATGACTTAGGTGCATCAACTTATTAAAACTGCAAAAGTTTTTATTTAAGCTAGCAAGGACGCCTGGCGTAGCCTGGTTGTAAAGTATGCTTAAATATGATATTTTAATTCTTGCAGATTTCATATATATTATAGAATTAATTTTCTATCATTTTTTATGTTATAAAGTTGCGATTTCAAAAATAAAAAAACATCCATATGACTTGGGTGCATGAAATTAAAACTTATAAAAAAAAATGTGTATGTATGTCAGGTCATGTCATATGCTACTGGTACCATGTAACCCAGTACTACCTGCCTCATGGTCGGGTCACCGGCTAGTTTCCCTGAAGGATTAAAAACAAAACCTTCCAAAGGACGAATGAACCCTTTTTCGAGGTCAACGGCCAACTAGCGCCATGTGTGTTTGTTGGGGTGGAGAGGATTCCTGTAAGCCATGGTGAAGGCGACCTTTCTAGGAGAAGCAAATCTCTGATTTAAAAAACCATAAAGCAAGAGACCAGTACCTGCATTAAGCTGGTCTGCAGTTTAAATTGTTGCTGGCTATCTTGCTCTTACTTGTTGCTGGATCTCATTTTGAACCGAGAGACTTAGCTATCGTACAAAGCTAAGATTCTGTAACATCATCTGTGTATAGATACTCCCTCAGGCATTTGTCTATAAAAGTGGTTCTGTGGCGATGGAAAAGTTGTGACGCGTGGAGGCTTGAAATGCTGGAAGCATGTAATAATTGATCTCAATGACCATCTTTAGTGCCATGCCTACTTGAGTGTGTGAATTCACCGGTAGGACTAAAAAAAAAAAAAAAAAAAAAAAGTAATTTTTGGGCTCATGGACTAAGTGTCTGAGGGAGTGGCACTCGTCTGACAAGACGTGGCAATCATCATCATATATATAACGCTAATGTATTAACATAAAGATAATCAACTTAAAATCCAAAACAAATGAGACATAGTAAGTTGTTGGACAATTTCCTATATCTCTGTTTTGCTGATAAACTTCCTTTTTTTTTTTTATTGGTTGTTTTTTCTACCTTTTTTATTTTATTTTTTTTTTGCATTTTCTAACATTTTTGGGGGGGAGGGGGGCCTCGATAGTATCACAACTTTCATTTTTCATCATTTCGTACACACAAACATAACCATATAATGCGGGTATAGATGCTTTCATATAGCAAGCGTTCTTACTTTTGGCTGCCACTGGAGATATTTGCGTGCTTTGCTTATATCGGGTTTCCTTCTTTGTGGATCATCTTGCATAGCAGGACGTCTCTCGATTTGGCTATCACCGCCTGAAAAAAAAAAAAAGTTTGTCAACACTGAGGATCGAGGGCGAAAACAGATTTTACATTTTAAATAACTGAAATGAAATCAAAAAAAAAAAAATGAATGAACATTACTAAAATCGTTGAACACATCTTTTGCTGGCTTTAATAAATTAACTTTCAAACTAACCAATCTCTAGTTATACCTTTTATTAATCGAGTACTTTTTATCACTTATTGGAGTTGGTGCATCTGCTACTAGTCTCTCACTCCTGGACAGGGTTCAAAATAGAGTTGCCAACCTGATAGGTCCCGAGCTGTTATCTAAGCTTCAACCATTGACGAAATATTGCATCTCTCTGCCTGTTTTACAAGTATTTTAATAGTGGATGCTCCATCAAACAACTAGCCCTAGCAGCCCTTCAATGTAAATACCTCTGATAAACCTAACAAGCAACAAAATCCCACCCCTACACAGAGATCCCCAGATGCAAGAAAACCTTCTACTCTAATAGTTTCTTCCCCCAGAACTGCTAGACTCTGGAATTCCCTTCCAGTTTCCTGCTTCTCTAACTGTACTGACATGCATAAGTTCAAGTATCATGTAAACAGACATTTTGCTGCTCAACTTCCTACAAAGTATCCCTGCAACACCTGTCCCTAATATTAGCCCCATACATAAAAATGGCACTGTGCCTTGTTTGGGGTGAAAATGGAATTAAAAAAAAAAAAAAAAAGTTTTTCTTGCCCTTCCCCTCTGAACTGAATCTGCTCCCTGAACTCTCTTATATCTACCAACTCATGAACTCACTTCTAATCTGCACTCTTTGTAAAAAAAAAAAAAAAAAAAAAAAAAAAAAACATCACTCATGAAATACAAGGACTAAAGAAAATTTGTAGAAACCCGAGGTCTACTTTCTATCAGTGAGATTGATTGTTAGATCCTGTAGAGCTCATCAATTCTTTGACTAACAGCTTTTGATTTGATCGTTGGTGAGTACAAACACACCCACCCACCTCATTGGACAAATCAAGGACCTCCTGATTCTTTTTTCTTTGAAACACTTGGTCATATGACAGTTTCCTCGTTCTGTCTAATGGTATATTAACGAGTGTTGGAACAATTGGAGAATGGTGGATGCTCTGACGAACTGCAGACACTTGTGCCCCCACGACATAGACACCCTCGACAAACCCGACAGGCAGCTAAATCCCACCCCCACACAGTAGAGATCCCTACATGTAAAAGATCTTTCTACTCCAGTAGTTTCTTCCCCAGAACCGCTAGACTCTGGAATTCCATTCCAGGTCCCTGCTTCCCTAACTGTACTGACATGCAGAAGTTCAAGTGTAACGTGAACCAACATCTTGCTACCCAAATCCCAACATAGTGCCCCAGTAGTTGTTGCCCCTGATAGTAGCCCCCTATACCAAAGTGGCAATGTGCCTTATTTGTGGTGAAAATGTAATAAAAAAAAAAATGTAATAAAAAAAAAAAAAAAAAAATCGGAATTTTTGAGGGCATCCGAATAATCGTATGTATTTTTACGATATAAAAAACATTTCATGTATTCATTGCGGACTATTATCCTCATCTTTTTTGTTTTTTTAGTTGTTGTTTCACGAGGTTTCGGCCAACTATTCCTCTGGCCTTCGTCAGGTGGTAACCGCGACAAGAGAGGAACTCTGAATCTCCTGACTGCATTCTCAGCAATTACCGCCTTCCATAGTTGTTTTTCGTCTCCCCACGTTTTGGCCAACTAAGCCTCTGGCCAGCTTTAGGTATTATTGAAACCGCTATCTTCAGACAATGCTCACATGGAACCGGAGAGATTCAATGTCTCTATCCACTGCACCACCGACCCCGAAAGGCGATCAAGGTTGGATTTTTGGGTCTTATAAATCCACGTTTATATCTGATCTTTCATTGTCAGGTCCGTACCTTCTTACAGAAGATAATTGAGTTTGCAAAGGGAAAAAGGGGGGAAAAAATAAATAAAAAATAAAATTGATATTTAGTGCAGTTAATCAGAATATCTTCAGACAGCCTGATCTAATCACCTGACAGAGATGCTACTTTGGCCGCAAAGAGCCAGACTCTTGAAACAGTTTGCGTGGTACGAGCAGCAAATATTAAAAAAAAAAAAACTCAAACAGTTTGATACCAACCAACTAGTTTCTTGATAATTTGTGCAAATTGCATGACGGAATGCTCTTCTGGATTTCCAATATTGACTGGTTTTGAATAATTGCTATTCATCAAAGCCATTAGTCCATCAACCAAATCACTCACGTACTGGAATGACCGAGTTTGACTACCATCACCATAGATCTATGAATAAAATTTAAAAAAGATGAATAAATCATATATTTTTAATAATTTGACTGATTTTAAAATTTCAAATAAAAATTGGACATAAAAGTATAAAAGTTGTATACTGCTGTTTCAAGGCAGTGTTTATTTTCAGTCATAATAAAATTTTTCAAAACATTAAATTTCTCCAAAATTTCAACAAGTATGCTGAAAATAAAACTACTAAAACTGTCACCTAAAGCAAAACAAAAGTAATAGATCCCTTGTAAGATGCCAGAAGAATACTTAGTAAATTCTAATCCAAGAAAAACAAAATATATATATATATATATATATATATATATATATATATATATGATATACACACACACACACACACACACACACACACACACACATATATTATATATATATATTATTGCAAAATATGAAATATATGGTGTATTTCCTTATGCGTTACAATTGTTTCATAACTATTTGGACAAATTTAAACATTTAAAAATATTCCAAAAATAGCTACTCTTCAGACACTAAAATAAATACATTTGTTATACATATATGAAAATATTCATAAACCCTATTTTAAGGGAGCAAGCAGCTGGACTCATCTCTTCTACATCAATTTTATTTTTTGTTAATTTTTCGATTGCCTTCAAATCGAGTAAATGACCTATTCTTGTATTCTTTCTTTTATATGATACCTTAATTTTCTATTTTTATATTCAGAAATCTTGTTTTTTTTGTTTTTTTCAATTCTTATAATTATTTTATCCTTCCCAATTTATTATACTGATTTGTTCCCCAATCCTAATCTACACCTTCAAATATTCGTCTATTTATATGTCCAACTATTTATATCCCACTTAATCTCGGTTTCGTATAAGTTTATTTACATGTTACGATATATTAGTTGATTTTTCCTTCCCATGTTATTTCTATTACGAAAAAAAAACTATAATTAAAAGGTTAATATAAATGATATTAAAAGGTTAATATAAATGATATTAAAAGGTTAATATAAATGATATTAAAAGGTTAATATAAATGATATTAAAAGGTTAATATAAATGATATTAAAAGGTTAATATAAATGATATTAAAAGGTTAATATAAATGATATTAAAAGGTTAATATAAATGATATTAAAAGGTTAATATAAATGATATTAAAAGGTTAATATAAATGATATTAAAAGGTTAATATAAATGATATTAAAAGGTTAATATAAATGATATTAAAAGGTTAATATAAATAATATTAAAAGGTTAATATAAATAATATTAAAAGGTTAATATAAATGATATTAAAAGGTTAATATAAATGATATTAAAAGGTTAATATAAATGATATCAAAAGGTTAATATAAATGATATTAAAAGGTTAATATAAATGATATCAAAAGGTTAATATAAATGATATTAAAAGGGTTATATAAATGATATTAAAAGGTTAATATAAATGACATTAAAAGGTTAATATAAATAATATTAAAAGGTTAATATAAATAATATTAAAAGGTTAATATAAATAATATTAAAAGGTTAATATAAATAATATTAAACGGTTAATCTTCATCCCACACTGGTGATGTAAATAATTTAAATGTTAAATCTATCTTTTCAAGTCTTATCTTAAACATTTTATTGTTATCTTCTAATTTTTTTCTATTCTGTATCATTCAGTATATCTTAATGGTGGAAGGGATATAACTCGATTTTACTCGTATTTATCAATTTATAATTTTATCGAAATTCTTTCTTTAATATTTTGATTTTTGTATTTATTAATCTCCTTTGCTTAATTTTAAAGTTGTAGTTCTAATATTATTCTATTTATATCAGTTTAATTTTTCATTTAGTTTGCTTCAAACTTATATTCTGATTTATTCTACTTTAATCCATCATAATCTGTTTGTTTCAATATTTTACAATTACTTAATGTTTGAATTTTTTTTTTTTTTTGTGCTATTAAAATTTCCCAGGTGTTAGTTTATTTCCAACTAGCCTGGGTGCCCGGATGTTTGGAGGTGTGTTTGAGCAAAAAAACAAAAAAGTGGTAGTAGGCAGGCAGGCTCGAACCTGTGACGCAAAGGCAGAAAAGGAAGCGAAAAAATCTGACGTCTTACCGCTATGCATGATGCGAAGTCTAAAGCGTTCAAACTTAACGTAGTCAATCCAAAAAAAAAAAAAAAAGATGACTTGCAGAAATGGCGTTGCTTTTAAACCTCCGACGAAAGCAAATTAGACACAAAGCCGTTTTTAATGTGGAAGGGGGGGGGAAAACCAGCTTCTCCAAAAAGGGAGCACTCTGGCAGTATCTAAATAAATAGTAATTGTCTTGGTATGAAGGGTTTCCCCTACATTGACCAAGGATCATTTACAGAACATATACCACCCGGCCCGAAGGACAGGCAGTTGCTTTCCAATAGTTTTGCTTTATTTATACGAAAAAGCCAAACAAACAGCTGAGACAACGCCATAGTGGAGTTTTTAACTCGGTCCAAAAAAAAGAAAGAGATAGACGATGTCCGTTTGTGAATGCAAGAAGTAAGATATTAAGGAATCTAACCCTAACCAATGCAAGAAGCAAGATATTACGGAATCTAACCCTAACCAATGCAAGAAGCAAGATATTACGGAATCTAACCCTAACCAATGCAAGAGGCATGATATTACGGAATCTAACCCTAACCAATGTAAGAAGTAAGATATTACGGAATCTAACCCTAACCAATGCAAGAAGCAAGATATTACGGAATCTAATCCTAACCAATGCAAGAAGCAAGATATTACGGAATCTAACCCTAACCAATGCAAGAGGCATGATATTACGGAATCTAACCTTAACCAATGCAAGAAGCAAGATATTACGGAATCTAATCCTAATCAATGCAAGAAGCAAGATATTACGGAATCTAATCCTAACCAATGCAAGAAGCAAGATATTACGGAATCTAATCCTAACCAATGCAAGAAGCAAGATATTACGGAATCTAATCCTAACCAATGCAAGAAGCAAGATATTACGGAATCTAACCTTAACCAATGCAAGAAGCAAGATATTAAGGAATCTAACCCTAACCAATGCAAGAAGCAAGATATTACGGAATCTAACCTTAACCAATGCAAGAAGCAAGATATTACGGAATCTAACCCTAACCAATGCAAGAGGCAAGATATTACGGAATCTAACCCTAACCAATGCAAGAAGCAAGATATTACGGAATCTAACCTTAACCAATGCAAGAAGCAAGATATTACGGAATCTAACCCTAACCAATGCAAGAAGCAAGATATTACGGAATCTAACCCTAACCAATGCAAGAAGCAAGATATTACGGAATCTAATCCTAACCAATGCAAGAAGCAAGATATTACGGAATCTAACCCTAACCAATGCAAGAGGCATGATATTACGGAATCTAACCTTAACCAATGCAAGAAGCAAGATATTACGGAATCTAATCCTAATCAATGCAAGAAGCAAGATATTACGGAATCTAATCCTAACCAATGCAAGAAGCAAGATATTACGGAATCTAACCCTAACCAATGCAAGAAGCAAGATATTACGGAATCTAATCCTAACCAATGCAAGAAGCAAGATATTACGGAATCTAACCTTAACCAATGCAAGAAGCAAGATATTAAGGAATCTAACCCTAACCAATGCAAGAAGCAAGATATTACGGAATCTAACCTTAACCAACGCAAGAAGCAAGATATTACGGAATCTAACCCTAACCAATGCAAGAGGCAAGATATTACGGAATCTAACCCTAACCAATGCAAGAAGCAAGATATTACGGAATCTAACCTTAACCAATGCAAGAAGCAAGATATTACGGAATCTAACCCTAACCAATGCAAGAAGCAAGATATTACGGAATCTAACCCTAACCAATGCAAGAAGCAAGATATTACGGAATCTAATCCTAACCAATGCAAGAAGCAAGATATTACGGAATCTAACCCTAACAAATGCAAGAGGCATGATATTACGGAATCTAACCCTAACCAATGCAAGAAGCAAGATATTACGGAATCTAACCCTAACCAATGCAAGAAGCAAGATATTACGGAATCTAACCTTAACCAATGCAAGAAGCAAGATATTACGGAATCTAACCCTAACCAATGCAAGAGGCAAGATATTACGGAATCTAACCCTAACCAATGCAAGAAGCAAGATATTACGGAATCTAACCCTAACCAATGCAAGAAGCAAGATATTACGGAATCTAACCCTAACCAATGCAAGAAGCAAGATATTACGGAATCTAACCCTAACCAATGCAAGAAGCAAGATATTACGGAATCTAACCCTAACCAATGCAAGAAGCAAGATATTACGGAATCTAACCTTAACCAATGCAAGAAGCAAGATATTACGGAATCTAACCCTAACCAATGCAAGAAGCAAGATATTACGGAATCTAACCCTAACCAATGCAAGAAGCAAGATATTACGGAATCTAACCTTAACCAATGCAAGAAGCAAGATATTACGGAATCTAACCTTAACCAATGCAAGAAGCAAGATATTACGGAATCTAACCCTAATCAATGCAAGAAGCAAGATATTACGGAATCTAACCTTAACCAATGCAAGAAGCAAGATATTACGGAATCTAACCTTAACCAATGCAAGAAGCAAGATATTACGGAATCTAACCCTAATCAATGCAAGAAGCAAGATATTACGGAATCTAACCTTAACCAATGCAAGAAGCAAGATATTACGGAATCTAACCTTAACCAATGCAAGAAGCAAGATATTACGGAATCTAACCCTAACCAATGCAAGAAGCAAGATATTACGGAATCTAACCTTAACCAATGCAAGAAGCAAGATATTACGGAATCTAACCTTAACCAATGCAAGAGGCAAGATATTACGGAATCTAACCCTAACCAATGCAAGAAGCAAGATATTACGGAATCTAACCCTAACCAATGCAAGAAGCAAGATATTACGGAATCTAACCCTAACCAATGCAAGAAGCAAGATATTACGGAATCTAACCCTAACCAATGCAAGAAGCAAGATATTACGGAATCTAACCTTAACCAATGCAAGAAGCAAGATATTACGGAATCTAACCCTAACCAATGCAAGAAGCAAGATATTACGGAATCTAACCCTAACCAATGCAAGAAGCAAGATATTACGGAATCTAACCTTAACCAATGCAAGAAGCAAGATATTACGGAATCTAACCTTAACCAATGCAAGAAGCAAGATATTACGGAATCTAACCCTAATCAATGCAAGAAGCAAGATATTATGGAATCTAACCTTAACCAATGCAAGAAGCAAGATATTACGGAATCTAACCTTAACCAATGCAAGAAGCAAGATATTACGGAATCTAACCCTAATCAATGCAAGAAGCAAGATATTACGGAATCTAACCTTAACCAATGCAAGAAGCAAGATATTACGGAATCTAACCCTAACCAATGCAAGAAGCAAGATATTACGGAATCTAACCCTAACCAATGCAAGAAGCAAGATATTACGGAATCTAACCTTAACCAATGCAAGAAGCAAGATATTACGGAATCTAACCTTAACCAATGCAAGAAGCAAGATATTACGGAATCTAACCCTAATCAATGCAAGAAGCAAGATATTACGGAATCTAACCTTAACCAATGCAAGAAGCAAGATATTACGGAATCTAACCTTAACCAATGCAAGAAGCAAGATATTACGGAATCTAACCCTAATCAATGCAAGAAGCAAGATATTACGGAATCTAACCTTAACCAATGCAAGAAGCAAGATATTACGGAATCTAACCTTAACCAATGCAAGAAGCAAGATATTACGGAATCTAACCCTAACCAATGCAAGAAGCAAGATATTACGGAATCTAACCTTAACCAATGCAAGAAGCAAGATATTACGGAATCTAACCTTAACCAATGCAAGAGGCAAGATATTACGGAATCTAACCCTAACCAATGCAAGAAGCAAGATATTACGGAATCTAACCCTAACCAATGCAAGAAGCAAGATATTACGGAATCTAACCCTAACCAATGCAAGAAGCAAGATATTACGGAATCTAACCCTAACCAATGCAAGAAGCAAGATATTACGGAATCTAACCTTAACCAATGCAAGAAGCAAGATATTACGGAATCTAACCCTAACCAATGCAAGAAGCAAGATATTACGGAATCTAACCCTAACCAATGCAAGAAGCAAGATATTACGGAATCTAACCTTAACCAATGCAAGAAGCAAGATATTACGGAATCTAACCTTAACCAATGCAAGAAGCAAGATATTACGGAATCTAACCCTAATCAATGCAAGAAGCAAGATATTACGGAATCTAACCTTAACCAATGCAAGAAGCAAGATATTACGGAATCTAACCTTAACCAATGCAAGAAGCAAGATATTACGGAATCTAACCCTAATCAATGCAAGAAGCAAGATATTACGGAATCTAACCTTAACCAATGCAAGAAGCAAGATATTACGGAATCTAACCTTAACCAATGCAAGAAGCAAGATATTACGGAATCTAACCCTAACCAATGCAAGAAGCAAGATATTACGGAATCTAACCTTAACCAATGCAAGAAGCAAGATATTACGGAATCTAACCCTAACCAATGCAAGAAGCAAGATATTACGGAATCTAACCCTAACCAATGCAAGAAGCAAGATATTACGGAATCTAACCTTAACCAATGCAAGAAGCAAGATATTACGGAATCTAACCTTAACCAATGCAAGAAGCAAGATATTACGGAATCTAACCTTAACCAATGCAAGAAGCAAGATATTACGGAATCTAACCCTAACCAATGCAAGAAGCAAGATATTACGGAATCTAACCCTAACCAATGCAAGAAGCAAGATATTACGGAATCTAACCCTAACCAATGCAAGAAGCAAGATATTACAGAATCTAACCCTAACCAATGCAAGAAGCAAGATATTACGGAATCTAACCCTAACCAATGCAAGAAGCAAGATATTACGGAATCTAACCTTAACCAATGCAAGAAGCAAGATATTACGGAATCTAACCCTAACCAATGCAAGAAGCAAGATATTACGGAATCTAACCCTAACCAATGCAAGAAGCAAGATATTACGGAATCTAACCCTAACCAATGCAAGAAGCAAGATATTACGGAATCTAACCCTAACCAATGCAAGAAGCAAGATATTACGGAATCTAACCCTAACCAATGCAAGAAGCAAGATATTACAGAATCTAACCCTAACCAATGCAAGAAGCAAGATATTACGGAATCTAACCCTAACCAATGCAAGAAGCAAGATATTACGGAATCTAACCTTAACCAATGCAAGAAGCAAGATATTACGGAATCTAACCTTAACCAATGCAAGAAGCAAGATATTACGGAATCTAACCCTAACCAATGCAAGAAGCAAGATATTACGGAATCTAACCCTAACCAATGCAAGAAGCAAGATATTACGGAATCTAACCCTAACCAATGCAAGAAGCAAGATATTACAGAATCTAACCCTAACCAATGCAAGAAGCAAGATATTACGGAATCTAACCCTAACCAATGCAAGAAGCAAGATATTACGGAATCTAACCTTAACCAATGCAAGAAGCAAGATATTACGGAATCTAACCTTAACCAATGCAAGAAGCAAGATATTACGGAATCTAACCCTAACCAATGCAAGAAGCAAGATATTACGGAATCTAACCTTAACCAATGCAAGAAGCAAGATATTACGGAATCTAACCTTAACCAATGCAAGAAGCAAGATATTACGGAATCTAACCCTAACCAATGCAAGAAGCAAGATATTACGGAATCTAACCCTAACCAATGCAAGAAGCAAGATATTACGGAATCTAACCCTAACCAATGCAAGAAGCAAGATATTACGGAATCTAACCTTAACCAATGCAAGAAGCAAGATATTACGGAATCTAACCTTAACCAATGCAAGAAGCCTGATGTAAAGAAACCTTTCATGGACATACAGAAAGGTTTGCACCCATTTTGTCCATTATATAATATATAATATTATTAAATATAAATTGGATTCTATTTCCCGTATTTAGGTTATAATTATTTTGTATTTTAAGTTAATGACTACTAATTTATTTATTGCAACTAAAATTTTTGTATTAAATTTAATATTCTTTTACAACACTAACACTTCACTTTCAACATATTCCATAATTTTTTCACCCCATTTTATTTAAACATGTCATTTTAATCAGGTCTTAGGCGTGATAATAGAAATTTATTTCTATGTAGACAGCTTTGTATAACATCAAACTTTTTGTTTAAAATTTCCTCTTCAAAATTCACTATGTGGTATGACTCGGGTAAACATAGATTACATCTTTTTGATTTATTCGGTTTATATTTTCTACCATTATCTACCATCAACCATTATAATTAAAATTCTGAAACTACTGTCAATTTTCCCCACTCTCTATCTGTGCTTAAATCCAAACGAAGATTCCATCAGCAGAGCTTCTTTCTCAGAAGTGCATGACTGTGGAACTCTCTTCCGTTTGCCTGTTTTCTACCTGACTACAACTTGGATTTCTTCAAGTCCAACATATACAAATTCCTGACAAACTGCCCCTTCAAGTAAGACACTATCAAATCTCCAATACTAACTATAACTACGATACTATCCCATTGATTACTGTATACCAATTAACCCTTATCCCCGAGTGGCCTCTGGGCCTTGAGAAGTGGTGCCCTCCATGTAAAAAAAAAAAAAAATTCTATTTTATTCTTATGCAGTTCCCTAACCCAATCACCTAATGCAGTTGTGTTTCTATTATTTTAATATTTTTGTCCTCTCATTATTTCTATCCTTATCCTAATTTGGTTCCTTTTCTGTTAAAGGATGCAATATGGTTTCAGTATCTGTCCTTAAAATTACTATTATCCACCATAACTTCACATTTATATACAATATCGGAAATTAAGCAATTGCCCTCCAATGGACATTCATTAGGTATTCTACAGTTATATTTTTTGTCAATATTTATTTAACTTTATATGGACATTACCGGAATTTTAATATATTAAAATTTTGGTAAAAAATATATATATTAATATGTATGCATGTACATGCGTGTCAGTATGTATAAGAAAGAATTGATGAAAGTCAAAGTAAAGCTTTATTTGATCATCAAATCAATAAGGAAAAACATGTAAAATATGAAGAAAACACTTTATACCATAGTATTTCAAAGCTTAATGCTTCTCATCAGATTGGTTGATAATCTGGACTTTACAGCATACCAACTACTATAGAGACATTTAATGTTGATTTTGTCTTATTCTGCATTATGCTTCTCTTATACAGTTGGATTATTATTTATTTGTTGGCTGTTTTTGTTTGTTTGTTTGGTTGGTTGGTTGGTTGGTTGTTTTACGGCATATCAACCTTTTTCAGGTTATTTAATGCCGAATCTAGTTATTTTGAGGAACGATTTTTAATGGAGTATATATATTTTTTTTTAAGTCAGATTCTATTTAACCCATAGTTGGGACTCTAACAGGTACTACCACTCCGGGTCAGAGTGGACCTGGGAGCAATGGCAATTAAAGGGTGGCTCCACACTCCCCAAGGCCCGCAAGGTGGGACCTCACCATTGGATATAGTTTTAGGTCATATCCAGTACCTTGTTTGTTTGGTTTAGAGAATTTTGAACAGTTTTGTAGAATTTTGATATTTTTGATTTGATGGTTTGTGACTTCTCCAGCTAGTTTGCTTTTTTTGTTTGTTTCCACAGATATCAACATGACATGGTATGTATCCCAGGTTATTACAAATATCTTACTTTTTTCGGTTATTTCAGTGATGAAGGGGTGTTTGGTTTTTCCTTCTACAAGGAACATGATACAGGATAAGGAGATTGTGTGTGTGTGTGTATATATATATATATATATATATATATATATATAGGGTGGAACGATAAAGTTGTCATTCTAAAAACACTACTACAAATTTATTTTAAAGCTTATTGAAAAAAATCTTTCAGATAACTTGATTATGTAACAGAGCTAACATCTATTCAAGGTAGCCACCTTCAGCCTCCATCACCCACTCGATACGGGTCCGGAACTGGGAGCATGTGTTTTCCACAAGCGCCAGCAGCAATCAGGCTGGCTTTAGTGTTGTGAGAGGTCATCATGATGATGTTCTCAACGTATGACAAAACAAAGTAGTCCAGCAGGTTCAGGTCAGGGGAAAGGCAATGAGAGAAGAGTACAAAGTCATAGCCTGGCTCACCTGATTGCACCAGGGAACCAAACTTTTCAGCACATCCAGGTACAGTCAGATATTGACTTTCAAGCTGACTTCGAAGATGTGAGGTGGCATGATGTGGTTCTCATTTGAAACCACATCAAAGACCATAACCATGATCGGAAACTTTGTTTTCATCACCCTGGACAGGTTCCTGTTATTCGTGGCAAGCCAGCGATGCATTTCAAGGGTGCTGGCAATGGTCCTGTTGTCCTAACTTGGATCGGTAGAAAACGTAAGTTGTACAACGGCACATCTCCAATCTTGAACATTGTGTCACTTTGAGACATGATAAAAGACTCCTATCGCTCTTGGGATTTAAACATAACTTGCCAACTAGTAGATGGTCTGTAACAAAAAAAACAGTTTTTATCAACTGGAAATGGAATCGGGTTTTCTGGCGTGACAATTTTATTGTTCCACTCTGCATATATTTAATGAATTTTTGTTGCCGTTTTGGATGAATTTGC
Organism: Euprymna scolopes; assembly: GCF_053919585.1. Taxonomy (NCBI): domain Eukaryota; kingdom Metazoa; phylum Mollusca; class Cephalopoda; order Sepiida; family Sepiolidae; genus Euprymna; species Euprymna scolopes. The sequence continues at coordinate 53,134,186 of NC_136522.1, read as the reverse complement.
GTGCCATTTTAATGGCTTGTAATTTACCTATATATATATATATATATATATATATATATTTAGGTATTGTTGGCCAATCATTTTTGGCAATAGCTTTGCCCATCTGCATAGGCTGCGCCTGTTCCATTCATTGTTTTGGATCCGTCTGTGTATATCTCTTTATATTCTGAATATATTTCAGAGGCTTCCATAGTTGTTTGTTTATTAAGTTGTTTGTATTATTTTTCTTGAAGTTGGTAACCATTATGTCAATATTTGGCTCACTTAATGTTCATGGTTATCCGTTGTTTGTTTGGCTAGGTTGTCTGATTTTTCATTAATTTAGGATATTTCTTCCTTAATTCAGTGTCTGAAGGAGGGTATGTTTTTTGGTTTGCCTGAATATAGATGCATGAATTCTCGATTAAAGATCATCTTATACATTGGAATTTTCGGGATTGCTACAAAGTTTTATTCAATAGATAGTTTTTTCCCATCTGAAGTGTAAAGGTGGTTCATGGGCTTCCATATACAGGCTTTTCATCGGTGAAGTTCAATAGGCTCCCAGGACTTAATTCTGTATGGTTAGTACTTTTTTTTTTTTTTTTAAGTAGGATTTGCAAGTGGAGCTGTATAGGTCACAACCATAGTCTAATTAGGATCTGATGTATATAAGGTCTATTTAAAGCATTGTAGCCTGGTCTGCTCCTCAGTCTAGTGTAGGTATTATTTTTCAGATGCTTATTGCTTTTAAAAGTTTTTGTTTTAAGTTGTTAATGTACCCCAGCCTTATTTGTTATTAACTGTATCATATTTTTAGATACAAAAACTAAATATTGTAGAAAGTATACATGTATATTTGCACGGGCATAGAAGAGCACTTGAAGTCAACTTATGCTTGCCAAGTTCCAATTTTTTTTTTTTAAATTATTTTGACCCCTTAACAGCTATTTTTACTGGCTAAAGATTAAACTGAATTTGTCTCGCAGGTCGAAATCCCTCATATATCAAGTTTCAAATATGCAGACCAAAAATTGGCAGAGGAGTTTGGTAGTGATCATGCCGCACACAGGCAATGTCATATAAGCCCCTCTCTAACATATTTAAAATATAATTATCTATCCCCTATACAAATGTCTCCCCCCCCTCAAATGAATACATCTTAAACAAGATCCCCTAATATGCCTTTTGCTAGATGCTGCATCTTTATCTTGTTACTCAGCACCTTCCTTCCTCTTCTGACGAGAAGCATTGGGCTTCGAAATGCCTGGCATAAAGAGCATTTATAACCCCTATACACTATATTGTTTTCCCTTGCTTCAAATTTATAAATAAATCTATACACAACAGTATATATTTTTCCATTATCAATATATTTTCTTATTGTATATATGTGTTGGTGCGTGTATGTGTGTGCACGCATATGTTTGGTTAGCAATATGTGTTGGTGCGTGTATGTGTGTGCACGCATATGTTTGGTTAGCAATACAGGCAAAAAAAGAAGAAAAAAAAAATCAAAGATCTGAATGTGATTGCAGCTGCTTACCGTGATGGATTCATTTTGCAGAGCTTGTAAGATAAAATTACTAACAACACGTCCATCGTTCATGTGCATACGTGGCCCAAATGTATTAAATATACGTGCCACACGAACCTCAAGTTTTTCCTAAAATAAAAATAATAAAACAGGCAGTTTTGTTAATTCAAGATAAAAATCATCTCACAGACTAGCAGGTTTCATTAAATTTCATCCGATACTAAAAATAGCTGTACAAAACATTTGTTTTTGTATACTCTTTTTTTCATCTCAAACAAGGCGTATTAGTCATAAGAGGCTACTATTTAGGATGATGTATAACGGGGATTGTGAGGAGTGGAGTCACGAGATGTCTGTTTGAATACAATTTTCTACATACTCCTTTGTAAAAAAAAAAAAAAAAAAAAAAAAAATACACTGTGCAACAAATTTCAGTTTAAAAAAAAAAAAAAAAAAATACATACCATTCGAAGGTAAGAAAAGTATTCTAGTCCTAAATCTGAGCTTTATTTATCTAGATTAGGCACTATTTTTAATGTCCTATAAATCATTTTATTATTGGTTACGAATGAAAAACACAGAATTGTTAGTTTAAACAATATATTTGTCCTCTTAACCCTCTTGTGTTGTGTGTCATCCTCCTTTTTGTATATTCCAACAGTTGCCTGCCAACATTCTAGGATTCCATTTTCCTTTAAAACGGATTCTACATTGTTGGAATATCCTGATGGAATCTCTTGCCATGTGCATCATTCCCATCACTAAGATTCTCTCAAAAAAGGTAATTTCGCACATAATTCGACAAAAAAAAAAAAAAAAAAAAAAAAAACAAACAAACTAGAAATGGATTTCCCATGCCATTGTGCATCTAAAAATGACCACAGATGTTCTGTACTTTTTTTTTTAGTGTTGTAATTGGATATACCAAAAGGTCATCCGAATAAAAATAATGGATCTGATAGCAGGCACCTGCATAAGAAACAACAAACATGATCGATTTTTAAAAAGTTAAATGTTGGAAGTTTCAAAGGTCGTTTTCGGCAAAAAGTATACACAGGTGTAATGAAATCGAACCAAAATCAGGTTAATTCATTGAAACAATTATCACCAAATAAAACGCCCTTGGGTGTGGCTCCAGTGATAATTCTGTTCCAAAGAGGCATTTTAGTGGGTCACAAATGGTTATAAAACAATAACCTAAATGAATATTGGAGTTTATTGATGATTTGGGCCAAAGAACAAACCCATTGAATATGTGTATGTGCATCTCCACCTGAACCACGATCCATCAATGGTCCGTTCAGTCTCAAAAGACAAAGGATACGCCCCACTTGTAGAGGAAGCTGCACATGTAATTGTGAAGCAAGGGTTCCTATTTACAATGCCTCCTCACGGGACAGAGTTAGACACCAGGGTCGTTTTTTAACGTGGAGAAAAGGAACAAAAATAAAAATTGTCTCAGTCGTGAAGGATTTCTCCTCCACTGACAGAACAAGAAATTGAAGTGCAGCATCTGAAGAACAGATACTACACGGTATTTATTTGCTCCCCCACCGAGCAAATTAGGCACAAGGCCGATTTTTAATGTGAGGAGTGAAGGGTAAATGGGGACCAACTCCCCGGGGAGTAGGGGAGCTGGATAGTGACAATTGGTATGACGGGTTGCCCCTACATTGACCAAGGTCTTATCTATGGGGTCGCCCCCACATAGGGCCTTTGCTTGCAGTATCTGCCGGAACAGATACTACACTGATCTTGTTTATATATTTTATTGCTTTTAAAAATTTTGAAAATACAATTAAGTAAAAAACAAAAGATTCTTAAACAAAATTAGGCACAAGGCCCTACAAGAGATTGGGGAGGGGAAGGGTTCAGGGTCTTTGTGACTAAAGTGATTAAAAGTAATAAATGTAGACTTTGGAGTCTTACTCTTGACTGGTAACATTTACCAAAATACCTCATTCACTCTATGGATCTTAATCTAACTAATAAGTCCGCAGATGACTGAAAACAATGCCAAGATAAGTGGAGAGCATATCCAGCACCTGAAAGTCTCAAATGGTTACCCATTTAGTACTGACGAGGTTCAACGTTGCTTAACTTCAGTGATCCAGTGGAAAATTGTGTGTCAACATGATCCATCACAATAAATAAATACACGTTGTTATATTTTTACGTTTATGTGTCATTCTTAAAAGCAGTGCCAAAATACAAGTTGTGACATTAGTAAAATAATTTTTTTTTTATAACTTCTGAAATAAGTTAATACAGTTCCTCAGGCTTCTAAAGCTGGTAAAGAATGCTGGCATGCATATTGAATTCTAAATAAAATCCTATACTTTACACTTTCTTATATTCACTTCTTGACAGATTTCTATTCTAGTAAGAAATAAGGAGTACTCAAAATTAGAGACCTACTTGCCAGTTGTCCTGTCTATGAAGTAGTAATTCCCCTGTTTATAAACTCCGAGGAGTTTGAGGATAGATCACCATAATATACACACAGAAACTATATAAGCCGACATGATACTTAACTTTGTCATTCTGGAGGTCCAATATTATCTGGACATTTTTGTCCGCACTCCACATCCATCAATATGCTATTATTGCCTTAAAAAGTTAAAAAGGATATAGGGTTTCTTATTCAATCGCGGGCATCATCAAGTCTTCCTGCTAGTATTCTAACAAAAGATACATTCTATATTCACGTTAAGATTTTTGTTCCTTAGAAACGCTGGTTGAGTTTGAATAAAATGAATACATATTATATGCGTTTGAAGCCAAAACAACGCTGTTTTGGCTTCAAACGTATATATTATACATATTCATTTTATTCAAACTCAACTAGCGCTTCTAAGGAACAAAAATCTTAACATGAATTCGGCGTAACCAAACGCACCGTTCCGAGATTTAAAAAACTACCGTATAAACAGCAAATGGACTTACACTTGCTTATTTTCTGCTCCAGCAATAACATGGCAAAAAAAAAAAGGAGCATATTGAAGATGAAGGTTTTCTTTGAAATATATTTATGAATTTCAATATAAATTTCAAAAATAAATGTCTGTTTATTTTGTAACTAGTTGTACCCTGGCACGCATTGCTGTGGCTCGAGTTGGTGTAATGGAAGAATCCCCATCCCCGCTGTTTTAGCACTCCGAAATCTACCCAGACAATATGTTGTTATATACGAACGTGAGACGGATGTTTCCAATCCAAAAAAAGGAAAAAAGGCAGAAGAATGATAAAAAAAAAAAAAAAGAAATAAACGAAAATCGGGAGAAAGGCATCGAACAAAGTAAAATGTAATGGAAATGATGTATGATATGTTTTTATAAAAAAAGAAAAGAGGAAAAAAATAAAACAGATTGGAAAGACAGCGAACAAAGTGCAAATAAACGGAAGAAGGAATGAATCCATGTAATTTATTTGTTTTTTTCTAGTGTTAAAAAAATCCGGCTGTATTACAAAGAAAGAAACGATGTTAAACTTGTTGAAGGAAGAGGAAAAACGAAAAGAGAGAAGAAAAAATAAATAAATAAAATGTAAAGTTTGTAGAAACAGAAACAGAGGAAAGTTTATAAAAATAAATAAAAATGAAAAGAAACGATGGTGAACTTGCCGAAAAAAAAAGAGGAAACACGGAAAGAGAGAAGAAATAAATTTGAGAAAGGGAAAGATCTGGAAAACGAAAAACAGAGGGAAGATACATGGACACCCCCCCCCCCAAAAAAGCAAAGAAAACAATGTTGTAATTGCCGAAGAATGCGAAATAAAACGGAATTGAAGTATCATAACTTTTAATGCACTGTAAGAAAATGTAAAGTTTTTTGGTTTGTGTTTGTTTTTAAACCAACGTAAAAGTTAGCGTGGTGCATTTAACCTAAATTGCAGTTCAGTTTTTATGAAAACCTAAACCGGCGTTCGTCCTTATTTGTCTCCTGTGGATGATCACGGACGGTTTAAATGAGTGGCGGTGGAAGTATAAATTTTTTAGAGGGAGATGACTTTACTACTTCCATTGATCGTAACTTGTTTTGTGCTGGTGAACTCTCACCAGGCATAATATAGGAAGCTCCAATCTGCGAGTTAGTGGATAGCTAATATGCCTATAACACACCTCAGATACCGTGATGCAGTTTGTGCATAGTACATCTGCATAAAATGTCTAGATTCTTAATACTATTAAGGTCAAAGTCAGACAGAAAAAAATGAGGTCATTTTATTTATATAGAGAAAAAGAGAAGATAATGCGTTGTTTTGGCTTCAAACATACATAATACGTGTTCATTTTATTAGATTCTATATTTGTTTTGAAAATAAAGTTTTTGTTTATGCTTTGCCTGTAAAGTAATATTCAACAAAACAATATAGAACCAAAAATTTCCTTGGCTCACCTGTTTTTCGTAGGCATAACACATGGTTTCGGCCACTCGTTTGCCTTCATCATAACAAGCCCGTGGACCAATCGGATTAACATGTCCCCAATATTCTTCAACTTGTGGGTGAACCTTTGGATCTGAAAACATAAAGAGAAAAAAAGAAAAAATATTGTTTCTTTCAGATATTGGCATTCGCCTAAGGAAAAAAAAAATTGTATACAGATTCTTTCCTTTGGTCATTGGAATGTAACTTGTCAGTATGTATGTATGTGTATATATATATATATATATATATATACACACACACATTAACAAGTTACATTCCGATGACCAAAGGAAAGAATCTGTATACAATATATATATATATATATATATATATATATATATATTATATATATAGTAAGTTATAAAATGTATATGGCGATTAAGCTACACTGAATATTCCGCGTTTTATCCACTCTAGGCCTGGAGTCCTAGAGTGTATGAAACGCGGAATATTCAGTGTAGCTTAATCACCATATACATTTTATAACTTACTAACTAGCTCTACCTATGTATTGAGCACTTTTGAAGTAAATACTTCAAGTTTACGCATAAATCTATACTTTCGTATATTATGTGAGTAAATTAAGTAGTTATATATATATACACACACACACACACGCGTGGAAACTATGGAAATTCCACATGGGACTCATTCATATATTGATGTTGGCATTCTGTAGAGGTTCAGTATAAATAGAGACATTATTGTAGCTCTTTTGTTAAAACTGCAAAAGTATTTATCTAAGCTAGCAGAGATGCCCCACATAGCCCAGTCATAAAGTACGCTTAAATATATTTTAATTCTTGCAGATTTCATATATATTATTATAGAGTTAATGTTCTATCGATTTTTATATATTATAAAGTTGCGATTTCAAAAATAAAAAATATATTTATATAACTTGGGTCCGCGAGTTTCAAACAAAACAAAAATTTATTAAAAAAAAGATATACACCTTGATTTCCTTCAGCTATGATCAAAACTTGTGATTTGGTTGGTGGTTTTTGTTTTACGGCATATCAACCTTTTTCAGGTTATTTAATGCCGAATCTAGTTATTTTGAGGAATGATTTTTAATGGAGTATATATTTTTTTTTTTTTTTTTTTTTAGTCAGATTCTATTTAACCCATAGTTGGGACCCTAACAGGTACTACCACTCCGTGTCAGAGTGGACCTGGGAGCAATGGCAATTAAAGGGTGGCTCCACACTCCCCAAGGCCTGCAAGGTGGGGCCTCACCATCGGATATAGTTTTAGGTCATATCCAGGACCGTTGTATAAAGGGGGGTCTTTTTAAATTTTTTATAAAGGCCAATTTTTTTAAGATTGGAGAGTATGGTATGGGGATTGTTTTTATCAAATAACTCTTTAATATTGTTTTCTTTGTAGAATCGATTTCTTACTGTTACAAAATCAGTACATTCAATTAATGTGTTTGATTGTGAGTGTCAAAACTTATGAAAAAGTCATAGTAAAATTATTTATTACAAGAAATAGAAGTTCATAACAATAAAACAAGTGCTATCCTATTGATATAGAGATTAGTGTTGGGTTGATTAATCCGAATCGGAAATCTGAAAAATTGGAACCTTTTTGGGTATCAGAATTGGTAGCGGAAAATTTGTGCCTATTTTCCGATGCCAAAAACGATTCTTTTAATTGTCTATTTTATTTGATTTTGTTTAAAATATCTTTCACAGTTGGTGGTGATTAGAAAGTAAATATTGATTTTAAACTGCGACTAAAACTAAAATCTATAAACTACCCTGCCCCACAAGTTTATTTTTACGTTTGAGAAAATATCTGCACATTTACCAAATTGAATATTGAAACGCTCATACCTTTGGTTCTCTGCAACGAAACATGAAAATTGGCAGGCTTTTCGAAGATTAGGAAGCTACTCTTTGGTTAAAATATTATGACAATTGGTAAAAAAGAACCTATATTTTCAAACCAATAAAATCTGCCCAAATCAGCCTACATTTGTGTGTGTGTGTATATATATAGTGTCATGGCAGATCAGCTTCAGTTTTGCTGCTTTGGGATGGATTTTGCTTAGGGTCTTTTTTTTTTTTTTTTTTTTTTTTTGCTTGGTTATTCCCCTGTGGCTTTGCCAGCCCACTAATATATAAATTAGGCAAATGAAATACTGAAAATTCTTGTGTAGCTTACTTGCCGTATATATTTTCATAACTTGCTACCTAGCTCTACTTATGTATTGAGCACTGTTGAAGTAAATACTGAGAATCAATACATAAAATATTATATCTCCTTATAAAATGATATATATATATATATATATATATATATGAGGGGCGTGCAATAAGTAATGCCCCTGACTCACTTCCCATAGTAGTAGAGCAACGAAACTTGGCACAGTTATTAGTCTTTCTCTACATAGGAACGACCCAGAGTTATGCATTCCTCCCATTATTTGATGCAGTTCTGGAGACCGTTTTTGTAGAACACCCCAGGTTAGTCCTCCAACCACAACGTTACTTCTGAAATCAAGGCTGCATCATCTGGGAAACGCTTTCCTTTCAAAAACAACTTCATGGCTGGGAAGAGGTGAAAGTCAGAGGGTGTAACATCAGGAGAGTAGGGAGGATGGGGAAGGATTTCATAACCACACGCCCGTGCTTCTGATCTGGCGACATTCGAGTTGTGGACCGGAGCGTTGTCCTGCAGGAGGAGGGTATCTTTGCTGATCTTGCCCCGCCTCTTGATTTTGATAGCTTCCCTTAATTTCCTCAAAAGTGAAGCATAAGAGGCTCCTGTAATTGTGGTACCCTTTGCCAGGAAATCTGTCATCACTACTCCGTCCTGGTTCCAGAAGACTGTGAGCATGACCTTGCCAGTGGAGGGCTGCACCTTTGCCTTCTTTGGAGGTGGTGAGTCCAAGTGCTTCCACTGCATTGACTGGGCTTTGGTCTCTGGATCATAGTGATGGACCCAGGTTTCATCCTGTGTAATCAGTCTTTTAAAACACTTTGACTCATCTTGGCACATCTTCAAATTCATCCTCGAGCACTCAATGCTTTCTCGCTTCTGGAATGGTGTGAGCAACCTGGGAATCTATCTGGCAGACACCTTATGCATATGCAAATGGTCATGAGTGATAGTTTCCACAGACCCTGTACTAATCTTGACATCTTGGACTATTTGACGAATAGTAATGCGCCGATCTTCCAAAATGGCAGCCTCAACTTGACGGACAGATGTTTCATCAATGGCAGAAGGGGGAGGGGGGGCGACCAGGTTTGGGAGCTGTTTCCACAGACTTCCGGCCATGTTTGAATTCACGATGCCAGCGTTTTACAAGGTCATATTATGGGTCATTATCACCATAAGTTTCTTTCATTTCATCAAAAGTCTCCTGTGGTGTGCGTCCTTTCAAATCCAAAAACCGGATCACTGCTCGACATTTAACAAGTTCCATTTCTCACCTGACTGTTCAAACACCTGTAAAACAGAAACCACAATTAGTTCAAATTGTAATTTGCCACATAACCCGTAGAGATAAATCATTGCACATGCAAAACTTCAGCTAGATCAGACAACTGGAAGTGGGTCAGGGGCATTATTTATTGCACGCCCCTCGTACACACACACATGGAATGAGAGGTTGTGCCTATATTATCTAATACCTTGTTAATCTTACTTTAAACAAACTGAAATTTGGGGGAATAATTTATTAATTGATGTCTAATGCCTACTGTTAAAATGTCGCAAATCAGAGGTATCTCCATTTTCAAGAAAATGTGCATCCACACACCCCATTTTTACTCACTTTTGATAAAACTATATTAAACTACATATATCCAACATTTGGATGCCTTATGCCTAGCAGCTGTGTTCCAAAATTAATACTGATGGCCGATTTTATGAAATTTCACACAAAGGTACTTTATGTACCTGGTAGTGTTCTTTGATGAGTTTCGTATTCGAATGCTTTTGATAAGTTTCGTATTCGAATGCTTTTGATAAGCTTCGTATTCGAATGCTTTTGATAAGCTTCGTATTCGAATGCTTTTGATAAGCTTCGTATTCGAATGCTTTTGATAAGCTTCGTATTCGAATGCTTTTGATAAGCTTCGTATTCGAATGCTTTTGATAAGCTTCGTATTCGAATGCTTTTGATAAGCTTCGTATTCGAATGCTTTTGATAAGCTTCGTATTCGAATGCTTTTGATAAGCTTCGTATTCGAATGCTTTTGATAAGCTTCGTATTCGAATGCTTTTGATAAGCTTCGTATTCGAATGCTTTTGATAAGCTTCGTATTCGAATGCTTTTGATAAGCTTCGTATTCGAATGCTTTTGATAAGCTTCGTATTCGAATGCTTTTGATAAGCTTCGTATTCGAATGCTTTTGATAAGCTTCGTATTCGAATGCTTTTGATAAGCTTCGTATTCGAATGCTTTTGATAAGCTTCGTATTCGAATGCTTTTGATAAGCTTCGTATTCGAATGCTTTTGATAAGCTTCGTATTCGAATGCTTTTGATAAGCTTCGTATTCGAATGCTTTTGATAAGCTTCGTATTCGAATGCTTTTGATAAGCTTCGTATTCGAATGCTTTTGATAAGCTTCGTATTCGAATGCTTTTGATAAGCTTCGTATTCGAATGCTTTTGATAAGCTTCGTATTCGAATGCTTTTGATAAGCTTCGTATTCGAATGCTTTTGATAAGCTTCGTATTCGAATGCTTTTGATAAGCTTCGTATTCGAATGCTTTTGATAAGCTTCGTATTCGAATGCTTTTCAGGAAAAAAATTACTTTAATCAAAAACAAGTTCCAAAACATTTTTATTTAATTCAATTATGCTGGCTACAAATGTTTCACAAATAGTAATGATACATTTATGTTTGAATACAAGATTACAATCGTCTCCTGTCATAAATAAAATAAACAAATAATATTCAAGTTGACTAGTTTCAACACCGGGAATAGTTCTTCAGGTCACTTATAAACAAGTATTTGAGGTAATTCAGTTGGGATCAATTTATATACAGGTACAAATTTTAATATATAAAAAAAAAAAACAGAAAATAAAACACTCACCCCCATAGACTTCTGATGTGGAAGCAAGAAGAATTCTGGCACGGACACGCTTGGCCAAACCTGAAAATAATTTAAAAGCAAACTTGATATCATTGCTGGGTTTGGATAATCATGCACAACTAATTTTTTTAGAAAAAGCGTTTTGTAATGACATTTACTCATAGACAAAAAGTAAAATTCCTTATGTCAGACAGGAAAAGTAGATACTAACTAATGAATTCTACAAACCGGATGTCTCATTGTTTGCTTGCCCTGACATAAACCACCAGATTATACCGAGCGACTCTTAAGAAAAGAAAAAAAAGAGAAAAGAAACAAGAGAAAAGAAACAAGAGAAAAGAAACAAGAGAAAAGAAACAAGAGAAAAGAAACAAGAGAAAAGAAACAAGAGAAAGGAAACAAGAGAAGGGAAACAAGAGAAGGGAAACAAGAGAAGAGAAAAAAAGAGAAGAGAAAAAAGAGAAGAGAAAAAGAGAAAATAAAAAAGAGAAAAGAAAAGAGAAAAGGAAAAAAGAAAAGGAAAAAAGAAAGAAAAAGGGAAAGGAAAAAAGAAAGAAAAAGGGAAAGGAAAAAGGAAAACAAAAAGGAAAAGGAAAAGGAAAAGGGAAAGGAAAAGGAAAAGGGAAAGAAAAAGGGAAAGGGAAAGAAAAAGGGAAAGGGAAAGAAAAAGGGAAAGGGAAAGAAAAAGGGAAAGAAAAAGGAAAAGAAAAAGGAAAAGGGAAAGAAAAAGGGAAAGAAAAAGAAAAAGAAAAAGAAAAAGGAAAAGAAAAAGGAAAAGAAAAAGGGAAAGAAAAAGGGAAAGAAAAAGGGAAAGAAAAAGGGAAAGAAAAAGGGAAAGAAAAAGGGAAAGAAAAAGGGAAAGAAAAAGGAAAAGAAAAAGGAAAAGAAAAAGGAAAAGGGAAAGAAAAAGGAAAAGGGAAAGAAAAAGGAAAAGGGAAAGGGAAAGAAAAAGGAAAAGGGAAAGAAAAAGGAAAAGGGAAAGAAAAAGGAAAAGGGAAAGAAAAAGGGAAAGGGAAAGAAAAAGGGAAAGAAAAAGGGAAAGGGAAAGAAAAAGGGAAAGGGAAAGAAAAAGGGAAAGGGAAAGAAAAAGGGAAAGGGAAAGAAAAAGGGAAAGGGAAAGAAAAAGGAAAAGGGAAAGAAAAAGGAAAAGGGAAAGAAAAAGGGAAAGAAAAAGGGAAAGAAAAAGGAAAAGGGAAAGAAAAAGGAAAAGGGAAAGAAAAAGGAAAAGGGAAAGAAAAAGGAAAAGGGAAAGAAAAAGGAAAAGGGAAAGAAAAAGGGAAAGAAAAAGGAAAAGGGAAAGAAAAAGGGAAAGAAAAAGGGAAAGAAAAAGGAAAAGGGAAAGAAAAAGGAAAAGGGAAAGAAAAAGGAAAAGGGAAAGAAAAAGGGAAAGGGAAAGAAAAAGGGAAAGGGAAAGAAAAAGGGAAAGGGAAAGAAAAAGGGAAAGGGAAAGAAAAAGGGAAAGGGAAAGAAAAAGGGAAAGGGAAAGAAAAAGGGAAAGGGAAAGAAAAAGGGAAAGAAAAAGGGAAAGGGAAAGAAAAAGGGAAAGGGAAAGGGAAAGAAAAAGGGAAAGGGAAAGAAAAAGGGAAAGGGAAGGAAAAAGGGAAAGGGAAGGAAAAAAAGGAAAAAAAGGAAAAAAAGGAAAAAATGAAAAAAAGGAAAAAAATGAAAAAAAAGGAAAAAAAGAAAAAAAAAGGGAAAAGGAAAAAAGGAAAAAAAAAGGAAAAAGGAAAAAAGGAAAAAAAAGGAAAAAAGGAAAAAAAAAAAGGGAAAAGGAAAAAAGGGAAAAGGAAAAAAGGGAAAAGGAAAAAAGGGAAAAGGAAAAAAGGGAAAAGGAAAAAAGGGAAAAGGAAAAAAGGGAAAAGGAAAAAAGGAAAAAGGGAAAAGGAAAAAAGGAAACAAAGGAAAAAAAAGAAACAAAGGAAAAAAGAGAAACAAAGGAAAAAAGAGAAACAAAGGAAAAAAGGAAACAAAGGAAAAAAAAGAAACAAAGGAAAAAAAGAAACAAAGGAAAAAAAAGAAACAAAGGAAAAAAAAAGAAACAAAGGAAAAAAAAGAAACAAAGGAAAAAAAAGAAACAAAGGAAAAAAGGGAAACAAAGAAAAGGGAAACAAAGAAAAGGGAAACAAAGAAAAGGGAAACAAAGAAAAGGGAAACAAAGAAAAGGGAAACAAAGAAAAGGGAAACAAAGAAAAGGGAAACAATTTTTTTTTTTTTGTAGCTTCAATTGCTAACTGATTTTTATTCCACTTTCTAGAATAATTTATTTTCTAAATAAAATATAATAACTAAATCTTTGATTAAATTTTCAACCTTTTATATTCAATCGTCTCAAATTATTCCTATTTATTTATTTGACTTTATAAATATCTTTAACAATGTTATTTTTTAAATCTAAATAAATTGGTTTATTTCTATATTTATTTTTATTATATAATTATATACTTATCGTCCTTTAATGTTTATTCTTATTTAATGTTTTAATTTACCTCTTTATTTCTATATAAAAAAGTAAATTTTTGGTAATAGTTTATTTCTTTTGTAAAATAAAAGTCATTTATTGAACTTTCGAAATCGCCTCTGCCTTAATGCTGTTTCTGACAACCTTTTTATTTTTATTTTTGGTTAGGGATTGGGAAACATTGACCTATGCTCAAATCATGACTGTGATACCAGGCATCGGTGAATGTCGACCAAGCCCCTACAGTCCGGCTCTGAGTAACTAGTTAGTTTGCAAAGTTATGGTTCAAAAGATTAAAAAAAAAAAAAAAAAAAAGAAGTTAAACTTTTTTTCCTTTTTTAATAAATTTTTCACATTTTTTTTTTTTTTGTTTTTGTTGTGCAAAGAAGTTCCAAAAGAAATGTTTAATTGCTTCATTTGCAGAATATTTTAATGAAATGCAAATTTCTAAAAGAAAAAAAAAATCACCGCATTTATTTAACAGATAGCAAAATGATTGTTTTCTTTTGTAGTTTTCGAAAGACCTTAAGCGGAACTGTCAGTTAGCATAATATGTAGTTCTAACATTTGTTTTAGACGACCGACTGTCAAAGTTTTGCAAACTGATACCACAAGATCGGTTTCACTTTAGTTTTAGAAATATTTCCTGAAATGCTCTTCATTTAGAAAATAGAACGTACATACACTGCTGATCCAAAATTTAAGACCACTTAAAAATCTTTAAAAAATAAACCTTTTTTGTTTTAAGAATAGATTTTAAACTCTCCTGACTTAAGTTTACTAATACTACAATCTAAAAGGTTATGTAAACAAAAAGGTATATTCCAAAAATTTTATTTAAAAATTTGCATTTTTATTAAATTAGGCTTTTGACACATGATCAAAATTATAAGACCAAGGGTATAAATTGTTAGATTTATGGTAATTCTAATGCTTTTAGTTCAGTTAGAGATTAGCAATCATTGTGTAAAGGTGTTACCATGCCTAAAGCAAGAAAACCAGGTATGGTGGTCAGAGGCTGTTTCCACTACAAGTGCAAGCCATTCATGGATCCATTGGCGGAGCACGTAGAGGCAGGAACCACGGATCATTTCAGTATCCTGTTTCACCGTCTGGAGTTGGCTACTGCAACTTTTCTTTCAGTCTGGTGGTGGTTCTGGGTCGATAGCTTCAAGAATGAGGTCACCAGGATTTTGTAAAGCGAATGGCTGACCCAGCGTTATGCAGTGCTTCAGCCTTCATCATTTTACTGCCTAAACTATTGCCAGATGTATAAAAAAAAAAAAGTTTAAAAAACTAAGCGACTTCAAGCTATAAATATATATGTATGCAAGCTCAGAAGCAAGTCAATTTACTCTTACCAAGTATTTTGTTTTCAATTTTGACCCCCCTTAGCAGCTATTTTTACTGGCTAAAAACAAAACCGGAAGTGTTCCCAAGGTCCAAATACCCTATATATCAAGTTTCAAGTCAATAGACCTAATATTCAGAAAGGAGTTTGGTACAGACGTTTTACACACACAGGTCACTTCTATGTATATATAGATACAGATAAAAAATTGTCTGTGTGTTAGGATGCTTTGATCCGGAATTCTACGCAGTCATGTAGCGTGTAAAAATATGCAAATTAATTAACTTTCATGAAGTCACTGTTTGTTTTAATAATCTTTAAATAGAAAAACTAGGCTTCTAATATCAATGTCAAAGTGAGAAAAAAAAAAACTCAATGTATATATACTAGGAGTTCAGTCCAGCTTTGCTCAGACCCTATGTACTATTCATATCTATGTGCATATGTATATATTAAAAGTTTGACTCATGTCCAGGTAACCTACATCTAAAATTTCAAGTGTTTAGACCCAAAATTGGCAGAGGAGTTTGGTAGAGTCTGCAAAAGTCAACTTTTTCAATTTTGACCTCCTGGCAGCGAAATTTTTGCCAAAAAAAAAAATAACTAAAAAGCTTGCTGCTTGTCTGAATACCCTTTATGTAAAATTTGGCTGAATAGTTCGCTAGACACCACAAAAGTCAAATCTTTTGAACTATGACACCTTGCCAGCCAAATTTTCGGACAAAAACCGATTTAAAAGCTTGGCATATGTCTGAATACACTAAGTAAAATTTCAAATGTTTAGACCAAAAATTGGCTGAATAATTTGGTAGAGATCGCAGAGGTAAATTTCTTTTTTAAACTTTGACCTCAATTTTGACCCCGTAATATTTGTTTTAGGCAAAAATCAAATTAAAAAGTTTGATCCATGTCCAAGTAGTCTACATCTAAAATTTCAAGTGTTTAGACCCAAAATTGGTAGAGGAGTTTGGTAGAGTTTTCAAAGGTCAAATCATTAAACTGACTCCTTGACAGCCAAATTTCTGCCCAAAAACCGATTAAAAAGATTTTCCCAAATTTCAATATCCCTTATGTCAAATCTCGAGTCTGTAGACTAAAAATTGACAGTAGTTTGGTAGGGAAATGTCCATACACACACAGACATATATATATATATATATATATATATATGAGAGAGAGATCCAGATGGATAGATAGAAACAAAAGTCCAATAAAAATATACTAAGCTGGTGTCCTGTTGGTCATCAAAGTACTTCTTTTTATTTCAAAGGACTATTAAATAAATATTTCTTTACTGTTTGAAAACTTATACATGAATTAAAAAAAAAAAAAAATCTTTTTCCGACTTAGACTGCACAGACGTCAGCAATATAAAAGAAATTTTGCTGCTATAGTGCAACATTGAATTAACATCAAGCATTTTCCCTTCATTAATGTGAGAAATCGGCCAACTTTTATATTTATTCGTAGAGATTTTAGTCTTTTTTTTTTGTATCGATGTTTTCTCACAGTTATTTTTGTTGCTGTTTTGCTGTACGAGTTGTAGCTCTTTAATAGCTGCATATGGGTCGGGCACCACAATAGCTGTATTTTTTTTTTTTTTCATGGAAATTACTCATGACAAGGAATAAAGCCACTTGATGTAAGGAGCTAGAAAAAAAAATTATTTCCAGATTTAAAAACTAGCTAACAGTAGGACTGATAGATTCTGGCCCAGAAAAATGCAATTCTTCCCCCTTTGTCAGAAACATCTCTCATGAAATATGAGAACTAAAGGACAAATTAAAGAAAGCAAGAGTTACAAGGCTGTTAAAAGTAGATAAAAATTTGACTTTCTACTCTCGTTAAAATCTTGCTGAATGTTGGAAAGACGTTCTAAACAACAAAGGAAAATAACTTTTTATCTTGATGGAGATTTTGTATCTTTGTGTTTGAAGCCTAAACTATACTATTTAAGATTATTGTACAGTATGGAACGATAGAATTGTCGCCCTAAAAAAGACAACATGATTCCATTTCCGTTTGATGAAAACTGGTTTTCTTTTTTTTTTTTTGTGGCAGACCATCTACTAGGCGGCCAGTTGCGTACAAATCCCAACAGTGATAGGAGTTTTCTATCATGTCTGAAAGTGACACAACGTTCAACGAGCGAGATCGGAGATGTGCCAGTGGTAAAACTCTCTAGGGATCCAAGTTATGACAACAGGACCATTGCCAGCACCCTCAAAATGCATTGCTGGATTGCCACAAATAACAGGGGTGTGTCCAGAGTAATGAAAACAAAGTTTTCGGTCAAGGGTATAGTCTTTGGCGTGGTTTCAAGTGAGGGCCACATCATGCCACCTCATATCTTCGAAGTTGGCTTGAAAGACAAGACCTAAGTGTACCTGGAGGTGCTAAAGAACGTGGTGATCCCGGGTGCAATCAGGTGACCCACTGGCAGACCCTAAGCAGACCCTAAGTGTGGTAGCAGGATTCAGTGTCCGCCCACAAGTCCTAAGAGACCTAGGTTTGGCTTTAGAAAGAGTGCTACGATTTTGTAATTTTGTACCCTTCTCTCACTGGCCCAGGCTTCCTCCCTGACCTGAACCTGCTGGACTAATTTGTTCGGTCATACGTCAAGAACATCACCAACATGACCTCCCACAACACCAAAGCCAGCCTGATCGCCACAATCCGCCAAGTATTCACCAAGTTCCCACTGGCATGTGTAAAAAAAAAGCATGCTCCCAGTTCCGGACCCATATCGAGGTGGTGATTGGGGCTGAAAGCAGCCTTATTGAATAGATATCAGTCAGATCTACTTCATAATCAAGTAACCCGAATTGATTTCTTTTCAATAAAAATTTTAAGATAAAGCTGTAATGTTGTTTTCTTTAGGGCGACAAATTTATCGTTCCACGCTGAAAATGTGTGTTTGTATATATGTATGTGTGTCCGCTAAAAACTTTCGACAGACAGAACAAAAATTGACAAACTTGGTATCATATTAAAGCTCCATCCTTCGCCCGAAAAATATCGAAAAATTGGCCAAAAACGTTAATTTTTTCATCCTGAAATCAACAATTTTCTAGGGGGGAGGGTCAACAAAAACCGTCCTCATTACGAGATCAGTTCTACGCATGCGTCAGATGACGTCATGACCTGATTTAGTTTAAATATTTGAAGAACTGACACAATTTCATGTATGTCGTGTTAGCTCAGTTGGTAAGAGCGTTGGGTCATTATCTAAATGTTTTGGGTTCGAATCGTGGTGTGAGATTTTTTTTTTTTTTTTGATTTTTTAAATTTAAATATTGAACCAGTGTTATTTAAGCAATTTTTCACATAGCGTTCATTTTTCTGTTTTTTGTTTTACTTCGCTTA
Source organism: Euprymna scolopes (assembly GCF_053919585.1). Lineage (NCBI taxonomy): Eukaryota > Metazoa > Mollusca > Cephalopoda > Sepiida > Sepiolidae > Euprymna > Euprymna scolopes. The sequence continues at coordinate 53,116,005 of NC_136522.1, read as the reverse complement.
TTCTTAGGTTTTCATTAACACCCCCATCCCCGACCACCCACACACACCCAAAAACACCCGGGTACCACCGAATTTTTAAATTTCAATATCGAAACAGGCTTATTTAAGCCATTTTTCACATGTTTTTTTTTTGGGGGGGGGGCGTTTTTCTGTTTTCCTTTTTCGATTTTTACATTTAACATCGTTCGTTTGCCTTACGTTAGTTTTTTTTGTGTATTTTTTCGATGTTTTGATTACACCACCACCACCCCCGCTTACGTTTTAACGTTCGTTTTTATGTTTTCTTCTTTTACTTCGCTTATTCTTAGGTTTTCATTAACAACCACACACACCTACAATCACTCGGGCAACGCCAGGTACCCCTCCGCTAGTTTATAATATAAATCTCACCTGTCTGTTTCAATGTATGTATGTTTGTATGTCTGCCTAAAACTTCTGACAGAGGTGACAAATTTTCACAAGATCAGTATCATTTTGAAGCTCAATGTCTCAAATGACAAATATCGAAAAACTGGCCAAAATCATTAATTCCTTCACCCTCAACTGGGCAGTTTTCTACAAGAGGTTGATTTTTGCGAGCCATTTTTGCAAGCCATCATATCGGTTGGATTGAGTTTGCCTTATTTTAACGTTCCGAACTTCTGGTCGCATCATGGAGTAGCGGTAAGACGTCAAATTTTCTTTCACTTCCTATTCCACCTTCGCGTCACGGGTTTGAGCCTACCTGCTTATTACCACTTCTCCTCCACCCCCCTCTCAACACACACCTCCGGGCAACCAGGCTAGTATTTAACTAATCGTGACATGACAATTAAGTAGATAACATTGCTTATTATTGAAATTGATTAAAATAATATTGCTTTTAATGAAAATTAATTTTTGCAGCTGTCAGATTTTGCTACAATAATAAAGAACCACCAAGAAATGATATATTCCAAATACTTACCAAGCACATTAATTGTTCCAATTGTATTTGTCTTTATTGTCTTAATCGGGTTGTACATATAATTTGGCGGTGAGGCTGGGGATGCCAAATGATAGATCTGATCGACTGAAAAGAAAAAGAAACACATCAATTTAGTTTTTTTTATTTCATGGAAACTCTCGAGACAAGGCATGAAGCCACTTGATGCAAGAAGCTAACAAGAATAAAAGATGATTATTGCAAAGACAGAGGATGCCTATCAACCTTAGTCTTGAAAAAGACCAAGGCTGTAATTAAAAAGAAAACAGTGAGCAGGAAGAGAGTTCCATAACCTTGTAATCCTTGGAAAGAAGCTACTGGAATAGGAAGCTGTCTTACAATGGGGTATTAAAACAGCGAATTGATTTAATCTTCTTCCAAATTCATCAGATCTAAACCAATCTTTAAGACACTTTACACATCCATCGTATCACTCATCTAGAGAAGGGGTCAATCATACCTTAGAAACAAAAGGTTTCTTCACTGCTTCGTGTTACTATTCAGTCTCGTAAGACAAAAATACCCCCTGTAGAGGCAGCTGCGCATGTAATTGAGGCAAGGGTTGCGCAATCCCTAGCCACACCTCTCCTGAATCGGCACGGAGTCCAGTGGCAGGATGACTGGAAACAATGCCAAGATAAGCGGAAAGCGCATACAGCACCTGGAAATCCCAAATGGTCACCCATTTAGTACTGACCAGGTTTAATGTTGCTTAATTTCGGTGATCTAGCAAGAACTGGTGTGTCAACGTGATTATGCCGTATTTTAGGGATACGAAATCTGAAACTAACAGTACATCAACACTGTATTCTGAGATTGTTTAGCTATTTAGTTTTATGGCATATCAACCTTTTTGGTTTAATGTCAAATCTTATACTTTTGGGAAGAAAAATGTATGTTTAAAGTTCTTTATATTTTCAAATATTTATTCATGGTGTTTGGTTTGATTGTGCTGCAATATATTTAATGCAAGTTGAAAGTATGATTACAGAAAGTTGGAAGCTTCTACTTATAGACACTGGTTGGTTGGTTGTTTTTGTTTTACAGCATATCAACCCTTTTCAGATTACTTAATGCCGAATCAAGTTATTTTGAAGAAAAATTTTTTTTAATAGAATTTTTTTTTTTTTTCAAGTCGGTTTCTATTTAACCCATAGTTGGGACCCTAACAGGTACTACCACCACTCCGAGTCAGAGTGGACCTGGGAGTAATGGCAATTAAAGAATGGCTGCACACTCCCCAAAGCCCGCAAAGCTGGGGCCTCACCATCAGATATAGTTTAAGGTCATATCCAGGACCTATAGACACTGGTGATAGGAACTGACCAATCAAATGGAGCCACATTCTGGTAGCAACCAATCAGAAACCAGAATTGCTCCATAAAAAATATTGGATCTCCTAGAATTCCTGCATATAATTTTTCATATCTACACAAGAAAGATCTTTGCTCTTAGCAAAATTTTTAAGTCCAAGGCTTGTACAGATCAGCTACTCACCGAAAACTTTTTCGTCTCCAGGACGTGTACAGATTAGCTAGTAATCGAAAACTCTTTTCAAATTAAACATGGCTTTCAATTCAAAAGATTGTTTTATAGAGGAAAATGGTTTTCATTTTTGACTTTGCAGAGCATGATTGAGTTTTGCAGAGGGAAAACGGATAAAAAACAATAACACCAGTATTTGGTGAATTTTAGCTCAGGAGACCAATAGCTTCGGACAGCCTGATCTGTTAACATCCGAGTACTCTGTGAGTGTATACTGGTTGTGTAAATGGATGTCTCAACCAAGGCAATTGTATATTTCAACACAAATTGGATTCCATGGTAGGTGATGGAGTATAGAGTCATGGAATAATTCACTCTTTTAATAGAAAAAAAAAAAAAAAAAAAATTTTTTTTAATTCCGAAGGGCAAGTGAAGTGCACTTTAGTCTTAGTGGGCAATTACCTGGAGATGCCGTTTTCATAAAAATAATGATCCTGATCAACCCACTGGGTTTGTATCAGAAAGGACGTACAGATTATAAAAACTCTGGTTCTTGCCCAGAATTCTGTATATTAAAAAACAAAACTAATGCAAATACTATATGATGTATATACCCATGACAAAACGAAAATATATTCCAAAAATTATGTAAATTGATGAAGTAGTTTTACTTTTTATATATAAAAATAAATTGTATGAGTATCCAAGGAGTGACTTTGTCATCTGCCATTTAAAAAAAGAAAAAAAAAAGATAACTCAATAATTACAACTTAATAGATTGATGTTATAATACCTATGAATTCCTATTAATGCTTTAAAAATGATTAAAACTACTTAATACAATTTATGTTTTTGGAATATGACAATTTCGTTTTATCATGGGTACATACATCATGAAGATTTTTAGTTCTGTTTGGTAACATAGGTGAAATTCTGGCAAGTGTCACAAGTTTTCCTGAATTAATGAAATGCTTTCCAAAGTAAATTTGTCAAACTTCAGGCTGTAGAGTTTGAGCTTGCAAAGAAAGTCAAGAGAGATAGTCGAGTTTGTTAAGAAAGAAAATGTTAACTTGTACTTGGTTATTTTTGCTACACGGTCCAAGATGGGGGGGGTTAAACACACGGTCCAAGATGGGGGGGGGGTTAAACACACGGTCAAAGATGGGGGGGAGGGTTAAACACACGGTCAAAGATGGGGGGGAGGGTTAAACACACGGTCAAAGATGGGGGGGAGGGTTAAACACACGGTCAAAGATGGGGGGAGGGTTAAACACACGGTCAAAGATGGGGGGAGGGTTAAACACACGGTCAAAGATGGGGGGGAGGGTTAAACACACGGTCAAAGATGGGGGGGAGGGTTAAACACACGGTCAAAGATGGGGGGGAGGGTTAAACACACGGTCAAAGATGGGGGGGGGGAGGGTTAAACACACGGTCAAAGATGGGGGGGGGAGGGTTAAACACACGGTCAAAGATGGGGGGGGGAGGGTTAAACACACGGTCAAAGATAGGGGGAGGGTTAAACACACGGTCAAAGATAGGGGGAGGGTTAAACACACGGTCAAAGATAGGGGGAGGGTTAAACACACGGTCAAAGATAGGGGGAGGGTTAAACACACGGTCAAAGATAAGGGGAAGGGTTAAACACACGGTCAAAGATAAGGGGAAGGGTTAAACACACGGTCAAAGATAATGGGGAAGGGTTAAACACACGGTCAAAGATAATGGGGAAGGGTTAAACACACGGTCAAAGATAATGGGGAAGGGTTAAACACACGGTCAAAGATAATGGGGAAGGGTTAAACACACGGTCAAAGATAATGGGGAAGGGTTAAACACACGGTCAAAGATAATGGGGAAGGGTTAAACACACGGTCAAAGATAATGGGGAAGGGTTAAACACACGGTCAAAGATAATGGGGAAGGGTTAAACACACGGTCAAAGATAATGGGGAAGGGTTAAACACACGGTCAAAGATATGGGGAAGGGTTGAACACACGGTCAAAGATAAGGGGAAGGGTTAAACACACGGTCAAAGATAAGGGGGAGGGTTAAACACACGGTCAAAGATAAGGGGAAGGGATAAACACACGGTCAAAGATAGGGGGGAGTGTTATACACACGGTCAAAGATAGGGGGGAGTGTTATACACACGGTCAAAGATAGGGGGGAGTGTTATACACACGGTCAAAGATAGGGGGGAGTGTTATACACACGGTCAAAGATAGGGGGGAGTGTTATACACACGGTCAAAGATAGGGGGGAGTGTTATACACACGGTCAAAGATAGGGGGGAGTGTTATACACACGGTCAAAGATAGGGGGGAGTGTTATACACACGGTCAAAGATAGGGGGGAGTGTTATACACACGGTCAAAGATAGGGGGGAGTGTTATACACACGGTCAAAGATAGGGGGGAGTGTTATACACACGGTCAAAGATAGGGGGGAGTGTTATACACACGGTCAAAGATAGGGGGGAGTGTTATACACACGGTCAAAGATAGGGGGGAGTGTTATACACACGGTCAAAGATAGGGAGGAGGGAGGGTCGAGTCCAAGTTGGTTTCTAGAACTTGCATTACACATCCATCTAAGATTCTCCTATGATTTCTCTCCATGAAAACATAATATCATGATGCACAGGCAATAACAAAAAAGAAAAATCAACCAAAATCTGACTTTAATCATAAATTATGTTTGAATTTAAAAGAAATTGCTGGATTCTTACATTTGTTACTTTGACAAAACAAGCATTAAATAAAATCGTGGTTTTATCTGAACTTCTGTAGTTAAGTCTGACCTATTTCTCAGGGACGTTCTGCATCACCAGTTTTTTGTTTGCGTGTAATCCATGCTTAACGACATACATCACACGAATCACACACACGTGTTACATGCGATCCAGATTGACTTACCTTCTATATACAAAGGATTTACAATGTCATGATGAAGGAGCTCGAAATTTTCATGGCCAATCCAGTGTTCGACATTCCGTTTCCTACCAGTGAAAAAATTGTCAACCACACTGACTTCGTGGCCTTGAAGCATAAGACGGTCAACCAAGTGTGACCCAACAAAACCAGCACCACCAGTTATCTAAGAAAAAAAAAAAAAATTATATATATGCACCTGATATATATATTATATATAACGTTTTGGAATGTGAGATATTCCCACAATCAACAACGCCGCAATTCATACAAACCATGAAAGATGCAGCCCAGAATTCCTAGACTCAAGTTTTACTCTTCTTTCGGCTCATCAGTAGAACATATCTGAACTCAGTTTTACAAATCTGAATACGGCTTCTAGTCTACAGCTTTCATCGTTTGTGTGAGTTGTTGCATGGTTTCCTTATGGAAATATATATATATATATATATGGAGCAAAAAAAACAACAAAAAAACTGGACCTAATATCTGGACATTTTTTTTGTTTGTTTAAGGGAGGTGGTGTTTGATCAACACGGCTGAGGGGAGTCATGATTTAATTTATTGTTTTTTTTTTTAATTTCTGAAACAGTGTTTCATGGTAAACAACTGATGATCTCTAAAAACTTGAGACTATTGTAAATTGATTCAACAATTGCAGGAGATTAAATGACTTACTAACAATTTTTCAGTGAAAGACTAAAAGTCAAATCAAGGAAAAAAAAACTTATATAATTTTCAAGGTATAAAAAGTTTCCAAGATATATATATATATATATATATAACATGGGTATAAAATTCATTCCAAAGCAGAACAGTTTTGCAATCGCTTTGCCTACTTACGATTCAAATAAAAATATAATGCTACTAAACCTCATTTCTTGAATCATTATCCCAATTTTAATCCAAATTAATGATTTTTATTCTAGAAAATGCCTCAGTATTTAAGGCTGAAGGGTTCTTAATAAAAAAAAATTAAAATTCATGGAATAAAGCTTTAATGATGTCTAATAACTAGGGCTATGACAACAGCATATTCTTTTCCTTGTTTTGAAAATACAAAAAGAATATACTGTTCTCATACTCATTCTACTAATGACTGTAGATCAAATTTAATGCAAAGTTGAAATACTTACATTTTTAAAATGGGAGATTGTACTGATCCCCCTAAAAACTTTAAAATGCTCCAAGAATATTGAAATTTAAAGGATATTTATTAATGGATACCTAATACTAGCAATACATGTGAAAAAAAACAAAGAATTTTTATGTTGAGGAGTTACAAGTGCAATATGTTGATCAGAACATATTCTATGGATTTTTGTTCCTTAGAAGCACTGGTTGAGTTTGAATAAAATAAAATATGTATTATATACGTTTGAAGCCAAAACAACGAATTATAAAAAAAAGAAAGAAAAAAAAAAGAAAAAAAAAGAAAAGAAAAAAAAAGAAAAAAGAAAGAAAAAACAGAAGAAAAAAGAAAAAAGAAAAATAAAGAAAAATAAAGAAAAAAGAAAAAAAAAGAAAAAAAAGAAAAAAAAGAAAAAAAGAAAAAAAAGAAAAAAAAGAAAAAAAAGAAAAAAAAGAAAAAAAAAGAAAAAAGAAGAAAAAAGAAAAAAGAAAGAAAAAAGAAAGAAAAAACAGAAGAAAAAAAGAAAAAAGAAAAAAAAGAAAGAAAAAAAAAGAAAAAAGAAAAAAAAAGAAAAAAAGAAAAAAAAGAAAAAAAGAAAAAAAAAGAAAAAAAGAAAAGAAAAAAAGAAAGACATACTGAAGATGAAGTTTTCCTTCGAAATATATTTATGAATTTCAATATAAATTTCAAGCAAAATAAATGTCTGCTTATCTCTATATAAATAAAATGAACTCATTTTTTCCCGTGGGATTTTGACCTTAATAGGATTAAAAATCAAGATATTTCATGCAAATACATTATGCACAAACGGCAGAACAATATCTGAGGTTTGTTATAGGCTTATTAGTTCTCAAATTCCTCGATAATCTTAGATTTCTATACTTTTTCTGCTGAGAAGTCACGGCCAAAATCGGTTAAGATCAATGGAAGTGGTAAAATATTTTCTCTCTTAAAAATTCCTCCTCCCCCTGCCACCACTTAACACCGTTTGGAGATCGTTTACAAGGAACAGTTGAGAAGAGAACACCGGTTTGGCTTCGTAGTTCTATCATGTTAAGTTATTTAAATTCACTAAACTAAGCTGCAGTGCTCTGTGGCGTAGTGGTTAGCGTGCTGGACAATTCACATTATATTTTCACGTTCGCGCCGACCTACCACAGTGGTTTTTCTTTTCTTTTTTTTTTTTCCTAAACAACTGGAATGGACTTTTCTTGGTGGCCGAACTGTTAACGTTGCAGATGTTTTTTTTTTTTTTTTTTTTGTTTTTTTTTCACACTGTATTTTCCTACTTTTACTCATGACTCTGGGTTTGATCCTTCCTACTTACCTACCATAACATTTTTTAAAACTCCCCCCGTCCCGGAAACAAACACTCGGGCAACGCCGGGTACCCCCGCTAGTTTTGTAATAATGCATTATTTTCGCTTCAAACGTATATAATACATATTGTATTTTTTGAAGATGAGAAAAAACTTGTAACTAGTTGGACTTCAAAAGCATACTAGTGCTACCATACACTAATCAAGCAAGTCATTAAATAAGAACCAAAAAAAGTAATTAAAAAAAAGTCACACGCACCAATATTCTTTTCCGGTCTTTATATGTCAGAAATGTTACTTCAGGATATTTTTTCTTTCTACAAAACAAAGAAAACACAATCAGTTCATTTTTACGTGTACGATGTTATATACGTTACATATTCCACTGCTTTTTTGCTTGAAAATAAATTACATTGTTTAGGATAAAACATTCACTGTATCCGCCACTTGACAAAATTCAAAGAGACTGTATTTTATGATTATGTATCCCAAACCAAAACTTATTTTCATTATAACTAAAATGTTAATGTGTGAACATAGATGTTTGTAAAACTTTGCCTAAAACTTTCCACAGAGGCAACAGATTTTAACGAGATTGGTATCATTTTGAAGCTCGACCCTTCGGTCGACAAATATAAAAAAATTGGACAAAAACATTCGTTCATCGTCAACGGAACACTTTTCTACAGGGAGAGGTCGATTTTTTCGCCGATCTTTTCGAAAGTCATCCCCTCTTTTTGTTTGTCTAGCCTTAATTTAAACCTGTCACTTTCGATTTAGCGATGCACGTGACAAAGACGTCACATTTTTTTTTTTCTTATGTTCTTCTTCTCCTTCATGATATGGGTTCGAGCCTACCTACTACCACTTTTATTTATTAATTTTTTTTTTTTTTTTTTTTTTTTGCTCAACAACACATCTCCAAACACCCTGGCAACGCCGGGCACCCAGGCTAGTTTATAATAGATTCTTATATTCCATGAGTGTTCCAAATGTAATGCCTCCTATTTTTTTTTTATTCCGCCCAAATGGATCCAAAGAGATTGCAAATTGCACTTTTGTAATGACTGAACTTATTTATTCATGACCTGATAGTTCCATCTCTGTTGCAGATACTGATGGTGTGAGTCTAGGAAAGCAACCCTTGTCGTGGACATAAGTCAGGAACAGATGTGTCACTGAATTCCTGGCAAAAGTGCATTGACTATGTAGAAAAATAAATTCTGGCGCATAAAAAAAGGTTGCCCGTTTTAATAGTACCACTATTGTTTTCGTAGCTCTAACTTTTTTCGTTAAAAAATAAAAAAATAAGAGAGTTTACTTTTGGAACAACCCTCCTACAAGTAAAGAGAAATGATTTGCTATCTAATTTACATGTGTGTTCTTGTGAATTAGTTGACAACAATAAACTAGAAAACAGGACGCATAACTAAAGATGCATAAAGAACGAGGATGTCAAAAAAAGAAAATTGAAAGATACCTGTACCTGGTGTGGGATTCACACTCAATGGGTTCAGTGGAATTCCACTGAGGAAGTTTCTAGGGAATATTAAATTAAAAAATGGTCCTCAGTCACATGCGTATCCTAGTCAGAGGAGATGACAATGTTCATTTTTTTTTTTTTTCTTTTGCAAGGTGTAATAATCCACCTACATAGAACACATGGTATAATCAAATCATTATATCGTAGGAATCTGAAGAGTCTATTGTTGGCATTGGTTTCCCCGATATTTTCCTAGTCAGAATTCTTTCTAGAAAGATATCAGGAATTACTAAAAAGATCACATGAAGGTTGCCAACATCCCAAGTGAAAGTGATTCTTGTGAAGCGAACTGGATTCAAACTCGGGAACTCAGGTAGTCAGTGTGTTGTTAACCACTAGACCTCCATCACATTCCAGTATAACCAAATGATCGCGCATATCACCAAGTTCAACTATTGTGATCAAATAAAAAACCTGTGTGTCAACGTGATTATGTTATATATATTGCGTTGTTCAAGCTAAAGTAAAAATTAAGAAAGACTGTGGAAGTCTTGCAGGTTGGTAATAACCAAAACAAACATTGGTATAATTAGTAAAAGTGGTTATAGTCAGCTAATGTACTTCCTAACTTCCGGTGTATCTGCTACCGCAAGCAGTGACCAGGTAAATCAGTTCCTTCATTTTTATCGTTCTTCGGTATTTCTATTGTGAAGCGATTTATTGAAATAAAATTGAAGAAAAGGACATTATTGAAAAGTAAACAAGAAAAATTTAAATTCTGCCGATAAAAATAACACAATTAGTTTTTCGATAGTTATCTGAAAGAATTCCTGGTACTAGTGCAGGGAGTGATCCGGACATAAATAATAACATTATTATTTAAAAAGCCATTCTTAACATGGGGAGGGTGTTTTGTACCTATTCTATACTTCAACCTTAGAATTGAATTAAAAAAAAAAAACAAAAAAACTTTAATTAAACTTGGAAATATGATTTTAAAAAATAGCACGGATCACTCTCTGCACTAGCACCGAATTCCTATGGTAGTGGAAAATCACAGCCAACTATTTTGGGAATATTTTTTTATATTATGTATTGGATACGTTTTTTTTTTTTTTTTTTTTTAACGATGTTTGAAATTTCGTTATTTTTATTTTAATAAATTTATTTTCATACTTTCAGACACATTAATTTATATAAATTTAAAAAACAAACAAACAAAAAAAACTTATTTTTATAAATTTCATAAACATTTCTAATAAAATTTCAAGTAAAATAAAAACTTTTCAAATTTTGTTATTAAAAGTGCAAATAATGAATAATTTTATCTTATAATTTTGTTACTTTTTAGTGTATACTTTTCAATAATGTCCTTTTCTATTTTATTCCAATAAATTGCTTCAGAATAGAAATACTGAAGAACACATAAGTGAAGGAACTGATTTGCCTTGTCACCACTTCCGATAACACTACATCAGAAGGTAAGAAGTACATTATATGACTATAACCACAAAAATAATGTTACAGAAGTGTAGGCCCTGTTGGTGGGGCATTAGAATACACCGACTGCCCCCCCCCCTGCAGAGGGTAAAAGTCCCTCAATGGGGGTCCTGGATATGACCTTAAACTATATCCAGTGGTGAGGCACCAGCTTGTGGGCTTTGGGGAGTGTGGAGCCACCTTTTAATTACCATTGCTCCTAGGTCCACTCTGACCCGGAGTGGTAGTACCTGTTAGGGTCCCAACTATGGGTTAAATAGAAACCGACGTGAAAACAACAAATATACTCTATTAAAAAAAAATTTTCTCCAAAATCTTTGGATTCGGCATTAAATAACCTGAAAAGGGTTGATATGCCGTAAAACAAAAACAACCAACAGAAGTGCACATGATTTTGGAGGCCAAAACTGATACAAATCGCCACTCAATAATGTGAGTGATGCAACTATATTTACAGTTGCTGGGTAAGGCCATTATTCCTGAAATATGTATATCAGCTGACCTTATAACATGAACCCAGTCTGTATTTTTTTTTTTGATACGTTTCAGAACGATTGTCAAATTGTTTCTTAATCTGCAAAAACTAATCCATTAAGACTAGGTAGTATCTCAAAGCAAAAATTTTTTTTTTTCTACACCTAAAATCTTTTAATGTCGGCACACAGATGTTTGTAAAACAAACAATGTGTGCTACTGAAGTCAATTTTCAATGTTTAACTTTGAGAAACAAAATTTTAAATTAAAAAAAAAAAAAAAAAAAAAAAAAAGGGTTCAGGTTTTGAACAAGTGAACAATCCTTGCAAAAACATCTTGCGGTAAACAAACACTTAAATCCGTCTAAATATTGGGAAAAATTCCTTTACCATCTGAAATATGTACAAATTTAACAGCAAAGTACAACTGTTCAGATAAGAAATTCAATTTGATAACAGGACAAGAAAAACATTTCAATCACTGAAGTTTTCAATTTGGATTATTTTGTAAAAGACAATTTAAAACTTTCATATTAGACACACTAGTGATTGTTTTTTTCATATTATTGCATGTACTGAGGATTAGACCTTTTAACTGACACTCAGAACTAATTAGCACTAAACACTTATCTGATAAGGTCTAGGTGTTATCTGGTCATGTTTGATAGAATAGGTAAAAGTTAACCTCCTGTGCATAAAAAAAAAAAGTTTTGTTCAAAATTTCATTAAATATTACTCACTCGCAGCAAGTCTTATTCAGAACTATGCAATTCACTAAACATGCAACCCATTAGAGCATGTTTACATATTCACTTATTTTCGCACACTAAACTTGTTGGTCCGCGAGACCTAATTTTTTTTTTTTTTTTTTTTTTTTTTACATGAGGGTCACCACTTATCAAGGCCTGAAGGCCACTCAGGGATAAGGGTTATTGCATGTACAGTAATCAATGAGATAGTATTGTAGTAATCATTAGTATTGGGTGTTTTGATAGAGTGTCTTACTTAAGGCGGCGGTTTGTCAGGAGTTTGTTTATGTTGGACTTGAAGACGTCCAAGTTGTAGTCAGGTGGGAAACAGGCAAGCGGCAGAGAGTTTAAATGCAAAGTGATGGGCAAAAGTAGGACCAAGAAGTGGATGATACACGTTATAGTATTTTGACTGAATACCCTTTTTTTCTTTTTTTTTTTAATCCACAAAGGTAGCTTATTCTCTTTCCATCAGCCAGTAAAAATCTTGAATTATTGTTCATATTTGTATCATTGTCCATAGTGAGGATTGGACCTTTAAACCCCACTAGACAATTACCTAGAACTAGTTATTACTTATCCATAACGTCAAAGGTACAGGTTCTACCTGATCATGGCTGACAGAACAGAAACAAGTTACCCTCGTACATCATATGGAAAAAAAAAAAAAAGGGAAGAACTACAATTTCATTGCATATTACTTGCTCACAGCAGCTCTGTTATTTGCATGCAATGCAACCACCTAGTACATGTTTACATATTTATCTATTTTCGCAAACTAAACAAATCTGTGAAAACTACTTAAATATAAAATTAAGGGAACGGTTAGGTGGGACCAAAAGACAGGTGATGCAAGTTACAGAGGTGAGGTGCAATGTCGTTATCTAAAAAATTATATAAATGCAACTTTCTCCATGTGGGTTCGTTCCTGTAGACTCCGAAACAGTTAAACAGATTTTCTTTAAAATTTACAGAACTTTAGTGCATAAGTTTGGGAATTATCTTAGTTAAGCTTTGTTTCAGAATACTCCCAATAATTGAAACCGTTATTTTAATTTATTTATCATCGGTAAAGCCATTTTTTCCATGTTGTCGCTTAGCGACAATGATAGAACAATGGGCCGTGAAAATTCTACTGCATGACGTGGTCTGTAGGTTAAAACTCCGCATGTAAATTTCTTAATGCTTTTTTTTTTTACGTTAACTGCAAAGAGGTTTATATAAAATAATTTTATAAAAAGAAACAGTAGGTTCTCTAGAGTGCAATGTAGAATAACATATTTTGGATTAAGTTACTGCATGGCGACATGTGAAGCTTCCTCCCGGGCGATTTCATGGATTTCGAGGACATTAAAAATATAGGAGCATGAAATATTCCTTGATCATCATTCAATCCCAGGTAACGACGGTTGGTTGGTTGTTTTACGGCATATCAACTTTTTTCAAGTTATTTAATGCCGAATCTAGTTATTTTGAGGAACGATTTTTAATGGAGTATATTTTTTTTAAGTCGGATTCTATTTAACCCATAGTTGGGACCCTAACAGCTACTATCACTCCGGGTCAGAGTGGACCTGGGAGCAATGGCAATGAAAGGATGGCTCCACACTCCCCAAGGCCCGCAAGGTGGGACCTCACCATCGGATATAGTTTTAGGTCATATCCAGGACTAGGTAACGTCGGGTGTCCATGCTAGTAACATAATTGAAGAAATATAGCTTTTTGTTTTTGTTGGCAGCAGTTCATCTCGAGCGCCATTTTCATTCTTGCTGGGACATATCCTCCTTGCAGCAAACCTTTCTCCTGAGGTGTCTTTGCTGGTTCGATGACATCCTTCATTGTCACTCAACACTAAGTCATCGAACCAGTCCTCCACAAGGTTAAAAAAGACGAGAAGGAGATCATCTAAAAACCTGGATCAGAACAGTGAAACATTATATTAAGCTGACATTGAGCCCTCATGTCTATGGAGAAAATTCTCGAGACGGAAGCAGCGCAACTGCTCCTGGGTGAATGCCAGAAAGAGTAAGATTGGTTGTTTTTGTTTTACGGCATATCAACCCTTTTCAGGTTATTTAATGCCGAATTAAATGATTTTGAAGAATATTTTTTAATAGAATATATTTGTTGTTTTCAAGTCAGTTTCTATTTAACCCATAGTTGGGACCCTAACAGGTACTACCACTCCAGGTCAGATTGGACCTGGGAGCAGTGGCAATTAAAGGGTGGCTCCACATTCCCCAAAGCCCGCAGGCTCGAGCCTCACCACTGGATACAGTTTAAGGTCATATCCAGAACCATAGAACGAGTAAGAGTCATCAGTAATGCTGCGAAAACAGCATATTCTTTTCATTATTTTGACTCTCGAGTATATATTCGTTAATATCTTATGTTTTCTTATAGACAGATGTGAGTCTCGGTTGATCAAGTGTGCCTAACTGTGTCGGATATTTACCCGAGAGTCAAAAGAATGAAAAGAATATTCTGTTGTCACAGCCCTAGTCATCAGGGACTTGTTGGTTCCATCACTTGCCTCGCACTTATTCAGTGTCAGCTATATTTGCCCAGTTTCCTGGATTTGCTCCGATTAGAAAGAAACCCCTAACATAGACGTGATATGCTACAAAATATTTGTAAGATCAAGTTGATTTTGTTTTTCTGTATATAAAAATGAACCAAAAAAATATATTCAAAAAGAAAAGAAAAAAAAAAAAAATCACTGAAAACTCACATATATTCCAAGTCTCGTATACGAGTTTTTAATTTACGAATTTCTTTTCGTATTAGAAGATTATCTTCAGTGTTGCTGAAAGAAAAAAAAAAAAAAAAAAAAAGTTACTAAAATAAATAATCAAACAATAAAAAAGTGGACGACTATTATGCAAAAATTAACATTAAAAGTTGAAAAGGTCTTTTCATTAGACATCGGAAAAATTTCATACATAATGTGCTTAAAACAAGCCAAACCTCTTATTTGTGGACCAATTTCTAAAACAATCACAGTGGAACCTCTAGATACAAAATTAATTGATTCCAGTGGGGCTTTCATATCTTGAAAGTTTCGTATCCGGAGAAACATTTTACATGTAAATCATCTAATCCGTTACAAGCCCAATGAAAACACCCATTAAATTTTAAGGGTAAAACTAGAATGGAATAAGAGACAGCCTAACCTAATCATTAATACCTCCATTTGCTATTTGTTTTGTTTTTTTGTTTGTTTTTTTTTACTTTTTTGTCATCCAAATATAAAATTCTATTTAATAAAAAGACATAGATATGACAATTTTTTAATCATTATTTATAAGGTCACAAACTCAATCAAATGGGCACCGAAACACAGAAGAAAAAGAATTTAAAGTGAAATTGATTATTTTCAGCTAATTTGTGATTTCTAAGAAAAAAAAAAAAAACTCAACCCTAAAAAAAATTTCAGAGGGTGTACAAAAAAAAATCTTTCTTCAATCTACAGTTTTCAAATTTGGTAAAAATAAATTTTTCAATTAATAAAATTATATTTTAGGAGAGAGGTGAGGATAAGTAGAAAAAATAAATTCAAGTCCAAGAAAATAAAGTTTTCCAAATAAAAATGAAACATTTCCAGAAAATTACAAAAAAAAAAAAAAAAAAAATTTAAACAAATAAATTACTGATTTTAAAAAGATTTTCGAAAAATTAGGGTTTTTTTCTTTTTTCTTTTTTCCCACCCTTTTTACAAGGAAACCTCCTCTTATCAATGTCCGAAGGCAACTCAAAGAAAAGGGTCAAAGAGTGCACGCTGGTCACTGGCACAATAACATAGTACTCAATAGTCAAAATAAGGTAAAATTTGATTATTTAAGGGGACAGCTCAACAAGAACTTTACATTTGACTCGAGGACAACCATGTTGTAGTCAGCTGGATAGCAGGTCAGCAGAACAGTTCCACAGACGGACAGCTCTAGGAAAGAAGCTTTGTTCATGGAATCTGCATCTAGATTTAAGTACAGTTAGAGAGAGGGGAAAATTGTTGATAGTGGTTGTAACTTGTCGAGTGTTTGAAAATTTAGCAAGGGAAGACCGCGCTTGAAAAATAGTCTGTCACTCGATTCTTTTGTATCCTGAAAATATTTTTGTATGCAGGAACAAAAATATTTTTACATCATGTTTCGTAAGCTGAAAATTTTGTTAACCGTCTTTTGAATTTAGAAGTTCCACTGTAAATGGAAAGTGAATGAAATTAGCATTTCAATGTTATTGATTTCATCTACCTTTATATGTTAAATATTTTTTACTCCAAGTTAAAAAAAAAAGAAAAAAGAAAAAAAAAGAAAAAAAAAAAAAAACAGGAGGAAACATTTATTTCATATTTCATTGTGATACTATCAACACTGTCCCCCACACTCCACCCTCACCTTAAGTGCTAGGAAAAAGGAAAAAGTATTACAGGGTTCTACATTGCGAGTGAAACAGTCACATTTGCGATTGATTTTTCCAAGTGGCAACTAAAAATAATAAAATGCTAATGTTTTGGCGATTGTTTTTTTTAATTTTTTTCACCAACAATCTTCCAAAGCTCATTACTGAGTGAAAATTCTTCAACTTTTTTTTTTTTTTTTTTTTTTTTTAATGAATCGAGCAAAGTTAAATTATTTAAACATTAAAAGGGTTAATAGAACAATATACTCTTAATGAAAGTTGTTCAAAAAAACATCTGAAGAAATATAAATGTTTATAACTTCCAATCTTAACATAAAATTCGGTGCATATTTAGAATTACACTTAAAAAAATACAGAAAAATCTTTATGATATATGTACTCATCACGGAACGAAGTTGTCATGTTCCAAAATTCATGTGGATTTGGCTAGTAACTTTTCTATTTCGCTAGTAGACAAAAATATTTAGTTGTCAAAGGTCAACTTAAGATAAATTTATCCATACAGCCCTGTATTATAAATTACAACAAGAGAAAATTAGTTTATCAAAAAAAAAAAAATAATTAATTAAAAAAAAAAATTAAATAAATAAATAAATAAAAAAGAGGTATGGGAAATAGGCTTCGTGAAAAGATTATGGATTAGGAAGTCATTCACCAAGGAACACAAAACGAAGCTGGAGTGGGATTGTTGGTCAAGGTATGACAATGATTAGAAACAAAGAGGGTCAATACGGCTAAAGTTAGTTTATGATCATTTTAGAAGGGGTAATTATTTTTGCGACGGTTTACAATGGTTAGAGCTGAGGACAAATGCAACAGTAGAATGCAGGTTGTAGCTCATAGCAGATGAGGAAATGAATTAATCGACAACAAAAAATCCTTGGTAAACAACTACAAAAATTGTGGACCTGTATGCACCCCCTACTCAGTAACCGCCTATGTGAGAGAAGATGGAGGATGACACGGAAAGAAGATGAAGAAAACCACAGAAACGGCATCAGGTCAGCAGTTATGAACCAGGATAACACATTTTTATTGCATCATAAATTACATTTCAATTAAAATCAATTTTTTTTTGTATTTTTTTTACTTGAGAGTCACTACTTATCAAGTCCAAAGGTCACTCGAGGATAAGGGTTCATGAATGTAAGGTGATGGTGTAGTAACCACTGATGGTAGAATTTGATTATGAGGATGGCTTAACAGGAACTTTTTTCACATTAGATTTGAAGGCTAGCATTATTGCAAAGATGGGCAGTTCTGAGAAAGAAGCTTTCTTCATGGAATCTGCATTTACATTTAGACACCGATAGTGGGGGAAATCATATATAGTGGTTGTAGCTAGATTTCTTTTTTTGTGAAAGTTTGCAGGGGGGGGCATAGATCGGAGTTCAGTCAAGCACTTGCCATGAAAATAGTGATATAGCAGAGACAGGCTCATAACTATCTTCTCTGTGTGAAAGCGGATGCAGGGAAGAGAAAAGGGAATCACCTACTAGATTTTGAATCCGGTTTTGAACTGTACCAAGGCAGGATAGCACATGCTGAGCAGCTCCTGCCCAGATGTGGCAACAGTACTCCATTTTAGGGTGCACTTAGCTCTTATATAAATAGAAGAATGCATAGGCAGGGAAATACTGGAGCAGTACAGTGATATTGGCAACAGATTTGATGAATGTTTTCCATTTCAGATCAGGAGTGAAGATCAATCGCAGAAGCTTGTCAAAACGAGAGCCATTCATTACAATTTGGGCATGTTTTAATTAGTATTGCCTGTACTGAGGATTGAACTTGAATCCTGTCACTTAGTACTTTTATTCATTGTATAGTAGATATTCTTACAAGAGTGTTATCCATCACAATCTTTTGTTTATAATCCAACATCGGCTTAAATACCTCACCCATCTCTTTTTCTGGTTAGATGAAAACATTTAGTGAGATCATCTATTGTGCACGGTTCTCCACCACACTTATTTTATTTTTTTTTTTTGCCAATTTTATCATTTGTTCTAGCTTGGAATGGGCCATCATATTGGATACCAGACATTCACCCGCTATCTTATACATTCACACCGAGAGATCTTTTTTAAGATTCTAAGTGTCCCTTTAAGTGCAATTGTTACACTTGGTTCACCGGGTATATTTGCCAGTTTGGATGTTATTCTAACCTCTCATTTTTATGTAACCTCTAAACTTCAGGTGTGTCTTGTGAAACTCTAGAATCCGAATGGAATTTCGACTAAACCCTTTAATCAACAGAGGTTGCTTGCTCTCATTCAGTCAACCATGATAGGGTATAAGTCTTAAGTTATACATAATTGTATTGGTATCGCCTGCACTGAGGACTGCATCTGAATACTGTCATTTAGAACCGATTATATCTTACAGGGTTCTATATTGCAAGTGAAACAGTCACATTTGCTCATGATTTTTCAAAGTGTCGACTAGAAATAATGAAATGCTTATCTTTTGGCGATTGTATTTCTTTCACTGACAATCTTCCAAAGCTCACTACTGAGTGCAAAAATAACTTTTCAACTGTTTTTATTTTATAAAACGAACAAGGTTAAATTATTTAAACAATAAAAGTTTAATTGAATAATATACTTTTTTTTTTTTTTTTTTTAATTTCTTTAATGAAGGCTGTTTAAAAAAAACATCTGAAGAAATTAGAATGTTCATACCTTCAAGTATCAACATAAAATCTGTTGTATATTTAGAATTAGACTTATTAAAAAAAATATGGAGAAAACTTTATTATGAACATAACCATCACAAAATGAAGATGTCATATTCCAAAGGTCATATTGGTTTGGCTAGCTAGTAAACGAAAATATTTAGTTGTCAAAGGTCAACTAAAGATAAATTTGTCCATAGAGCTCTTACTTAGCACTTTTATCCATTGTGGTGCAATGGTTATTCTTACGGAAATGTTACACTTTTTGTTTAAAATCCAATATCAACTTAAATACAACTGCTGACCCCAATGTTGTTTCAGTGGGCTTCTTTTCATCTGCTATTCTGGCAGTAATTGTAGTCTCTCACATTGGCAGCTGTTAAGTGGAGCATGCACGAGTTTAAAAATATTAAAAAATAAAATAAAACAAAAAACACAAACTTCAACACATTCTGCAAATATCAGTTGGACTGTGTGTAACATCATCAACCCTATCCACACTAACGCCCATGACTACATAGTCATCTGTGAGGCCGTGTTCGTCAACTGATCCTGGTCTGTGTCCATCCCACAGTTGGCTCCCAAGCGGAAATTTAGAGCTTTTGCAACTTTCTCAAATGACCGAGACTTGGATATTTTAAGATTTCAATTTGTCGTATTAAAAAATGGTCTTAACTTTTAATACTTCCCCAGATATGTTCATTTGAAGTTGGTAATTTTTTTTTTTTTTTTTTTTTTTTTATTACATTTTCACCCCAAACAAGGCACATTGCCACTGTGGTGTAGGGGGCTACTATCAGGGGCAGCAGCTACTGGGGCACTATATTGGGATTTGAGCAGCAAGATGTTGGTTCACGTTACACTTGAACTTCTGCATGTCAGTACAGTTGGGGAAGCAGGGACCTGGAATGGAATTCCAGAGTCTAGCGGTTCTGGGGAAGAAACTACTGGAGTAGAAAGATCTACATCTAGGGATCTCTACTGTGTGGGGGTGGGATTTAGCTGCCTGTCGGGTTTGTCGAGGGTGTCTACGTCATGGGGGCACAAGTGTTTGCAGTTTGTCAGAGCATTCACCATTAAAATACTTGTAGAACAGGCAGAGGGATGCAACATTTGTCGATGGGACAGAGGCTGAAGCTTAGATGACAGTTCGATCCTATCAGATTGGTGACTCTTTTGAACCTTGTCTAGGAGCGAGAGACTAGCAGCAGATGCACGAGCCCAAATGTGACAGCAATACTCCATACATGGGCGAATGGTGGCCTTATAGAGGTACAGGATACTTTCAGGTATCAGTAGTTTTCTAGCACAGTAGAGAGAGCCTACCTTCTTTGCAGCGGCCCTGGCAATGTTTTCAATATAATTGTTCCAACTCCTGTTTCCTGTGAACGTTAGGCCAAGCAGTTTGAAAGATGTATTCTCAGACAGGGAGTCACTGGCCATTGCTATTAGTGGGAGAGAAGGTTTCTTGTAATTATTGAAGGAAACCAGTTTAGTCTTGGCAGCATTGAATGTGACCATCCATTTTTGTCCCCATTCCACTACAGATTGGAAGTCATCCTCTAGTGTTCTTGCCATTTCTTTAGTTATGTGTTCATTTGTTTTCTTGTCATGCCTGTTATAGAGGGTGGTGTCATCAGCATATATACCTATCTCAGAGGCAGTTTTGTCGGGAAGGTCATTAATAAATATTAGGAACAATAGAGGTCCAAGGATAGACCCGAGGCACTCCCGCATTTATATCACACTGTTTAGATGTACGACCGTCGAGGACAACCTGGATTTTTCTCTTATCTAAGAAGGATTTAATTATGTTAAGTATTCTACCAGTGATATCGTATGATTTAATTTTCCTGAGGAGACCCATATGCCATACCCTGTCAAAAGCCTTAGATATATCTATCTACCGCTCTGCCCTCCCCCGCTTTGTCCAGTGAACGGGATATACGTTCAGAGATTACAGTTAGGATGTCTGTTGTGGAACGGGCTTATCTAAATCCATATTGTTTGTCAGTCAGAAGTTTAGCATCTGTAAGGTGACGGACTAGAGCTTGGTTAATTATGGTCTCAAATATTTTGGCGAAAAGTGGGAGAAGGCTAATGGGGCGATAATTTGATGGGTCAGTTCTTTCGCCAGAATTCTTGAATACTGGTACAACAGAAGCAGTTTTCCAACAGCCCAGGAAGCATGATTCATTAAGGCATTAAAACAATTTATGATACCGAGCAAAAGGTTCAATTTTAAGGAATAAAAGCTAGCAATAAAGATGGGGAGTGAGTCTCGACGCTTTAACTGGAGTTATCTCCCCATGGCGTGTTCAACAAATTTCATAATGGCTGACTTCAACGCGGTCTCATAAAAACGTGTTTTTCTGCTGTAAAATAAAAACTACTTGATCAAATTAAATGAAAATTTTTTTCGGAGATCTTCAGTCCAAAACGGATACGTGCAATATAACCTTTTTTTCGATATTTTCATTTTTGAGTGTCTTGATTAAACTGTACAAGTGGCGAAAATTATTTTTGCCTTTGAAGAACATGATGGAGTTTTGCAAAGGAAAGAAAAATAACATGTTTGGTGCATTTTTAATTGTTTTCAATTATTTTAAACTCATTACATTTTGGAGAAAATCCAACATACAGGATGGTCGCTAGAAAAGCGGGAAATTTGAAGGTCAGCTTAGATAATGAATAAAATGCGTGATTGCTATGTTTTGAGCGGTGCCGTGTGAGTGTTGTAAAAATAAATCATTGTTTGACGCTGCAGTGAACTGCACGGACGACATTTTGAGTATTTATAAGTATAATACAGAGTGACCTAAAAAAAAAAAAAAAGAAGAAAAAAAAAAGAGGACATTCAATTGTTTTTCTGAGCATTTTACAGTCAACGGAGAAAAAAAAGGCCAAAGACCCTAGTGTTTTGAATATAATAAACTAGTAATGACCAAAGTTTCATTTAATTCGGATAAAACACTAAGAAACAGGGGCATAATTAGAGTTGGGCCCGTTTTTTGGAAGTCACCCTGTATAACATTTGTCTTTGAAAAACTTTGTAAAAATTATTCTTTGTAAAAATCGTTGTTTGACAAATTTCCCGCTTTTCTAGTGACCACCCTGTATTATATAGCCAGTCTGAGACTGAGAATGCAGCTAGTAATAAATCTAGTCTACTTACTTTCGATCCAAGCCCACCGAAAAGTTCGCAAATGCCACTGAAAATAAAAAAGGTAAAATGTTACTTTTGAAATAAGAGCAATGTCTATAAATAACAAAAAGCAAAAGGTTTATAAAAAAAAAGTCACCAAGAATATATTGCATATAAGTCCACATTGTTACCAAATTTAGTACTTGCTTTAATTATTGCGCTTAATCGAAAAGTGGTTAAAAATAATTTTCAAAAAGGTCGACAGAGTAAAAAAAAAAGTTCTGAGTAAAAAAGAAAAAAAAACGAAGTAAAAAAACGAATAAAAAAGAAAAAAAACGAATAAAAAAGAAAAAAAAAACGAATAAAAAAGAAAAAAAAACGAATAAAAAAGAAAAAAAAACGAATAAAAAAGAAAAAAAACGAATAAAAAAGAAAAATAACGAATAAAAAACGAATAAAAAAGAAAAAAAACGAATAAAAAAGAAAAAACGAATAAAAAAAAAAACGAGTAAAAAAGAAAACGAGTAAAAAAGAAAAAAAACGAATAAAAAAGAAAAAAACGAATAAAAAAGAAAAAAACGAATAAAAAAGAAAAAAACGAATAAAAAAGAAAAAACGAATAAAAAAGAAAAAAACGAATAAAAAAGAAAAAAACGAGTAAAAAGAAAAAAAACGAGTAAAAAGAAAAAAAACGAGTAAAAAGAAAAAAAAACGAGTAAAAAGAAAAAAAACGAGTAAAAAGAAAAAAAACGAGTAAAAAGAAAAAAAACGAGTAAAAAGAAAAAAAAACGAGTAAAAAGAAAAAAAACGAGTAAAAAGAAAAAAAACATGAGTAAAAAGAAAAAAAACGAGTAAAAAGAAAAAAAACGAGTAAAAAGAAAAAAAAACGAGTAAAAAGAAAAAAAACGAGTAAAAAGAAAAAAAACATGAGTAAAAAGAAAAAAAACGAGTAAAAAGAAAAAAAAACGAGTAAAAAGAAAAAAAACGAGTAAAAAGAAAAAAAACGAGTAAAAAGAAAAAAAAACGAGTAAAAAGAAAAAAAACGAGTAAAAAGAAAAAAAACGAGTAAAAAAAAAAAAAACGAGTAAAAAGAAAAAAAAACGAGTAAAAAGAAAAAAAACGAGTAAAAAGAAAAAAAACATGAGTAAAAAGAAAAAAAAAAGTCCGAGTAAAAAGAGAGAAAAAAAAGTTCCGTGTAAAAAGAAAAAAAAAAGTCCAAGTAAAAAGAAAAAAATCCATTAAAGAAGTTTCCATATAAAAGAAAATGAAACAGTTAATGTTTAAAACGGGATTTTGTTATTTACACATCACATATTATGAGCCTTATATTTACATTTTAGTTGCTATACACAAGATTCAAGGAAGGTAACAGCAAATTTTATGTTTGTGTTTTTTAATTAGTAAATAGTTTGTATCTCATTGAAAAGTTGCATAAAGAGAACGGATCAAGAAAAGAACGGATACCCCGTAGCAGAAGACGAATACTGGCAAACATTTCAAGTATCATCGGTAAAAACTTTCATGTGCATCTGTTTAAACCTAGGAATTCTTTAAATTAATGCGAGAATGTTGAACGAATAGTGCAAATAAACACATCTACACAGTCTAGGCTGACAGAATGAGAACAATCTATCCTCAGTTGAACCAGGAATGCTCAGGTTCTCAGAACGAGTTGCACAATGTGCAGAACAGGCAGTGTATTTACAATCTGCACAAATTACTGCACATAATGAAGGCAAACTTCCTTCAAACTGCAATGGTCTTTGGATGCATTTCATGTGAAGGCCAGATCATGCTACCCAAAATCTTTGAAATAGGACTCAATTCAGATGGCTAAATTAAATTGTCGTCTGTTGTCAAGCGTTGGGTAAAGACTATGATTGTGCTAAAGCCATACATGCGGCAGCAAAACTTGGCTCCATGTCACACCTCTGGAGGAAAGGGTTCAGTTTTAAATTCTGGGGTTTGTATTACTATACACACAGATTCAAAAACGTCAAAAAGAGAATATATAACAAATAAATGTTATTAAAAAGGTAAGATAAGTTACTTTTCTACCTAACTGGATAATTTTTTAGTGTGTTTATTTAATGTAACATGTTTATTCAGCTCGAAAAACAGTGTTTAACAATGTATTGGAAAATTTAAAATAGCATTTTAATGTTGAACACAGTAAGTTTGGGAAAATGAGTTAAAAATAAAAAAACTACACAAAATACGGTTAGAAACTCGCTCAATATATGTTACTGTGACATAGGCTGACATATTCGGTGGGTTTCTAACAGTATTTTGTATATTTTTAGTCGCGTGCAAGCGACTATAAGTCACTCCGGCAGTTGGTCGGTCCATAACACTTTTGTGCTTGGCCTCTTTGGTTAAGATCAAAAGGTCTGTTCTTAATAGATGCTGTTCTTAGCTTTTTAAGCTATTCTTAGATACTAGCTGGGAGAAACTTTTGACTTTGTTTAGTTCTGGAGTGACAAGGATGACCAACGACCCCCAAAATTCCCCCCTTTTGAGTTGGCCATGTACCTAAGTTTTTTGTTCTTCGTTAATTTTGACTGTATTTTTTAACATGAATAAAAGATTTAATATCTCAAAGTGTAGTATCTGTTCTTACTACATGCTGTACATGTGATATAAAGTGGGGGATCACTTTTCTTTATCAATTTAATGTAAAATGATCACCCACTTTACAACCAGTCAGTCTCAAAGCCATTCTCCAGATCATTCAAGTTGTTTTTGAAAGATTCCAGTTATTTTTAAGCATTCAAGTCATTCTTAAGGTCATTCACTTCATCCTTAAGTTCCTTAAAGTCATTCTAAGTCATTTACTTTTTATTTAAGTCATTTCAACCCATTTTTCGGTCATTTTAGAATTTCATGTCAATCCTACATTCACGTATTCATTCATTACACGAGAGCACGCGACTAATGGCTATCGGCCTTGTTTCCAATACATCGGTAAACACTAGGTTTTTCAAGCTGAATAAACATATTACATTAAATAAAAACACTAAAAAATTATCCAGTTAGGTAGAAAAGTAACTTATCTTCCCTTTGATGACATTTATTTGTTATATACTTGTTTTTTGATAACTTTTTCGAATCTATGTGTACAGTAATACAATCCCAAATCTGTATGGGTTCCCAGTTCCAAACAAAGATTCCCATGTTCTACAAGAAGGTTCATAACTTCAAAAAGGCCGGAGATTACAGCATATCAAAATTTTGTGAACATAACAACCAAGATGAGCATAGAGATGCAAGTCCAATCCTTATCTAGATAACTCTGAAACCCTAGATATATTCATTTGACAAGGTTCAAAAGAGAGTCGCAAACCTGATAGGCCCTGAACTGGCATCTAAGCTTCAGTCCCATCGACGAAATGTTGCATCCCTCTGCCTTTTCTACAAGTATTTTAGTGGTGAATGCTCTGATGAACTGCAATCACTTGTGCCCCCATGACGTGAGCACCCTCAACAAACCCGACAGGCTGCTAAATCCCACCCCCACACTGTAGAGATCCCTAGATGTAAAAGATCTTTCTACTCCAATAGTTTCTTCACCAGAACTGCTAGACTTTGGAATTCCATTCCAGGTCCCTGGTTCCCCAACAGTACTGACGTGCAGAAGTTCAAGTGTAACGTGAACCGACATCTTGCTGCCCAAATCCCTACATAGTACCCCAGTAGTTGTTGCCCCTGATAGTAGCCCCCTACACCAAAGTGGCAATTTGCCTTGTTTGGGGGGGTTAAAAAAAAAAAAAAAAAAAAAAAAAATTTAAATCTAGATATGTTATCGTCAGTATGCATTGCTGATTTGTGCAAATAACACAGTCACTGAGCGACTGAAGAGATTATAAGAGCATGTCAATAGAAGGTCAGAAAGATAAAAACAGAGAGACTGGGAGAGGGCAGCTCTTTTATAGAAAATGTTAATGTAGCAATTAGTGATGGGACGATTCCAATATTTCCCCCCCCCCCCGATTCTGATACAATTACTGATTCCGTACTAAATTCCCGATTCAGATTCTTTATAAATCTCTAAATATTGTACCATAAAATTGTTATTTTGTCCCGATTACTGTAAAAACATCTTAAATGTGTGTATTTCCTCAAACGTAAAAACACTTGTGAGAGTGTGATCTAGAGATTTTAGTCTCACTGGAAGTTTAAAATCAATAAATATTTATTATTGCTACAAGCAGTGGAAGATGATTTATAAAAAAAAAAATCAAATCAAATAAAATGGATAATTAAAGGAATCGGGTTGGCATCGAAAAATAGGCTCAAATTTTCCTGATTCCAATACCCCAAAAAGCTCCGATTTTTCCAATTCCTGATTCTGATTAATCGTCCCAACACTAGTAGCAATACACACAGACTTTGGATAATCACAGATTTCAAAGCGGGTTCTAAAATATGAATATTTTAAAAACCAGAGCACTTTAAGTCCTCAAAATACCACCGTTTTGTTCGGAAATGAATATACTTTTAAATGAATTAATGAATAATAATGTCCATTATATATTTTAAGAGCTTTAAGCAAATAAAGTGATAAAATGTTAACATAAAACGTCGTTTTGAGTAAGGTTTTGTAATTGACCACCGTGAAAACCCACTATATAGTCAGACATATCAAGTTTGAGAAATATGAAAAAAAAGAGCCACAAGAAATAGCGTTTTTAGCACTAAAAATCCCCAGGGACCCGAACCAGAATTTTGCTAAGGTCACCCATGCTGGATTTATGTAAAGAACAATGGGCTCCATATTTTGGCTAAGTTTCAGAAAAATCTAATGGATGGATCAAAAGTTATGGGGCAAAACGTGTAATTTTTTTTGCCCATTTTGGGGCAGTTTTGAGTCCCTGGGGACGCAATGGAAATTTTAGCAAAAAATTTTTTTTTTTTTACTTTATTTAATGAAATAGAATTTGTGGCAAAATTTCAGGAAAAACTAATGGATGGTTTTCTGGCAATCGTTTGGACTAACGGACGCAATGATGCCACTGAAAACATAGGTCCCTCTCTGATAAATCGCGGAATCCAAAAAGGCTTAAACATGACGAGTATTGAAAAAAAAATTTTTTTTTTAATTTTCTTCATACACCCACTGTTAAATAATCAATCTTTTTACTGTTTTTATACATTAAAAGTATAATTGTATGTTGTTTTCTCTGGTGATAGCTATCAATTAAAATATTGATACCCGGAAAAAAAAATTTAAAAAAAAAAATAAATAATTGTAGCAGCAGCAATACTATTAGTAACACCACGCCTGTAAATAGATGTTTTTTTTTTTTGTTAACTTTTTATTCTAGAACGAATTTAAAAAAAAAAAAAAAAGAAAAAAAAAATTAAAATATGAATATAAAAAAAGTGTTCTTTTACATGTTTAGTTAGAGCTATTTTGTTATCAAAACATAATTAGCTTAATTAGAGTTATTCGGTTATCAGAATATATAATTAAAGCAATCACAACCAGTCTGGTTTTATTTCTGGTCAAATTGTAAAAATATTTATATGGTTGAAAAGACAAGAAAATAAACTTTGCAAATATGTAGCTTGCAAACACTTATCCGTTACATTAGTTTTTAATGGTGAATTAAAGTGTTTTGTTTTGAACAACCGAAAATATGAAATGATTTAGTTTGTTCACGTGTGTGAATAGTACCCCTCAGCTCAATATTTTTTATAATCTTTTACAATTTTGTAATCGAATGGGGTATTTATTTTTTTTTTTTTTTCACAAGAGTACCCAGTGTAGTATAAACACTCCAAACCTCCCCATGTTAAGAACAGCTTTCAGAATGAACAACCCCAACCTCCCCATGTTAAGAACAGATTTTGAGGTTATGGGAGTGTTTAGTTTGAAAGCTGTTCTTAACATGAGGTAGGGGGTGTTTATACTACGATGGGTACAGTTGTAAAAAAAAAAAAAAAAAAAAAAAAGAAAAAACTCAAATTAACACTAATCTACCCAATTATAAAAAAAAAGTGCAAAAAATCAATATTTAAATATTTATAGGGAATGCTTAGTTTCTAATGAAGTTGAGGAATAAATGTCTTAATCTGGAAAGTTTAACTAAATGTGTTCCTCAGACAAGAAATGCTATTGAAAATAAAAATCAAATTCATTCAAAATTTGTGAACGATTTGTTAGCTTTAGCAAAATGTTTTTCTTTTATAATTTAATAGTGAGCAAAAAAATTTCTCAATATGAAAAAGTAGTGCAAAAAACATGACGAAACACATTGTCTTCAAGAAAGAAAAATATCCAAAAGTGTGAAACAAAACTAATCATAATTTCCCTAATTTTAATTGAATCTTAAAAATTTTAAAAAGATCCATTCTTAGCTCATCAAGCTCTTTTTATATATACCAATATTAAAATATTTTAAACTATTTCAATATTTTCATATGTATTGCTAGTTAATGTAGGTACATGCAGAATATCTGGGATAAAATTGACACCAAGGAACTTAGACACTTTTGGGCAAGTCCTTCAAAGCCATTTGTCTGTGGTCCGACCAAGCTGTCCACCTTTAAATAAATATCCTTTACAAACCCCATTACCTGCTCTATTATATTCAACAGAAACCTCCACACTGTACAGGGACCACATGTATGGAAGCAATACAACAGTACCACCTAAGAAAAATTATGAAAATTAAATGGAATGATCTTATACCAAATGTTGAAATACTCAGCATAGCCAACATGGATAGCATAGAAGCCATACTCGCCATGACACAACTGATGGACTGACATGTGACGTGAATGGAAAACAATCACATCCCAAAAATCCTAGAGTATGGAGAATTGCAAAATGGATACAGAAAGATTGGTGGCCAGAAACTCTGCTACAAGGATGTGATAAACGTCACTTAAAGGCAATGTATATGAACACAAAAAATTGGGAAGAGCTTGCAGCAGACTGAAGTTGCTGCCGCAGTATCCTTCACAAAGGAGAGGCAGAAATAGAAGCAAAAATAAAGGCCAGGTCTGAACAAAAACATTATCGAAGGCACAACCTTGATAACTACCCATGTGCTACTTGTGGGGAAACTTTTCACACTTAGCGTGGAATGCTACAACAGAATAGCATAAAGCACTAGGGCCCTGACTAGTCATCTTCAGCTGTGAAGGACTGCGTGATGATGACAAACGCAAACACAAGTGTCTTTTTCTAGTAGTAGTTGCATAAAATCCTTGAATACAACGAAAACAAAATAAGTAATATTTATCCATTATTCATGCAAATTTCTATCTATAACCCTTGCAACAGGTGTTCTTTATCGATTGTATTTGGGATCATAATGTAATCCTACATTAATGTAGTACTAATGTCTTTTGTTTTTTCATAAGCACTTTTATGTTTGTCTTCCAGAAACTGTTTATCGAAGAATAAATATGTATGCAAATCCAACTCAACCCTAAATGAAAAATGACAGAAGCAAAATTATCCTTTGCCAGTTTTTAAATCTATATCTATGAAAGTGTGTGTGTGTGTGTGTGTGTGCATTTCCCAGGGTACGGAGATTTGGGAAAATATTTGTAATCCATTTTTGGCCAGAAATTTGGCTGTTAAGGAGGTCAAAGTTCGATGATTTCACCTCTGAGAACTCTACCTCCGCCAATTTTTAGTATAAACAATTGAAATTTTAGATATAGGTTCCTTGGATATGGATCTAACTTAACTTGATTTGAGACCAAAACAAATGTTAAGGGGTCAAAGTTTAAAAATATTTGACCTCTGCGGTCTACCAAATTACTCAAATAATTTCTGGTCTAAACATCTAAAAAAAATTTTATAAAGGGTATTCAGAGATAGGGCAAGCTTTTGAATCGGTTTGGGTCGAAAATTTGAGCTACCAATATATAAATGTATGTATGTAGGTTTGCATGTCTGCCTAAAACTTTCGACAGAGGCAACGGATTTTCACAAGATCAGTATCATTTTGAAGCTTGACCCTTCAGATGACAAATACCGAAAAATTGGCTAAAAACAATTTCTTCACTTTCAACTGGGCACTTTTCTACAGGGAGAGGGTGACTTTTTTCAATATTTTTGAATATCATCTCTTTTCGATTGTCTAGCCTTAATTTAAACCTACATCACTTCCGGTTTGGCGGTAATTGTAACAGCAAAGATGTTACATTTTTCCCCCCGTTCTTTTCCTCCTCCGTGGTACAGGTTCAAGCCTGCCTTCCTACTAACACTTTTTTTTTTTGGCTCAACACACACCTCCAAACACCTGGGCAACGCCGGGAACCCATGCCACGCTAGTATTTATATAAAATAACGTCTGAATTTGTGAAAAAAAAAAAAAATCTACACTTGTCCTAATGTCAGGGATCATCAGCTTTTTTTTCTTTTTTTTTTTTACAATACAGGAATCGCCACTTCTCAAGTCCCAGAGGCCACTCAAGGATAAGGGTTAATGGGTACACATAAGTCAATGTGATTATAGCCTAGTAAACATAAGTAGTGAGAATTTTGTAAATTGGATTACTTAGGGGGACGGTTCATCAAGAACTTGTTTATGTTGGACTTGAAGACAATCGGATTGTAGTCGGCTGGAAAGCAGGCAAATGGAAGAGAGTTCCACAGGCGTGCAGTTCTAAGAAAGAAGCTTTGTTCATGGAATCTACATTTAGGTTTAGGCACAGACAAAGAGTTATTCATGAAACACTGTTTGTGGGATTTAAAACACATATACACGTACAAATGTTGGAACGATTATTCTGAATCAGAAAAATCAGAAGTTTTGCAAGTCTCAGAATCAGTATACGAAAAATTTGTGCCTCTTTTCTGATGCCAAAAACGATTCTTCTAATAGCTCCTATTTTTTTTTTTTTTTGATTTTGTTGGAAGCAAAATTTTCCACTGCTGGTAGTAAATGACCAAATAAATATTTATTGACTTTAACTACCAATAAAATTAAATTCTATAGATCATTTTATTGTAATCGTCTCATCACTAATATATATATTTTATTATTTGAGGGTAAACAGTTACATATGGTCGCTACAAATAGCCATCTGTTTCAGTCAAAGAGACTTCCTCAGGCGACCCAGAACCTCTCAACTCCAAAAAATCTTTCCCATTTTTCTTTTTGTGTCGAGAGGTTCTGGGTTGCCTGAGGCAGTCTCTTTGACTGAAACAGATGGCTATTTGTAGCGACCATATGTAACTGTTTACCCTCAAATAATAAAAAAAATATTTTGCTCTTTTTATTGAGCACTATCTAACAACCTTGTTGTTTTCACTAGTCCCGACTTTTGAACACCTCAAACCTGAATATATATATATATATATATATATATATATATACACACACATATATATACACCCACACATATATTTCTCTTTATTATAGAGTGGAGCATTATCTATTTCTTTTTACCTACAGACATTTTCTCAACTATGACATGAGAAAAATGATGTGAATTACAGTGCAATAATAAAAAAAATTTTATTTAATGCAAGTATTTAAAAAAATTCCCATGCATAAAAATCTTAAACAATTTCCAACAAAACATCACAAAAAAATCACGGTTAAAAACTGTCCCATATCATTGTTTCGCTTCAACAGTTTGAAGAGTTACATTTTTTTGCAACCGTTCGTCTATGACCATTTTAACTTTAATATTTCTTTTTAGAAAGCGTTAACACCTGGAATCCATCGATCATTTCATAAACTTTGATGCTTTTTTTATTTATATACCAAAACCTACATAAGAACACTCTCGAACATAACATTCATGTGAGATTTTTTTTTTAATCTGCCCAGTCATTTTGGAGCCCATAGGGAACAAACTCACAAAGTTACTTTTCTATAATAGTAGATAAATGTATGCACATATATCCAATAAGGTATGTAAAAATAAAAAAAAAAATATATATATATATATATGTATATATATATATATATATATATATAGTGTGTAATAGAATAGTTTAAAAAATTCCCAAGATCAAGTTTTCTTTGTTGGTAATTTGTTTTAAAAAGGTATGTATTACAATATTGTTTCACTCATGACTAACAAGTTGGCAAAAGTATGTCTTTGCTGCATTTTTAGTCTCATATCATAATTATATCTATCATTTTGTCTTTATTTCAATGTCACCTTGAAAAAGTCTTGAAATAAATATGAAACATTATGAATATTTAAATTTTCAGTTTTACTTGTATATATATATATATATATATATATATATATATATATAAATAAACTGCGGCCAAAAAGTCCATATTTGTCATTTTTTCAAAAACCGCAAACTTAAGCTCAATTGACTGTAACTATTTAAACAACCTATACCTTATTTGTTTAGCTTTTTATTCCTCTATAATTTTACCTGTTCATATTTGAGTTAATTGAATGATCCTAGTGTTTTCACATCAATTTAAAAAATAACTTCAAATCTAAAAAGCAAAAAGAAACGCTGCACAATGAAAAATAATTATTTAAATGTAACTTTAGAACATTAATACAACACAAACACAACAGAAACAAAAAATAAACTAGTTATTATTTAGTAGCGTTGCCCTTCTGCAATTTGACAGCCTGGAAATTTTGGGGCATTCTCTTGAATTAGTTAGCAGCAATACTCCAGTGAAAGGGTGTCCCACTTAATTTTTGTCCAAAGTTCTTCCAGATTTGAAATTTTATCATTGCGTAACTGTTGCTTGATGTAATGCCATACGTTTTCAATAGGATTGAGGTCTGGAGATTCTGCAGCCCAATCCAAACACAGAATATCATGCTCTTCAAGGAACCTCTTAACATTGCCAGCTGTATAAATGGGAGCACTGTCCTTCATGAAGATGGGATTATCATCAAAATCCCAGCCAAAGTAGGATAGAAACTGCCAGTCAACATATCAATGTATTTGGTCGAATTAATTTGAACTTGCAAGCGATCTATAGGCCCTGGACCATTGGTGATAATTATGCTCCACATTAAAACTGAATCTCCACCACGTTGCATCAATGAAAATCGGAATCTAGGATTAAATTCTTCAGCCTTCTTTGAATGGACATACTATATACCATTACTGCTTAGTCTATTGAACTTGCCTTCATCACTAAATATCACTTTCAACCAATATGAAGAGTCATGATCTTCGTTGCATCTGATGAAGTGCAGACGGCAGTTGCTGTTCTTTACAGAAATTATTGGCTTGCGTCTTGGAACACAGCCTTGCAAATTAAATTTCTTCAATCTGTTTTTAGCCGTAGAAGAGAGCACTTTTTAACAAGATTACACTGTTGTTGGACTTGGGAAGTGGTTTCAAATCTATTTCTGAGGCTGCGGATCTTGAGAGCATTGTCTGTAAAAGTAACTCTAGCACAATGAGATTTAGGGGCATCACGAATACTGCCGATGTCTTGGTGCCTTTTTCAATCATCCGTACCATTTTCTCATCACATTTCAATCTGAAACCAATTTCTCAATTAGATAAACCAGAAAAGTGGAGATTTATGAGCTCCTGACGATCACTAAGAGAGATTCTAGCTATATGGACTAAATGTTATGTTTTCTAACCTAGGAACAACAATTACAATTAGAGATGCTAAAAGGTGGATATTTTAAGCTGGTTTTTAGCTCATTTGTTAGTGCTGAGTTTCCTTTTGTCTTCTCAACTGGAAGCTAATCTTTTAAATTGACGTTCACACTTAGATATTTCAATTAAAAGTCAAATATAAACAAGTAAAATTATAGAAGAATAAAAGGCAAATCAAATGAGGTATAATTTGTTTAAACAGTTACATTCAATTTAGCTAAAATCTGCGCTTTTGGAAAAAAAATGACAAGTATAGACTTTCTTTTTGGCGGGACTGTATATATATCTATGGAGTGGATGGGGGCTCCTTATCCATTGTAAATGCAGTTCATCTGATGATGGAACCCATAACCAAACTTCTAACAGGGTAAATAGGGCCTCTAAGCTGTATGAAGGCAACTTATCTAAAAGATGCTACACTTTGAGTAAAACCCTGAGAGTTGGGTATGGATCAATTGTTTCCTTTAATGTTCCATGGGACTCTATACTTCACTAAATAAAATAAAATTTTAAAAACGGATTGTGTGTTGTGCAAGCTCAATTCTGCTGTAAAGAATATCACGCACAGGTACCTCCCAGAGTTTTTTTGTTTTTTTTGTGTGTGTGTATTCTGTCCTTGAACACAAAACCTGAGAAAATTTCTCAAGGATGGTCACACACATAACCATATATATTAAGTCTTGAAGTTTTTTTCAGCCTATAAAACTATATATATAAGTTATAAAATATATATGGCGATAAAGCTACACTGAATATTCCGCGTTTCATCCACTCTAGGACTCTTCAGGCTTATGCGCATATGCCTGAAGAGTCCTAGAGTGGATGGACTGTGGAATATTCAGTATAGCTTAACCGCCATATATATTTTATAACTTACTAACTAGCTCTACCTACATATTGAGCACTTTTGAAGTAAATACTTCAAGTTTACGCATAAATTTATACTTTCATATATTAATTTTATGTGAGTAAATGAAGTACTTATATATATATATGCATATATATATATATATAAACCTTCATTGGAAATTTATTTTGCTAAAGTCAATATCTTGCAATCATTATATTTACATATTAGTGTGCTTCTACACTTGTCCTAATATGATGTCAGGGAACATCAGTTGTTCATGAAACAGTTTATAGGATTTAAAACACACACACACACACACACACACACACACACAAACACATATACACATACGAATGTTGGGACAATTTACCTGAATTAGAAAAATGAGAAGTTTTGTGGGTTTCAGAAAAATTTGTGTTGATTTTCCAATGCCAAAAACGTTATTTTCCTTTGATTTTGTTGAAAGCAAAATTTTCCACTGCTGGTAGTAATGATAAAATAAATATCCGTTGCTTTTGAACTACCAATAAAACTAAAGTCTAGAAATCATTCTATTGTAATCGTCTTATCACTAAGACTATGATATGAGAATATTCTTTTCATTATTTTACCTGTCGAGTACATATCAATCAATATCTTATATGCTTTTATATAGAGTGATGTGGTTCTTGATTGATTAAGTGTCAGATACATACTCGAGAGTCAAAACAATGATAAGCATATTCTCTTGTCATAGCTGTACACACATCTCTTTATTATAGAGTGGAGCATCGTCCATTTCTTTTTACATACTGTTCTCAACTATGACACAAGAAAAATGATGGGAAATAGAGCAAGATTTAAAAAAAAAAAAAAATTTTTATTAAATGCAGGTATTAAAAAAAAAAAAAATTTCCATGCATAAAAATCTTAAACAATTTCCAACAAAGCATGACAAAAATCACGGCTAAAAACTGTCCAGATCATTGTTTTGATTCAACAGTTTGAAGAGTTACATTTTTTGCAACCGTTCGTCTATGACCGTTTTACTTCAATAATTTTTTTTTCAGAAAGCATTAACACCTGGAATCGATTAATCATTTTCATAGACTTTGATCTTTTTTATTTTTATTTATATACCAAAAAGATTCAACGCTGCACCTTCCTTGGGTTAAAATATATAAATATATGTGTGTGCGTGTGTGTCATCCTGTTAAAAGAAAAGAACCTTTTTCTTGCAATTAAGAAAAACATTAGATAGACCGAGATTCGAACCTTGTAAGCAAGGTTCAGAAATAGATTCAGAAAGGAACCTGGCATTGTTCAGTTTCACATAAAATAGTTTAGAGACGTTGTTGGAAAAGGAATTTTGATTGTTCAATTCTTTTTATGAAAACTGAATTAAAATAAGGCCAGCTAGAAAATTAATAACAATGCAATTTAAATATGTTGAAAAATAGGTTAGGTTGAAAAATAGGTTAGTAAGAATTCTTTGTCTGCAGAAATGGTTTGGAAACATGTGCGAAGCACGCATGTTCAGGCAACGTGGGTCGATCACGTTTTTGGACATACATGACATCATGACAGAAATAAATTCTCAATACAGGTTGGTTGGTTGTTTCTGTTTTACGGCATATCAACCCTTTTCAGGTTATTTAATGCCGAATCCGGTGATTTTGAAGAAAATTTTTTTTTAATAGAGTATATTTGTTTTTTGCAAGTCAGTTTCTATTTAACCCATAGTTGGGACCCTAACAGGTACTACCACTCCGGGTCAGAGTGGACCTGGGAGCAATGGCAATTAAAGGGTGGCTCCACACTCCCCAGAGCTCGCAAGCTGGGGCCTCACCATCGGCTATAGTTTAAGGTCATATCCAGGACCCCCATTGAGGGACTTTTACCCTCTGCAGGAGGGCAGTCGGCGTATTCTAATGCCCCACTGACAGGGCCACTCAATATAGGAGCTAGAGTCGGAGACGAAGATAGGAGACATGGTCAGAGGAGGGTCCCTTTGGAAGCGAGGGAGAGAGTTTTAATCATGTCATCATCATTTCGACCGGTCAAATGGAATAAAAGAACATCTCATATTTTTGTAACTGTCGTCTTCGTGTCGTCATTCAACAATTAAAGGTAATGTGTAATCATCTTTAATGAACTTTGTATAACCCACCTTAAGTAATGTGTCCCCCTCTCTCTATCATAAGTAATGACAGTCTCCTCTTGTGTTAAAACAACTGATCACCCTCTCTCAGTCGCTATGTTAAGAATCTACAGAACTGTATAAATGCGTCTCTCCTCTCTCTAACCCTCTTCTACGATACATGTCATAAGAAACAACAGACTAAACTGTATGTCTTCTATCTCTCTCCCCTCATCAATATGAATGTCCCCTATGCAACAATCCACAGGCAGACTGTCTGTATCATTGCTCATTGGTGCAGTAAGACTAGCACCAGCCTGAGCCAGAGATCGAACTTACAACTATCCAGTTCGTAGTCAGCAGTTCTACCTTCTGGCTCATGGGATCGGTGCCTACAAATGATCTTTTATGTCTTTTACATAAACATTTTACTATTACTTTTAAAGTGCTCAAGTTGTTTATTTACAACAAAGAGCTTCACACACACACATGTATATATTAATTAGCGTTTGTAAATAAACAAACGGGTCAAGCACAAGCGGTGGGTGGATATCTACAAATGGGCATTCGATGAGGTTGTTTGCGAGCACCAATCCCATGGGCCAGAGGTTAGAACCACCGACTATCAACTGGATGGTTGTAGGTTCAATCCTTCGCTATGGATTAATGCTAGTCTAGCCGCACTGATGAGCTGTGATACAGCGAAACAGTTGTATGTAGATGATTACATATAAGTAATGTAGTCAAACTTGAGTGTTTATAGCTCAATGGATATTAGACAATCTAAGAGTTCTTAGATGTAATTTCAGAGCAATTGATTTTAATTTTTTAAAAATCACAGTATTTTATCATAGCTTTCGATCAAAGCGCAGATATAATGAATTTTGATTTTTTTTTTTTTTTCTATTTACAAACAAAATTTAATGTGGCACCTTCCTTTGGATAAAGTTATGTACACTATGTCTTTTTCCACTATGCTCATAGTATACTTTTTTATGGATTCCATTTCTCCCTTAAACCTTCTAAGTAATCAATTTGGAAAACTAAACGAGTTTCTTAAAATTAACTACATGTATCTATTTTAATTAAATCTAAGAGGATTATGCTACCTTGTATTGCAGAGTTCTGTATAACATGGACAGGCTTATGTATATGATGCATGCTGGGTCCTGTAGTGCTTAGACTTTATGTTTGTATATATGTTTGTATATATGTGTCTTGATGTGGAAATAAGACAGAATCAGCAAGGCATCAAATGCATTTGAAAGGTTACAAGACAGAGTCTGGTCTGATGATGATCTGACAACTAAAACGCCAGTATATCAAACATGTGTATTGCCATCCCTACTCTATGCCTCTAAAACATGGACG
Source organism: Euprymna scolopes (assembly GCF_053919585.1). Taxonomy (NCBI): domain Eukaryota; kingdom Metazoa; phylum Mollusca; class Cephalopoda; order Sepiida; family Sepiolidae; genus Euprymna; species Euprymna scolopes. The sequence goes on along the minus strand of NC_136522.1, from coordinate 53,077,810 downwards.
CTGTACCGATCATATGTAGAACAGCTTGAGGTTTCATCAGCATTGTCTAAGACACATTCTTGGTTTAAAGTGGGACAGTTTTTTGCCCGATACATGTGTCTTAAATCAGACAAAACAACCAGTATTGTTACCACTTTTATCAAGAACCAGATGCGTTGGGCAGGTTATCTTGTCCAGTTGATGACTATCGACTCCCAAAACAGTTGTTTTATGGTGAGCTGCTTCTTGGCAGAAGACCCCCAGCATGAGCCCAAAAAACGTTTTCTAGATAGCATCAAGAGGAGTTTGGTGAACATTCATGTTCCTGCTGACAGTTGGGTTTCTTAGCGTTTGATCGCGAGCAATGGAGGGGCCTGGTATACAGGGGCGTTGAACACTTTGAAGCAGCTAAGGTAAACTGGGCGAAGAGAGAGCATGTAGGAAATACCAAGCCGTGTTACCAAATCATGAAGATCTGTGTGGCCAGGCTCTGTTGTCCAAGGCAAGTCTTGTTAATCACATGAAAGTGCACGATGATACAAGTTCCGTTGCTGTTGGTTTCATGTAAACCAGTGACTGTCATCAATGTCATGTCTGCTTGAGAGTATGCAAGTCACTGGCAGGACTTAAGTCATCTTTGAGCACATGGACGTTCAGTGACTGAGGGAGTGGTACTCTGACAAGATGTAGAAATCATCATATATGTGTCACAGTCATCTATATGACATACATATACACGTGTTTATTTATGGCTGTCTAATGTTGTGATCATCTATCTAGAGTTCATTATGTGTGTATGTATGTATATTCAATTACAGTTCATGACGAGACGTGAACATACATAACTACCTTTCCAACACAAAGGACAAATAACACTTACTGGGGTTTCAACATCTGGCCAATTGGGAACATATTTGGTCCATCTTTGGTCTTGTTTGATGGGAGGCTGCAATGGAAATTCTTTCCAAGAAATGACAGAGCCTCGGGTCTTATTTCTGGCAACTTTTTATTCCAGAGTGTTTTTTTCCCCCCACTTATGGAAAGTTGCGATGTTGATTCTGACTATCGTTATTTCTAACCCAATCTATTTGGAGCCATCACGATCTGAAGACTCTGACTGCCTCCACCAATTTCCACATATCTCAAAAAACCATCTTCCATCAAAATGATGTCGTTAGTATACATCACTAAGATAATCACCTGATGTTTTTACATGCCATTATTCTAAGTTTTTAACTAAATTGTTATAACATTCTTAAGTTCTATTCCTAAATTAATGTGAATATTTATTTTAACTATTTTGATTATTCTAAAGCATATTTCAGCTGACACAATTTTTTTAGCTTGAATAATCATAATCGCCGACTAGCAGACCTTTCGCCATTGGCCGATGAATATCTAACAACCTTAGGAAGGGTACATAGAGATTCTAAATCACTTCCATTGTCTTCTCTGTAAACATTTTACATAAGATTTAAATTTCATCAAAATAGTATATATTTGAAATTTTAAGCCAGTCATAAGCTGTCATAGCATTCTTAAGAAAGAAGGGACATCTATAAACTTCTGATCACGTTCATTGTTTACTTTGGAAAAAAAAATAAAAATAAAAAAGAAAACATGATTTAATGTTGCATGTTCGTTGTGATTAAATTAAGACCATGTCTATTTTCATTATGCTTATAACATTTCTTTATTTCACTAACCCCCACCCTTTGCCAAAAGTAAAGAAATTGATATTTAGAAAACTGTAAATTAGTCTTATGAATACTTTTTTAATGGAAATCACTCCAAACAAGGCACGAAGCCACTTAATGTAAGAAGCTAAAAAGAAAATTGTATTTTAAAATATATATGTGTGTATATATATATATATATATTTCAAGGTCAAAAACTTGCCAATGATAGTGTTAGATGGAATAGATTCCGACACAAAAAACAGCAATTCTTCTCTCTTTTTCAGAAACATTATTTATGGAATGTGAGGACTAAAACGGAAGTGAGAGTTACGTAATTGGCGAAAGTAAACCCAAGATCAACTTTATACTTCCCTTAAATTTAAATAGATATGTAGTTGAAGTTTTAAAGGGGTGGGGGAAAATGCTGAACTTAGTCATTTTTTTTTTTTTTTTTTTTGCCTCATTCACTGTGCACTCACGGGGAACCATGCATGCTTTACCCCCCCCCCACACTCCTTATAAAAAAATCTTAAACACCAAGAGTAAAAATTTGAGAAATACACACTTTAAATATGTAAACATTAGGTAAAGAATAACAAATTATCCAATACGGCCGTCTCATTTGCGTCATATTGGATAACTTTGCCTAATGATCACATATTTAAAGTGTGTATTTCTCAATACAAAATGTGTATTCCTCACTATAGTTTAACTTAAAACGATTTCTCATAATATTTAACATAAAAAAGCATTTTTGATGCCGACATCAATTTTTTAGTTCTATCTTGGCTACTTTTCAAGTTCTTGGCCGTCAGGCCAAGATCAAAGCGTAGTATCTGCTCTGATGCTACTCTTAAGGTAATTTGTTTCTGACAATGGAGGAGAAACTCTCTATACCGAGACAATTATTTTTGGTTCCTATCAGAGTGCCCCTCTTGCCTTTTTTTTCGGGCAGCTGGTTTAACTCCATATTAAAAACGACCTTGTGTCACATTTTGCTTTCGTGAGGAAGCAAATAAATACTACTATTAATATGTAAATGAAATTTAATCTTTCCTCTTTCAATGACATCAATTCTTTTTTTTGTATGATGATGCGTTTGTTGTTGTAGGTTGATTATGTTATATACTGGCGCTCTAAAAAGGGGTCTGTTGTGTAATGTGTATGTGTTTTATAACGACGTACATGTTGCATAGTGGGGTTTATATTTCTGTATATTCATGTATGTGTAAATGCGTGTATGCATATATGACGTATCATTTAGTTGATCATCTAGTGTGTATATTTTAACATTTATGCAACAGTTCTAACACGAAATCATTGACGTAGATGTATCGAAACAGTTGCAGACAAACAGTTCTTTTTAACAGATGCAAACAATACAACACATACCTGAATTATTTACGAACATTTATTTTCATGATTTTAGCTGACATCTTCAAAGATTTCAACGTCTTTACATCTTGGCTGCCTGAGATGGCACCGCTCCCTGCGTCATGGAGAGACCAACTCTCCCCTTTTGAGTCGACCGTTCTCTCTGATGTCCAGCTAACAACTGACTAGAATCTCCCCAAATCTACATCTCATTACGTGTCTCAGACCAACAGCTAATGTAACCTCAATCTGGTTACTTGTTTATGCAAACCAAAATCATGTTTACATCTATTTTCTATTTTCACATTCCTTCTAGCAATATTATTATTTCAGCTGTCATTCAGTTTTTCCCCAATCTAATTGTTTTTTTTTTTAATCATAATAATCGATCCAGTGACCTGTCGTTGCTCGAATCAATAATGTTTTGACCCCTGGCCCTGCTTACCACAGTTAACAGATCCTACGCTATGATCACAGCCAAACGGTCACAACATTATATTTAATTATATACCTATTTTAATAAATGATAAAATAAAATTTACCACAAATTTTATCTTCCATTTTTTTTTTTATCCCATTTGATAAAGCAGAGTTAGTCCAATAATATTGAGGAATGACGCATCTTCTCCAAGTTATGTTACCATGACATCACTTTGAGAATGTTAAAATCTCAATAAAGATTTTCTGTATGTCTACAAAAGGCTTTTTTCAGAGAAGCAGTCGGTCGGTTCACAACTTTTTAAAACTTTTTATATCACATATAAATCGTAATATCTCACAGTTAACAAGGAAGCTCGCCTGTCTATTTAATTTGCTCGATTTTGGGAAGATAAATATTCAACATTTGTCGCTCGCCACATGTGGGTTAGTCTTTTTCTTATAACATCTTGAGAAAATAAAAAATTAAAAAAAAGCATTCCGCAGTAAATGAAATACTATCCCGCAGTCAAACTTGACCTCATTAAGTCATTAAAACATGCACCTGCCAAATCCAAGTAATAAAATAAATTCAAACGTGTTTCCGTTAGCATCTCGCGATGGCCCAATGGTTAAAACCGTCGCACTCTTTTTTTTCCACACTTTAATTTCCAACTTTGCCTCAATGGTTCGGGTTCGATCCTCATACTTACCTACCAAAACATTTTAAACCCCCCCAGGGTTTTCACACACACACACACACACAACCTCCAAACACCCGGGCAACGCCGGGTACCCCTCGCTAGTATTATAAAAAAAAAAAAAAAAAAAAAAAAAAAGAAATAAAAATTAAAAAAATCGCCACCTCTTTTACATCTCATTAAAAGTGATAATTTTTGCCTTGGGTCCAGCAGCCTATTAAGTACCGATAGGGAGTGGGAGAAATTGTTAATAGTGATCCACCTTTCTGGTTTTATTAACATTTACAACGTACCTACTTGGCCACCTGTTATGTTTTGCACCTGTCATTTCTTTACCTATCCATTCGTTGGATTTTTTGTACTTGCATAACCACAACAAAAGTAAAATGCTGAAAGCTGGGAGGGAGGAGCAAGAGGTGTTTGTGATATTTTTCATTTGTGGGACACATTAACCTCAGTGCATAATAAAAAAACAAAAGCAAGTGAAGCATGCACAGTCCCCTGCGAATGCACAGTGAACGAAGCATAAAAAAAAAAAAAAAAATGACCAAGTTCAGCATTTAGCCACAAAAATCCCCAGGCAATGTCAAATCCAAGTGAAAATGAACAAACAGTGCAGTTTTAGGCCTTAACATATGTAAATTTGAGTTCTGCACCATGCAAAAAAAAGAAATGACAAAGTCCATCATTTGTTCCCACCATTTAGCCCCAAGAGTCCCCAAGGCCTTAACATATTTAAATTTGAGTTCAGCATGATGCAAAACTGCTGAATAGACATGTACAGAAAGTTTTAGGCAAATATGGTAAAATAGTCCCAAAAATGGAGTGTTTTTATTAGCCCTAAAAGAGCCCCTGGGGCACACCCAAGAGTTATCACGAAGTACAGATAAACAAAATTATATAGAAATCAGTTAGTTACAACTTTTCAGAAAGTTTTATAAAAATCCGAAGTATGATTTTTTAATAAGCACAAAAGTGTCAATTTTAGCCATTTTAATCCAAAAGGCACCTCGGAGGGGGGGGGGGGAGCACCGGAGTTTTCACAGAAAATCTGTTCCATTACTTTTTTACTCCTGTCGTGTTTAATGTTTGTGCAAAATTTTTAAAAATTCCAAGGCGTAGTTATTGAGAAAAGTGTAGACGGACGAACAGACAAGGGTCTACAACCCCCCCCCTCCATTTGTTGAATGCGGGGGGGGGGAGAAAAAAATGGTGAAAACTGAGAGGGAGGAGCAAGAGGTGTTTGTGCCACATTAACCTTAATGCATAAAAAAAAAAAAATAAAATAAAACTTCATAACTAAAAGTTTGCTCAACAGCTCACAACGTTTATATAAACATTAAGGTTTTCCTTTCTTGTGGCTAGTGCCGATAAAAATTTTTAAAAAATAAAAAAAAGATTCTAAAAATCGTTTGATTATTGATCTTAGCTGGAAGCACTTGCCTGTTTAACCATGCTGAAAAACTGAAACAATCTGCCAACTATTAAAATGACTGACCGTTTTATTTTATTTATTTTTTTTTTTTTTTATTATTTTTTTTTTTTCTTAACAAAAGGTCACCACTTATCAAAGCCTGGAGGCCACTAGACGATAAAAAACTAAAAAGCACTTGTGTGGATTTAATTTTCTATTTTTTTTTTAAATAGGAATTTAACAATTTATGTAAGATGCTAATGTAGTTTACTTGAAACACCGTTTTTCTTGTTTTGTTTTTTTTTTTTTACATGGTGATCACCTCTTATCAAGGCCCGGAAGCCACTCAGGGATAAGGTTATCGTGTATACAGTAATCAAGGGGATAATATCATAGTAATAGTTGGCATTGGAGATTTGATAAAGTGTCTTACTTAAAGAAGCGATTAATCAGGAATTTGTTTATGTTGGACTTGAAGACATTGCAGTTGTAGTCAGGTAGGAAACAGGCAAACGGAAGAAAATTCCACAAGCGTGCACATCTAAGAAAGAAGCTTTGTTCAGGATTTGGGCACAGATAAAGAGTGGGGGAAATTGCTGACAGTAGTTTTAGCTGGACGGGTGTTTATCGTGAAAGATTGGCGATGGGGCACCAGAGATTGCAGCTCAGACGAGTACTTGCCATGGAAATAAGGATAAAACAAAGACAGGCTCACAACGTCTCTTCTGTGGGAGGGAGGTTGCAGGGAAGAGAAAAGGACATTCCCCACTAATCCACGAAGTGTATTTTGTACTTTGTCAAGGCAGGATAGGCCGTTTTTAGAAGCTCCAGCCCAGATGTGGCAGCAGTACATATCTTTGGATGTACTTGGCTTTTATACAAATAGAGAATTGCATCAGTAGTGAGTTATCTTCTGGAGCGGTAAAAGGATCCTACCATTTTCCCAGCGGCCCGGGCAACAGACTTGATATACGTGCTCCATTTCAGAACAGGAGTAAAGGTCAAACCCAGGAGTTTGTCAAAAAATGAAGCCTCCTGAAGACGAGAGCCATCCATTTCAATTGATGCTAGATGGGGATCAGAGCGTTGATGATGTAAAGATAGGAGCTTGGTTCTAGTTGCATTAAAAAGTAGCCAGCCACCTCTTCCCCCTCTGTACCACGTGCTCAAGATCAGAGGAGAAGGAATCAGAGAGTCATTTACGGCCTTTGATGTGTTGCTATAGATGGTAGTGTCATAGCGTATATAAATAAAAATTTATAGACGGCAATAGAAATATACAATACAGACTTTCGTATGACTATGCCTATGAAAATAAGAACAATGCAAGTATAAAATATAAGAAAAATGCACACACAAATAAATATATATATATATATATATATATAGCAAAAATGGTATTAGTAAAAACCAGAAAAGAGTGCTCAATACTATTGCAGAGCAAATATGCGTTTTATTTTTTTTATTACCTTTTTATCTGTTTAGTTACACATGTTTCGGTTGCCGGACCATATCTACGATCTAGCAGTCTTATCAGACCTTACAAACTTTTCTCCCCCGAAGGCCAATCTCATGTTCGTATATAACAAAACATTTAGATTTGTGTGCTAAAAACGAAACTAAACCATTTCCGTCGCAAAAAATACTTTACAGGATATAAGGAATTTACTTTTTCGAAAACTTGATCATTTTTCCACGTAAATTTAACTTAACATGAGCACTCACTTTTTGGCCACCTGAGAGGGGGGGCATTTTCTTTCGTGTTTATTGCATATAAGTTTTTTTTTTTTTTTTTTTTTTTACAAGGCCGTTTGGTACGTGAGTGCATATTTACCACCCTTCATTTATGCTCGCGTTGTGAAATGGAAAATAGTCCCAGAATCCAGAGGTTATTACCATGCAAAGGAAATCAAACAAAATTAATATATTGAAATATTGTAAATCGGAAGTCATCAACTCATGGTGCATGGGTAAAAATAGTTCCGCATTTACTGAAAATATTTTTATTTTATTTAATAATAATTTCTGTGTTACTATTTTAACGATTTAAAAAAAAAAAAAAAAGAAGTCTATTATAGTCAGAATCGTTATGTTTTTCCATTTCAAAATGGTAAACCGGAAGTATATTTGATAATCGGCTCGGATAAAATCGGAAATTTTCCCCAACGAATAAAAGTTTTTTTTTTAATAAGGTAATATTTACTTTTTAATATTTTATTATGGCTACGTAAAGACCAAATTTAAACTTGTTCGAAAACATTATTTTAGATTGTGAAATTAAAAAATAAAAATGAATGCGCCAGCTGACCGGTTTCGAAGCTAGCTCAACAGAACTAAAATCGAGCTTAATTACGTTTTAAAAAGAAAAGGGGGGGGGCAAGGAGATTGATAATTTGGATTTTAATTATCTCATCTAGATGCGATTCTTATGTTTCATCCAATCTCTATCTGTGCCTAAATGTAGATACAGATACCATGAACAGAGCTTCTTTCCCAAAACTGCCTGCCTGTGGAACACTGTTCTGCTGGTATGCTTCTCAGCTTAATACAACATGGTAACCTTCAAATCTAATGTAAACAAGTTTCTGTTAGATCGATCTCATAAACAAGCAAATTCCAACCAATTTACATCATCAAGGATTGCTTCACTACCACCTTACATTCATTAACCCCTATCCTCAAGTGGTCTTCGGGCCTTGATAAGTAGTGACCTTCCAAGTAAAAGAAAAAAAAAAAACATCCACAAAGTTTGTACATTCTTGATTAGCATTGTCCTGGATACATAATATTAAAAAAAAAAATAAATAAATTTAATCATTCTTTATGGCTCAACTGGATTAGGTTTTGTCAGAGAGGTTGGTTTTTCAACCATTTCTAATGTTATCTTCTATCTATAATATAAAAGCAAAAATGTGTGATAGTGTGTGCCCTTTTTTTGTCTGTCCGGCAACAGCTGTTTCCGGGGGGGAGGGGCTCGGAGAGGCTTACCATGTCTCAGCACTTTTTATATACTTCCTAGATTATAATAGCTATGATTTGCACACAGACGTTGTGTATCTTTTATTTGAGCGAATTTTATTTTAGAAAATTCCCACTATTGTGTCTTCTCGCGTGTTTTTCATATAAATAAAGTGAAAGGAATCGAAGAAAACCCGATTCTCTGGTACTCTTTCACTCAAGAAAGCAATAACCTTTGATCAATGTGGGGGGGGGACCATTCATATCAGACAGTTGCTATTCATTTGGACACTCCCCTTTTAGTGGGGAGCTGATTTTCCTCAACATCTTGAGGAAAAAGGTTTAACTGGCTTAAGTGCGTGATGTTTGACATCCTGTGTGAACTCATTCACTTAACTTTTTAATCATTTAATTTCAACCATTCTCACATCTCTGCCCTCTTAGTGTCGCGGTAACATATAACTTTTCTTTTCACTTTATTTTCCACCTTCGCCTCAAGGTTTCAGGTTCAAGCCTACCTGCCTACTAACACTTTTTTCCTACACACACACACACACACACACACACACACACACACACACACACACACACACACACACACGGGCACCCCCGCCAGCGCCAGACTATAATATAAAAGCGAAAATATGTGTGCGTGTGTGTGTGCAATTTTTTTGTATGTCCGGCAAAGGTTTTTTGGGGGGTGGGGGGCTAAGAGGAAATACCACATCTTAGAACTTTATACTCCCTAGATTATAATATCTCCAATTTAAAAGAGGAGGTCGTCTAGCTTTTATTTGAGCGACTTTTACATGCTATTTTTGCGCTATTTCTTACTCTCGCTTGTGTTTGGTTTTTCTATATGAAAGCAAAACTAAAAACCGAATGTGAAACAATGAGCTTTGATCAATGCGGGGAAACCCACGTCATATTAGACCTTGGACACTCCCCTTTTTGTGGGAAGCTGGTTTTCCCAAACATCTTGGGAAACAAACATATGCAGAAAGTGTAAAACTGAACTGGCTCCGAGTTCATTTCTCTATGGCGTGATGTTTCACCTAGAAAACGAGACGTTCGTTTTTAACCTAACATCTAAATCTGACCCCCAAGATCGCCATGGGCATGGAATATGTGCCTACATTAAAGATGGCTTCCCGTGTGGCAGGGATATTTCCAGAGAAGACCCTAATTTACCTTATATGTGCTTCCTGGTTGCACTTTTGCATTTGTGCACCACCACATTTATATTTGCCCTCTATCGCCCCCACAAGAGCGGAGTTACTATCTTTAAGAGTATATCTGAGAAAATTGACCACATCCTGCCTGCTCATCCCTCAGCTAACATTCACATTTGCGGTGACTTCAATGTCCATAACGTGGAATGGCTGACCCACTCAAATAAGAAAGATGATGAGAGAAGGTTCTGTCATGATTTTGCCATTGCCTATGACCTCACTCAGATTGTTCCAGAGCCCACCCGTGTGCCCGATAGTACCGGTCAGTTCGCAAGTCTTCTAGACCTTTTTCTCACAACTTCCTCTGATCTATGCTCATGTTCTGTTCTATCTCCTCTGGGATCCTCCAACCACTCCATTGTATCAGTTAAGATAAAAATGAAATGTAATAAGTCTTCATGCGTACCTCTCCACCGTACTGTATATCGATACCCTATGGCTGACTGGGATAGCTTCCGTACATTCATATCTGATCTACCTCTGCATTCCATGTTTAAAAAGGATGTGTCCTCTACAGTATCAGACCTGGCCGAATGGTTAATTGTAGGCATAGACAGATTCATACACTCCAAAAAATTCCAACAAAAACCTAACAGCCAGCCATGGTTCTCCCCTGAATGTACTGCTGCCATCGCACACAGAAATCACTTTTTCCATAGCTACCAACGTAATAGATGCACTGAAAATAAAGCTGCTTTCAGGAACGCCAGCAACCACTGTAAAAGAGTAATAAGAAATGCAAGAGAGCTATATGCTCAATCCGTTAAATCCAAAGTAGCTAAGCAGCGGCTTGGTTCCCACCAGTTTTGGCAAATAGCAAATAGGATCCTGAACAGAAGCATGCGTTCTATCCCAGCAATTATCAATTGACCAGAGGTCATCTCGTCAGCATCAGACAAGGCCAAACTATTTGCCAAAAGCTTCGCAGCAAATTCTACCCTATGCAACGAAGGTCATCAACTCCCTGTATTTCCTCCTATAACACAACACACTAGGTAACATACAAATATCTGTGCGTGAGGTCGCCAAGCTAATCAAGAACCTAGATTCCAGTAAAGCAACTGGCCCTGATGGTATTCCAATTATAGTGTTAAAAAAGCTTCAACCAGAACTTGCCCCCATACTTACAAAACTGTTTAAGCGTTGCCTTAAGAAGTGCTTTCCAACACCCTGGAAAACCTCATCAGTATGCCCTGTATTTGAGAATTCACGTGATAAGTCATCTCCCTCTCAGTACAGACCAATAAGCCTCCTGTGTGTCATGACTAAGTTGCTGGAACCTATATTAAATAGAGAAGTAGTCAACCACCTCAGCAGAAATAACCTTAGTGACACACAATATGGTTTCCGCTCTGCTAGATCTACAGCAGATGTACTAATGGTTATATCTTATAGGATTAGCGAATCTCTCGACAAAGGCTTCATTTCTAGGGCAATTGCTCTTGACATATCAAAGGCCTTCTATAAGGTATGGCATAAAGGCCTACTTCACAATATTTCCAGCTACGGTATAACTGGAAATGTTTTCTCAATCATTAAATCATTTCTCTCTGATAGGCTTATAAGAGTAGTGGTTGATGGGCAGAAATCAGAGGCCCACAGTATTAATACTGGAGTTCCTCAGGGGTCCATGCTGGACCCAACTCTCTTCCTGATTTACATCAATGATCTCCCAAAACACATACTTAAATCATTCGTTGACATCTATGGCAACACATTAAAGGACGTAAATGACAATGTTCTCTGACTTTCTCCTCAGATCTTGAGCAAGTGGTACAGTCGGGGAAGAGGTGGCTGGTCACCTTTAATGCATCAAAAAACCAAACTCCTATCTTTACACCATAAACACTGATCCCCATCTGACATCAATCAAAATGGATGGCTTCCGTCTAGGGGAGGCCTCATGTTTTGATAATCTTCTGGGTTTGACCTTTACTCCTGATCTGAAATGGAACACGTACATAAAGTCTGTGGCCAAAGTCACTGGGAAAATGATGAGATCCTTCTACCGCTCCAGAGGATATCTCACTAATGATGGAATTCTCTATCTATATAAAAGCCAAAAACGTCCAAGGATGGAGTACTGCTGCCACATCTGGGCAGGAGCTGCTAAAAACAGCCTATCCTGCCTTGACCGAGTACAAAATAGACCGTGGCTTAGTGGGGGATGCCCTTTTCTCTTCCCTGTAACCTCTCTCCCACAGAAGAGACGTTGCGAGCCTATCTTTGTTTTATCGTTATTTTCATGGCAAGTGCTCGTCTCAGCTCCAATCTCTGGTACCCCCTCGCCAATCTTTCACGAAAAACACCCGTCTAGCTGAAACCACAGTCAATAATTCTCCCCACTCTTTATCCATGCCTAAATCAAAACGTAGATTCCATGAACAAAGATTCTTTCTTAGAAGTGCATGCCTGTGGAACAATGTTCCGCTTCCCTGTTTCCCTCCCGACTTCAACTTGGATGTCTTCAAGTCCCACAAAAACAAATTCCTGATGAACCGCCCCCTTAAGTAATGACACTTTATCAAATCTCTAATACTATTACTATGATACTATCCCATTGATTACTATACACACAATAACCCTTAACCCCCAGTGTCTTCTGGGCCTTGATAAGTGGTGCCCTCCATGTAAAAAAAAAAAAAAGAGTAAGCGTCTTTAATATATGTCGGTTGGACTGTGTTTACATTTGACTCGTCGATTTTATTTGTGAAAAAAATGTGTGAAATTGTCCATATCTTCATTTTCTACTTCAAAAGTGACAGTCATATAGCGAAACTTTTTCGTAAAAATAAGATATAACTCCGTGCCATTTTTTTCTTTTTTAAATCGTGCCCATCACCATAATCGTCGTCCTGATCATTGAATATTTAAGACTTTTGGAATGTTCCTTCATGTGTATTATGTGTACGCATGTATATGTGTATTTGTGTGCTACTATGTGTGTTATGTCTGGGAGAAGCGGATCTCTGATTAAAAAAAAAAAAAAAAAAAAACACAGAGCGGGAGACCAGTACCCGCATTAAGCTGGTCTGCAGTTTGACTTGTTGCTGGCTATCTTGCTCTTGCTTGTTGCTGGATATCAACATTTTGAACAGAAAGAGATTTAGCTGTCGTACAAAGCTAAAACTCTGTAACATCATCTTTGTATAGATACTCCCTCAGGCATTTGTCTATTAAAAAAAAAAAGAAAAAAAAGTTCTGTGGCGATAAAAAAGCTGTGACGTGTGTACGCCTGAAATGCTGGATGCATGTAACAATTAATCTGGAATCATTATATGTATCTATGTATGTGTATGTATATTTATATATGTATGTGTGTGTATATATTTATATATGTACATGTGTGTTTATATGTATTTATATCTATGTGTATATGTATATGTTTGTGTGTAGGTATATACATTTATATGTTTGTAGGCATGTATGTGTGTATATGCATATATGTGTATCTATGCATGTGTGTATGTATATGTATGTGTATATGTGTATGAATGCATGTATGTGTAGGTAAGTGTGTATATATGTGTACGTATGTGTATGTGTGTATATGTGGATGTACATGTATGTGTATCTATGCATGTGGGTATCTATATGTATGTTTCTGTAACATGCATTGTGTATGTATATGGGTATATATGAGCGTATGCTTATAGACATGTATGTATGCATGTATATATTTATATGTATGTATACCAATGACCGACTTGTGTATGTTTGCATGTGTGTGTGTATGTATATGTATGTGTGCGTAATGTGTATTGTGTATGTATGCATGTATATATGTGTGATATGTGTACATATGTATGTGTGCGTGTGTGTATATATATGTATGTATACCAATGACCGTCTTTAGTGTCATGTCTGCTTGAGCATGTGAATTCACCGGCAGGTCTATGTCATTTTTGGACTCATGAACTTTCAGTGTCTGAGGGAGTGGCACTCGTCTGACAAGACGTTGCAATCATCATATATGTATGTATGAATGAATGTATGTATGTATCGCAAAAACTTTCGACAGAGGCAACGGATTTTCATTTTGAAGCTCGACCCTTCGGACGACAAATATCTAAAATTTGGCCTTTACCCTCAACTGGGCATCTTTCTACAGGGAGGGTCGGTTTTTTCGCTGACATTTTTTGCAAGTCATTCAATCCTCACAACATCACATAAAAGGCATTATTCAACCGCCCGTGACGTCAGAACCATGGTAGGCACATAGGCTGGACATTTCCCCCCCCCCCCGCCTCTTTTTCCTCTGGTGCATTAAGGATTCGAGCCTGCTTACTACTACTATTTTTTTTTATGTTTTTTGCGCTCGCAATTTTCCTTTTTTTGCTTAACCAACACCCTTACACACACCCCCACTTTCTTTTTACGCCTTTGCGTCACAGGTTCGAGCCTGCCTGCCAACTACAATTTTTATTTTTGCTCAACAAACACCTCCAAACACCCGGGCACCCAGGCTAGTATATATAAAGGGCAATGTGTGTGTGTGTGTGTGTGTGTGTGTGTGTGTGTGTGTGTGCATTTGTATGCTTGCCTTAAACTCCTAACATACATGTAAGAATGTGACCAAACTGGATGGTTTTGAAGCGCTATCCTTCGAGCGACAAATATCGAAAAATTGGCCAAAAACATTAATTCCTTCACCCTCAACTGGGCAGTTTTATACAAGGAGTGGTCGGTTTTTGCAAATCATCTTTTCTTTTCAATTGACTTCGCGTTACGGGTTCGAGCCTACCTGCCTACTAACACTTTTTTTTTTTTTTTTTTTTTACTTGGCACCCAAGCAACGCCGGATTGTTTTTTTTTATGTGATTTTTTTTTCCGTTCGCTGCTTCTTTCTCTTTTTCATCCCCCTCCCCCACCTTATTACATACTTGGGCAATGCCAGGTACCCCTGATAGTCTATTATATAAATCTCATCTGTCTGTTTAAATGTATGTATGTTTGTATGTATGTCTGCTAAAACTTTAAGATGCAACTGATTTTCATGAGATCAGTATCGTTTTGAAGCTCGACTCTTCGGACAACAAATATCGAAAAATTGACTAAAAACATTAATTCCTTCATCCTAAATTTGGCATTTTTCTACAAGGAGGGGGTCATTTTTTTTTCCACCGTTTTTTTTTTTTTTTTCGATTGAATAGCCTTATTTAAACCCTCCTTTGCGGTACGGGTTTGAGTCTGCCTGCCTGCCTACTACCACTTGTATTTTTGCTCAACACACACCTCCAAACACCCGGGTAATGCCAGGCATGTAGGCTAGTGGCTGATAAAATGAAAATAATCCAACTACCATGGGTAGCTGGCATTACCCGGGTGTTTGGATGTGTGTGTTGAGCAAAAAAAAAACAAAAACAAAAAAAAAACAAAGTGGTAGAAGGCAGGCAGACCTTATACATCAATTCCTTTACCCTCAACTGGGTATCTTTCTCTAGGGAGGGTCGGTTTTTTTGCTAACATTTTTTGCAAGTCATTCAACCCTCACAACATCGCATGAAAGGCATTTTGACCGCCCGTGACGTCAGAACCATTTTTTTTTTTTTTACACACCTCTGGTTGCAACTCTCTCTGACTTATTCCATATAACTAAGTAAGGTTTCACAGCAGCATTCAGCAGTGGGTCTTCCTATACACATTTCAATCAAGGTTGAACATATATATAATGGGAAATTTTCTTACTGAAATAAATTATATGGAACTTCCATTGAGCCATACGGATTCAAGTCAGATTGCCATATATATATATATATATATATATATATATATATATATATATTAAAAGACAAAACGGCCGCACACGTTTTTGTATGTTCAGCAAGGGCTTTTTTCACGGGTGGGGAGTGGGGATACTATTCTTTAGAACTTTTTATATACTCTCTAGATCATAATATCTACAATTTGTAAATGCACATCGTATGCAGTTTTATTTTGATCAACTTTTATAAAATTCATGCTATTCTATTGCGTGTTTGTTTTTCGTATAAAAGTGAAACTAATAGCAGTGAACATTGTTTGCCGGGACCTCCAGCAAAGCAATTAGCTTTGATCAATGTGGGGAAAACCCTTCATATCAAACAATTGCTATTCATTTGGAGAGCACCCCCTTCTTGGGGGGGGGGGCTAGTTTTCCCCCAACAGCATGGGGAAACAAATAAATGTATCGGTGGAAAGCTGAACTGGCCTTAAGCCAGTGATCATTTCTGCATTGACTTAACAAGTCAACTTTTTGATTGACATCACTAAATTTGAACAGTTTCCACTTCCTATAGCTTTGTAGCGTAACAGTAAAAGTTTGTTTGCCTTTGTGTCACAGGTTCAAACCTGCCTGCATACTAACTTTTTTTTTGTGCTCAACACCCGGACAACGCCAGGTACCTCCGCTAGCATATATATGTAGTATCATGTATTTATCCTGTATTTATCTTGTTTATTTGACCTAGAAAAAGATAT
This sequence comes from Euprymna scolopes, assembly GCF_053919585.1. Lineage (NCBI taxonomy): Eukaryota > Metazoa > Mollusca > Cephalopoda > Sepiida > Sepiolidae > Euprymna > Euprymna scolopes. Next base: position 53,061,597 of record NC_136522.1, on the reverse strand, counting down.
GAACAAAATAATAAAAAAGTCTTAATTAATGAAAACTTAATCGTCTGAAACCGCATTCTCAAAGACTTTTCAATTGCTACAAAGTATATTGTCAAATATCTTTATGTTGGATTTCATAATCAAGATGAAAGTTTACACCTTCATGGGAGAATGGTTTCCACAAAGTTTGCTACACTGCGTTCATTTCCTTCAGCGGTAACTACTGAGCTGCTCTGAAAGACAAGAGTCATAATCGACCATAGTTCGTTTCAATAGAATAGCTGCATTTATTTCCCTCTCTACTAGTGCCAGAAGATGTGACAAGATTGAAAGATGAGAATTTGAAAAGCTGATACCCAGAAAAAAAAAAAAAAAAAAAAAAATCACTCTAGCCTACAAAAACTCCTTGAGGAGATAAAGAGGAAAAATATAATTTAGTTAAAAATAGAAGAGGCAAATAAAACAAACCAAAGAGAGAAATAAAAAAAATGGAAAAGGGAAATATAAAAAATTGGAAAACGGGAATAAAAAAAATGGAAAAAGGAAATAAAAAAAATGGAAAAGGGAAATAAAAAAAATGGAAAAGGGAAATAAAAAAAATGGAAAAGGGAAATAAAAAAAATGGAAAAGGGAAATAAAAAAAATGGAAAAGGGAAATAAAAAAAATGGAAAAGGGAAATAAAAAAAATGGAAAAGGGAAATAAAAAAAATGGAAAAGGGAAATAAAAAAAATGGAAAAGGGAAATAAAAAAAATGGAAAAGGGAAATAAAAAAAATTGGAAAACGGGAATAAAAAAAATGGAAAAGGGAAATAAAAAAAATGGAAAAGGGAAATAAAAAAAATGGAAAAGGGAAATAAAAAAAATGGAAAAGGGAAATAAAAAAAATGGAAAAGGGAAATAAAAAAAATGGAAAAGGGAAATAAAAAAAATGGAAAAGGGAAATAAAAAAAATGGAAAAGGGAAATAAAAAAAATGGAAAAGGGAAATAAAAAAAATGGAAAAGGGAAATAAAAAAAATGGAAAAGGGAAATAAAAAAAATGGAAAAGGGAAATAAAAAAAATGGAAAAGGGAAATAAAAAAAATGGAAAAGGGAAATAAAAAAAATGGAAAAGGGAAACATGGCAAAGGAAAAAGAACAAAAAAGTTGTCCCCTGCAGTTTACTTTACTTTCAGCTTCTTTGTTATTAACTTCGCTATAGATGCATCGTATGACATTTATCAGGAAAAGTAACTTGGGACGTTTCTTAAATGGCTATTATGTTCTGGGCACCATAACCAGCCATCTACCCTCTCCCCAGATATTAATTATAAAAAAAAAAACAAAAAAAAACAATAAGATTGTTTATCGGGAAGAGTGACTTGATGGTCTGCACTACAGTGACGTCCCTTGAAAGGTTGTTGCATCCATTCACGGCACACCAGCTCCCCAGAGTAATAAACCACAACAAACACATGAATGATGGACACATCTCCTTTAGATCAAGGAGATGTGTAGTAAGATAGGCATATAGTTATTCAAATGTGGGCAGCTTAATCTCCTCAAAAAAGGGCTCTTTATTATCGTACCCCAGTTTATTCATTAGACTACTCTTTTACCAAGAGTTCAACAATTTAAAAGTTTTTTGTTCAAGTTTTTCAAGTTGTGTTTTCAGTCGGTGTAGACATTTCATGAGACGAATAGTCAAAGGGAGTTTATTCTACAGGAGAAACATACTATGTTGCTTGAGAGGAAGTGCAGCTATCAGACACAAAGGATGTGCCATAGGCAGTGGTGATTGACAGTTTCCAATCACTTAAGGTCTTCCACTTAAAGTGGTCAGGATTCACTGACATAAACGAGAATCGTTTGAACCCACATTTGGTAGCCCCTTGCTTTGTTGTTGCATTTTATCTCAGACCTTAACCAGAGCCAGAAACTGAGTTAGCATCTCTCTTGCATCATGTGTATGTATACAGACACATGGTTGGTTGGTTGGTTTTTGTTTTACGGCATATCAACCCTTTTCGGGTTATTTAATGCCAAATCCAGTGCTAGTCTTCGAGAGGTTCAATGCAACAACAATCGCTGTCCTCTATTTGGACGTCAAGAGGTGCTGCAGCGACTATCATCTTGCAAGAGCTTTGCAACTGTTGCAGATCTTGGACAAAACCCACCATCCTTCCATCTGTGTTGGTGGAATCAAAGACAACAACTAGGCTTTTTATGTACCAAAAGACCTTCCAGCAGGTACTGAACTCCCCTAGAAAGAGTTGATAAAACTCAACTGGGCTGAAGAACACGCTGAACAAGTGGGGCTATGTAAAGGATGCTTGCTATCCCTATAGTGCCGACTATCGTACAAATCCCGATGCGGACCTAAGGGATGTCTCAAACACCTCCTAACGATGGATCTCAATGAGATTTAATCTCCAATACGATATTAAAACAATATTATGGATTACGTAAGACTTACCTTATGGCAAGCGGAAGGAAATCATGGATTAAATAAAGGTTTTATTCAAAATTTTTGACAGATTTACAGTTTCATAAGATGCACTTAAGGTCAGAGGTTAGATTGACCTAAACATGAAAATAATCCAAGCTTAAAGATTAAATAACCCTAATTATCAATCCTTATCTTAAAATAAAAAAAAAATAAAAATAAAAAAAAATATAAAAAAATAAAAAACAAAAAAATAAACTTTCATAATGAAAAAATTGTCAAGATATTCAGAACATCCAGCATTAAAACCTTCACCTTTTAAATGGCTGGATGACACTATCAAAGAACTCGATATTAAAGTTTAAAATGACAAGAATTAACTATCATGCTTAAATTGTGCTCTAACATTCATTTTCAACACACCCTTGTCATATCATACTCTTAATTTTATATGACATACCTTACTGCTTATGTGGTGATTAAACTTCTCAAATGCACTTATGTTAGGCTGTGTAAGGTGGTAACTGGTCAAAATCGCCCGTTCTCGTCAGATTATTTTGATTATCGATACTCAGACATTCTGATACAAAACCTATCTAAGAACACTGCCAGATACATAAAGTACCTTTATTAGAAATTTTAATAAAAAATAAAATTTATACACACAAAGTTCCTTATATATATGCACACTATATATGTATCTCCTAGCAGGGAGACCTGACGTTACCCAGAATTGAATGAACAATGAATGTTTCACACTCCATATTTTTTTGTCATCGAAATCTGTGAAAGACCATTTTTCACTCAGCACGGTGTACCTGTAGGAAGCTTCGCATGCCATAAATAATAAAAGAAAAAAATAAATTAAGAAAATAATTAAAAAATAATCCAAACCAATATA
>NC_136522.1:53050791-53055791 GCF_053919585.1 Euprymna scolopes | reverse complement strand
ATTTAAAAAAAATATACGAATTCTGCATTGTTGACCGGTATCAAGCTTTGAAAACAAATAGCAGCTGGAGCTACTTTGCCTACTAAGTTTTTTCCCGCCTTATTATTCTCTTCTGTTTTCTTCATACTGCAAATAAGACCAAACACACATTAACTTAAAAGAGAAAATCTATTATTACGACTATATCCTTCCATAGATTAAATCACCATGAAGCTAATTTATTTCACCTGTGAACTGTGATTAAAAGTTAATTAAATTAGGAATAAAGAGGGATTGGAAGCAAGGCAGAGAAAGGAAATTAAATATATGAGCTAAGTTGACATTAAATATTTTCGAAAAAAGGAGTGTTTCGGTTTCAGCAGACAACTTTTATACAAGAAAACCACGAATCAACTTCATTGATACCATTACAAAAGTACATGTATTCAGAAAAGATCTTAAATCCTTAAAAGATGTACTTCTACACTAAGGTGAACAAGGACACCTAACGCTGCCGGGAATCAATGAGCAACCCGATGTACTCCTGGACAGCTCTTACATTCCCCCATTTTTATTCTTTGTATATGCACTAGCAGGGCTACCCGGCATAGTCCAGTGAAAAATTGAATAGCCTCTCTCTTTCCCTCTATCCTATTTTCCCCCTCCTTTCTTCTCTGCTCACATCATTCCTCTCTCTGGACATACACACATTTTTGTATAGATTCCTCTAGGCATAGGGGAATTAACTCTTTGAAAAAAAGAAAGTTGCTTCCCTTTAGTTAATAGCTGGAAAACCGAGTTCCACTAATGAAATGTGGTCAAAGAATGAATAATCCAGTATATGTATAAAAGTGAGAATGTGTGTGTGTGTGTGTGTGTGTGTGTGTGTGTGTGTGAGGGCACTTCTCAACATATATACTCAACGAATTTTGGATCTACAAATTTGAAATTTTGTATATAGGCCATTCTGACTCATAGAAAACGTTTTGATCCCAAAAAAGAGCAGCTAAGAGGTCGAAATTTAAAAATTGGTATGTGCGGAGCGATTGGATTTTTATCTGTTTGTCAACCATTTCACGAATGTGCATGCATGAATGGTCCACATGACATTACTTGTGTTAAGAATAAGTAGGTTTGAAAAAACTTTAAAAGATCATGTCAAGCTGGCATAATGGTTATCATATTTGACTCACTGTCTTTAGGTTGGTTTTGCTTTTAATATCAGCTTAAATTAAAAAAAAAAAAAAAAAAAACACTTGCATGCACAGGTCTTAGTTTCTGTATGAATTAAAATAAATTTATACATATATTACGACCGGGCAACGCCAGGTGGCCTGCTAGTATATCTATAAATTTTAGATACTATTTATTCTGAGCAACACTGAGCTAGACTACACAAACTTTTTGGGTCTTTGATCCATAGTTTTGGACTTTTAGCTGGGCATAAATACATACATGAGAGTCGTACATCATCCACTATGACTATGCAAATTCTACAGTTACGTACCTAGAACAGAGCCCTAAAAACCCGACAGTGATATGGGACAAGATGGAGAAAGAAACAACACTAGTAGAATTTAGTGTTTCCAACGATACTACTAAGAAAAGAAAAGATAAGAAATACTTTATGTACAGCATGAAAGATACTGGAATGTTAGATCTTCATCGTTCCGATAATTATAGGAGTAATCAGACTTGTGAAAAAGAATTTCAAAAATTACCTGGCAAATACAGGGCGACCAAAAAAAAAGCTAAATGGAGGCCATCTAGAACATATACTGTAGAATGGAGAAAAACGGCCAAAGACCCTATGTTTTGATGTGATGTTTTTTTAATATAATAAACTAGTTATGACCCAAGTTTCATTTCATTCGGACAAAACACTAAGAAACGGGGCCTAATTATAGTTGGGGCCCGTTTTTTTTTTTGGTCACGCTGTACACCCAGTGAACCAATTGCCAGAGAGATTCAAACAATTGCACTGAAAAGGACTGTTACAATCTTAAAAAGGTCTCTCGGTTATATTGTATAGCTGGTGAATGTCATCCGCTAGGATGCGCCATCTGAATCTAGGAAAAAAAAAAAAAAATTGCCCTTTATATAATAGTTTACTCTAATTACTGCTGTCATCTTGAATTATTATTCATGTTTTGACCAATGGTGATCTGTGGACTTATTCCCGTGCCAGGAAAATCAACACCATTCTGATAATAATAGCTTCACCCTATTGATTCCAGTAGGATGATGGTTCTGTGCACTTCTAGGAGGTCCACAGTCCCAGGTTTTGCCTTCTCTCTTAAAAAGTGGTTAGTTTATTGCTAATCACCTGAGGCACCCCTACCAGGGAATGCCTACAAGACAGTTCGGGCATTTTCTGCAGGTCAAAGTGCTCCTGCTTGCGGGGTGGGGGGGGGGGGATCCAATCACACTTTCCGACCCTCGTGTCACATTTCTCACCAAGAGAGAGAGTGAAATACCTACTGTCCTTCAAATGTGTCTTGTCAAACTAGAGAATCTGTAACGGACCTGAATGGAACCTTTTATGTAATTTATGGGTTGTTTTGTCAGCCATGTCTAAGTAAATGTCTTGCATAATTAGTAATTGTATTCTAGTATCGCCCGTATAATTAGGAATTTTACCCGGTCACAGCTGACAGAACATGAACAGTCAAACTGTGTTCCGTTAACAATAATATATACAAGGTGCCTTCAATAAGTTTCCAGACTTTTTGTACAGGTATTTAAAATTGTCGTAGACTCTTGGAAACCCAGTATGTTATTACGAGGGCTATAACAGAATATTCTTTTCATTGTTTTGACTCTCGAGTATATATATCCGACACAGACAGGTAATCAACCAAGAACCACATCACTATATAAAAGCATACAAGATATCAACAGATACACACTCAAGAGACAACAATGAAAAGAATATGCTGTTATCCTAGCCCTAGTTATTACTATACATACTATGAGATTACTGACCAATTTTTATGATTTCCGGTTCAAATGAACAGCTACAGCGGGAATTGGAATACCTTATTAACGCCTGACTGTCACAGTTGCTGAATTTCAGAAATGCAATCTGGACATGATACTTTAGAAGATCTCTAGAAGGGTAAGCCATGTTTAGTTTCATAAAAGTTTCAGATGGTTCGGTGTTTTAAACAAGTCTTGAGAGGTGACTGGTTTGCAGTAGACAGTTCCACAGAGCAAAATATTCTTACAGTGTCAAAACGGGGATGGGGTGGGGGACATGTGAAATTGCTCCAGAAAAGTTTTAATATTTAGGAAGCAATTCTGGTTTCTGATTGGTTGGTAGCAGAACGTGAATTAATTCGATTCGTCAGTTCCTAGCAACATCGTTTATAAATAGAATCGTCCGACTGTGGGATCATGCCCCCATTACAAGTCCAAAATAGTGCAACAAGATCCATATGAAACAAACTTGTTTTAAACTTGGAAAAAATGCCACAGAAACGTATGAAATACTTCAGACTGCTTTTGAACCATCATGCATGAATCGAGCACGTTTTTGAGTGGCATAAGAGATTCCAGAAAGGCAGCGAGTTTGTCAGGGATGATGAGAAGTGTGGGAGGACTAAGGAAATCAGAACACCAGAGTTGGTTGGCCAAATAATTTCATAGATAGGACCGTCATGTGTCTTTAGAGACAATAAGCGCACAGTCTGATGTTAGTGTGGGGACTATACACACAATTATTTGTGAAGAGGTGAGGATACGAAAGATTTGCATAAAGTCTGTCCCAAGGATGCTCAGAAAAGATCAGAAAGAAAGATGCCATGATAATACGGAGATGGTCGAGCTGATGAATTCAGATCCTGCAGTTCTTGATGCTTTGGTGATCTGCAATCAAAGCTGGATCTACTGCTATGACCCAGACGGTTCCCAGTGGAAGCATACTGGCTCTCCCAGACCTAAGAAGGCTAGACAGAGCAAATCCACCCAGAAACTTATGATGATCCAATTTTTGGACAGCACAGGCATGATCTACATGCACTGGATTCCCACTGGACATTCAACAAAGTGCACGCCTGTGGAACTCTCTTCCGTTGCCCGTTTCCCACCTGACTACAACTTGGATGCCTTCAAGTCCAACATAAACAAATTTCTGATGAACCGCCCCCTTAAGTAAGACTTTATCAAATACTAACGATTACTACAATACTATCCCACTGATTACTGTACACGCAATAACCCTTATCCCCAAGTGGTTTCCAGGCCTTGATAAGTGGTGACCTCCATGTAAAAAACAAAAAAAAAAAATACCATGTTGAGATTTTAAGGGAGTTCAAGAAGAGAGTCTGTCTGAAGAGGCTAGCACTCTGCAAATCGGGTCAGTGACATTCCCACCAGGACAATGCATCAGTCCACAGGTCCATCCTTGTCACAAACTATTTGACCAAGATAGGCATCAAGACAGTATCTCACTTGCCCTATTGTCCGGACCTTGCTCCCTGTAACTTTTGGTTATTCCAAATTCAAGGTAAACCTCTGAGGCTGTCGTGATTGAGGAGATGAAAGAGGCTGCGATGAAGGTCATTGATACACTCATACAAGAGAATTTCCATGGGGCCTTCCAGAAATTGAACAGTACAAGTGCACTGCAGCCAGAGGAGATTACTTTGAAGGGAGACTAGGGTTTCAAATGTATACTATCAATAGAAGTGTCCATACGATAAAGTCTGGAAACTTATTGAAGGCACCGCATAGATTGCCAAAGTTTGACTTGCCAGATGGTGAAATGGGCAGTAGATTACAGCTGAAGCATCAAGAGAATAAAATCCAAGATGAGAACTGTAGTCCAAATAATCCAAATTTCCATTCCCTATCTCAAAAATTCCAAAACATTTTAAGTCTAATTTTTCTTTCAAATCATAAAATAATAAGTACAAGGTTGTCTCCATTTTTAAAGGTCTGCTCTTTTGGCTAGAGGCAAAGTGTAGTATCTGTTCTGATTAGTGTTGGGATGATTAATCAGAATTATAAAGCTCAGAACT
>NC_136522.1:52995791-53048291 GCF_053919585.1 Euprymna scolopes | reverse complement strand
AGAAGCTTGGTTTTCGATGTATTAAAACTAACCAGCCACCTTTTCCTCCCATTTCACCACGTTCTCAAGATCAGAGGAGAGAGAGAGAATCAGAAAGATCTTGGTCATTGCTGGCCTTTGAAGTGTTGCCATAGTTTGTGGTGTCATCTGCATAAATGTCTACAAATAATCTAACAATGTGATTTGGGAGATCATTGAAGATCAGGAAGAGAGTGAGGCCCAGGATGGAACCTTGAGGGACGTTACATGTAATGTGTCCATTTGAGAATATTGCTGTAGTGTAAGTATTGATGTGCATATCAACGCCTGAAACATAACTGCTTCACACAGAGGTAAGATGAATATAATTACAGAGGTAAGATGGCTCTGGAAAGGAAAGGCGTTGAAGAGATTTTTTGAACCAAGAGGAGAGCTGCAAATATTTCTCGCTTCAAGAAAATGCAAGCAAATATGAATACTTGTTTATGGATGAATTTCCGTTGTGCAAACCTTTTTCGACCTTTACTCCTGATCTGAAATGGAACACGTACATCAGGTCTGTTGCCAAGGACTCTGGGAAAATGGTGCGATCCTTCTACCGCTCCAGAAGATATCTCACTACTGATGCAATTCTCTGTCCGTATAAAAGCCAAGTACGTCCAAGGATGGAGTACTGCTGCCACATCTGGGCAGGAGCTGCTAAAAACAGCCTATCCTGCCTTGACAGAGTACAAAATAGACTTTGTGGTTTAGTGGGAGATGCCCTTTTCTCTTCCCTGCAACCTCTCTCACACAGAAGAGAGGTTGCGAGCCTGTCTTTGTTTTATTATTTCCATGGCAGGTGCTAGTCTGAGCTCCGATCTCGCATCCCCCCCCCCTCGCCAATCTTTCACGAGAAACACCCATCTGGCTGAAACTACTGTCAATAATTTTCCCCGCTCTTTATCGGTGCCTAAATCCAAACGTAGATTCCATGAGCAAAACTTCTTTCTTAGAACTGCACGCCAGTGGAACTCTCTGCCGCTTGCCTGTTTCCCACCTGACTACAACTTGGACGTCTTTAAGTCCAACATAAACAAACTCCTGACAAACCGCCCCCTTAAGACACTATCAAATCTCCAATACTAATGATTACTACAATACTATCTCATTGATTACTGTACACGCAATAACCCTTATCCCTGAGTGGCCTTCGGGCCTTGATAAGTGGTGACCCCCATGTAAAAAAAAAAAAAAAAAAAAAGACATTGTATATTTTGGCAATATTTTAAGATTAGTTAAAAAATTTAAAAAAAAAAAAAAATCATTTTTAAAAAACAATATTTCATAAGATACCAGGTGTTGCACTCTCTAGCCTAGGCTAAACAAACATGATTTCGTGATTTAGCAGTCGTCTTATACAACCGATATGTGATAAATGTATTAAAATTTGTTCCAATTTTGTATCTTGTCTTATCTGATGGTCACCTTACATGCCAAAATATATGGTATCTGGTTGACATTTTTTAGATATTATTAATGCAGGATTACAGGATATGGAAATATGATATTTTTTATCTGAAAGGATTGTCTTTTTTTAAATGAAATTTGAATTCTAGCTCATCAAAATCAACCAAACAAAATTATATATGTTCAACAAATTTGCTAAAGTGACAAATGAAATTAATATTGACAAGTGGAACAGCATTTAGAAAATCTTCATGATCAAATAAAGTTATTTTTCTGATGAATGTTGCAAAATCTTTTTCCCTTACAATCAACCCTTTCAATACAAGTGTATTTGATGTCCCTGAAGTAACGGAAGAGTTTGGCTCAAAAAAAAAAAAAAAAAAAAAAAAAATTTGAAGCTAAATCATGGTTTTGTAAACTGCTACTACAAGAATTTTGGACAAAAAGTTTCCAAAAATTCCTAGTAATATCAAAAATCGCAATAAGGAATTTTATTGCCATTCCCAACAGCTTACTTATGTGAAGCAGAATTCTTAAAAAACAAGAATCCAAATCAATTAAATGTGGAAGACGACTTAACATATACCACATCAACAATCGAGCCCAGGATAAAATTGCTCGCTAAAAGACCGCAATACCAGCCGTCTTATTAAGGTCACTTCGTAAACATACAAATTTCCACCATTATGTAAAGTATGTTCAAATAATTGATTTGCAATTAATTTTTGTAAAAGCTATATAATCTATAAAAGTGAAAATGTGTGAGTGCGTGAGGACACTTCTCAACCTATAGACTCATCGAATTTTGACCTACAGACTTGAAATTTGCTATATAGGGTAGTCAAACATGTGGAAAAGTTTTTAATCAGTTTTTATACGGAAGAATTGGTCAAAATTTAAAAGTTGGTACATGGTGGTGGTGGTGGTGGTGATGGGGGGGGGGATCATTGGATTTTATCTGTCAACTGTTTCACGAATGCGCATGTGTGAATGGTTCACATGACAGATTCCTTATGTTAAAAGTAGGTTTAAAAACACTTTTTGAAGATCATGTCAAGCTGGCCTAATGGTTATCGTATTTACCTCACTGTTTTTAGTTTCAATCTCAGCTTCCGTATTTTTTTTTTTATTACTTACAAGTAAACGGTTTAGAAAAACATAATACTCACATGCACGGGGACGTCCAGAAAGCAATGAGCTTTGATCGATGCGGGGAAAACCCGTCATACCAGACAACTGCTATTCATTTGGACACTCCCCTTTTTGTAGGGAGCTGGTTAACATCTTGGGGAAACAAACAAATACACAGAAACTGGCTTGCAGCCAAACTTAAGTGCGGGATTTCATTCCCCTATGGCTTGATGTTTGACATCATCAAATTTACGCACCTGTGTGAATTCATTCACCTAACTTTTTAATCGTTTAATTTCAACCGTTCTCACTTCCTCTGCCCTGTTAGCGTCGTAGTAAGTTCTCGGATTATCACTTTCTTTTCCATCTTTGCCTCAAGGCTTCGGGTTCAAGCCTATCTGCCTACCCCCCCCCCACACACACACACCGACAAACATCCGGGCAACATCGGCCACCCCCCACTAGTGTCAAATAAAACCTTATATGGTGGTCTACATTTCTGTAAAAAAGATTACTATTAAATACTGGTCAGCTGGGCAGGAGAATCGATGATGCCGTGCAGATCAAAATACTTGATCTCCAATAAATCTAGTGCTCTGAGAACATATCATGAAAATACCCTAAGTTAACATCTTGTTACCTGATCTATCGACTTGGATCTGAGTATAAAGTTAGTTTCAAATATCCAATTTCCTCTAGCATCTAAATCAACAACCCAACTGTCCTCCTTGAGTGCACGTAACAAATGTTAGCATGAAAATACATCAATAGGAAATTACTAGTTAATGTTCACATCTGAAAGAAATGGGTCGTTTTATAACTGACTGCCCATATTGTAAGGTAAACCCAAAAAATAAACATTTTGTTATTTGATTTGTTTTTTTATATAACCTTTTACTGCAGTAACGATTTCTATTGATCTAACAAAATAGAGAACCTGGTGTGTACATATGTTTATTTGTTTTACGTAAGCATTAATATAGCCTGAAGAGGTCTCTAGTTACTTGTAACTAGCTGACCGAAACATGCTCATGAATGTGTAGCGACATATTAATGCTTATGCAAAACATACCAAGTATATCTTGCCCTACTCTTGTATTAAACTTGTTAAAACTTCATTGGTTGCTTCACCTCTGGAAAATAATAACCTGGAATACACACACATATATACTAGCCGGGAGACCCGACATTCCCTCGGATTGAATGAAGATACAAACGTTTTGCACTCCCATATTTTATTGTCATCGAAATCGGTGAAATCACTAAGTTTTCAATTAAATACATTGATTACTTGCTCTAGTAGGGGACTGAGCATAGAAAAACCTTCATACGCTTCTCCGCAGTGATTTAGTTCATAATACACTGTAGTCTACATTGCACTGTAGAGAACCTGTTAATTTAAGAAAATTATTTTTATGTATGTTTGACTTAAAATTTAAAATGCAGAATTCAAATGTCCTGGTTCAATTGTGTTCTAAAACATTCCTTTTAAACACACCCGTCATATCAAAGAAGTTACTGTTGATTTTATATGCCGGGCCTTTCTGCTTATATGGAAATAAAACTTACCAAATGCACTTGTGATGTTACAAGGTATTAACTTTTGCCAAAATCACCTGTTCCTTCTCATTAGATTTTTTCAATTATTGATACTTATCAAATACATTGATATAAAACCTATTTAAGAACACTGCCAGATACATAAAGTTCATTTGTATGAAATTTCATACAAATCAGTCCAGCCGTTTGGAAGTCCATAAGACAAAGTTCCTTACATACACACATTATATATATATATATATATATATATATATATATATATATATATATAAGAAACTAAAAATATCTTAAAACAAAACAAATTTATCAAGACAAAAAATTTTGAAAAATTAACCAATACATTTTTAAACGACTAGCATTTCAGCCCGGCGTTGCCAAGGTGTTTTGAGGTGTATGTCGAGCAAAAAAAAAAAAAATTTTTTTTTAACTTTGACCCCTATTATGACCCCTAAACATTTGTTTTGGGCTCAAATCAAGTGATTAAGTTATATCCATGTCCAAGGAACCGATATCTAAAATTTCAAGTGTTTAGACCCAAAATTGGCAGAGGAGTTTGGTAGAGTTCTCAAAAGTTAAATCGTTGAACTGAGATCCCTTAGCAGCCAAATTTCTGTCCGAAAACGGATTACAAAGATTTTCCCAAATCTCAGTACCCTGTATATCAAATTTCGAGTCTGTAGATTCGAAAATTGACAGTTATTGCAGACACACACACAGACACGTTCACTTTTATAGATATATAGATGAGCGCTTCCATGAATGTTAATATGTATATGCTTCCTAAAATCCCAAACTAAACTTTCTATGAATTATGGAATGTATATTCCAGACAATAGGGAGATATTTCGAAAGAAAAAACAATTCCGAAATTTTGAGTGTTTTTATATGAGGCGACCCAGAAGTCATGAACCATCCATGTTTTCGGAAAAATACACATAACATCTATTTTATTGATTATTGGCAGGACACCTGGCGTTGCCCAATCATAATATTATTTTAATTCATACACATTTTGTATTTATTATTATAGAATCCATTCTCTATCGATTTTCATATTTATCCAAAATATATAATAGTGATTTCAAAAGTTTAAAAAAAAAAAAGTTTTTAAATGATTTGGCCGATATCAGCTGGAATTGAGAGGAAAACATTCAATGCTCCAGTCTTATCTATTATCGTAAGAGCTAAGTACATCTATATATATAAAAGCGAAAATGTATGTATGTATGCATGCTTTTCCTCGATGTCCACAAAAGGCTTCTTTCAGAGAAGCGCTCACTCGCTTCACAACTTCTTAAAACTTTTTATATCATCTATAAATTTTAATATCTCACACTTAACGATGGAGCCTGCCCGTCTATTTAATTTTATTGACTTTCAAACGTTAATTATTCGACATTTCCCCACATCGGCACGCGTTACATTCGGTTTTCGGCATAAACAAAAAGCGAAACTCGACTAATTACTGGCCGAAAGCCAGTGGTCTCTAGAGAGCTAAGTAACGTTTGGTCAATGTCGACTTCATCATATCAGACGGTAGCTTTCATTTCGAGACAAGACGCTCCCCCTAATAAACAGGGAACGGGTTTTTAAAACAAAAAAAACGATTTATTGACCTCATTAAAAACTGTCCCGCACAAAATGCTAATTGCTGAGTACCTATCGCAGTCACGTCAATCAAAAACGCGCACCTGTTTTGTTTTTTTTTCACACTTTACTATTTTCCAACCGCGCGTTGTCAAGGCTTCGGTTTTTTTTTTCACGGGCACCTGTTTTTCTTCGGGTTTTTTTCACACACACACCTACAAACACCCGGGCAACACCGGGTACCCCTCACTAGGATTCAGATAAAACTTAGAAGATAACATTGTTAAAGATATAAATGTATATTTGTGCATGCATAGAAGAAACCAGTTTAGTCCACTTACGCTTGCCAAGTTAAAATTTTTTCAATTTTGATCCTTTAGCAGCTATAGAATGTTACATTTTATTTGTAAATTTAGAAAAGAAAAAATATTTCAAAAGATTGTTAACTTATTTTATTTTTAAAAATTTATAAAAAAAATAAAAATATTCCTACTTGACTGTTGCATTTTACATTTTTTTTTCTTTTTTTATAATTTAAATTAATTCAATAAAATGTTTAGGTAAGTAATGTTTTTGTTACTTCATTGAACTTGTTTTGAATTACCAGAAGTTTGGTAAAAAAAAACATAAATAATTATATATATATATATATATATATATATATATTATGGCTATGTAAAGACGAAATTTAAACTTGTTCGACAACATTATTTTAGATTGTGAAATTAAAAAATAAAAATGAATGCGTCAACTGACCGGTTTCGAAGCTCGCTCAACAGAACTAAAATCGAGGTTAATTACGTTTTAAAAAGAAAAGGGGGTGGGGAACAATGACTGATAAATTTATGTGTTCTTTTGATATTGAAAGCCTATTTACCTGCGTTCCAGTCTCAGAGACTATTGATATATGTGCCGATGCCCTTTATCGCAGTCAGCCCCCAACTCCCCCTATTCCTGAGAATATTTTTGTGGAACTTATGGAATTCGCCATCATGTCGGTCGAATTCAGTTTTAATAACATTATGTACAGGCAGATAGATGGTGTTTCCATGGGTTCTCCCCTGGGAGCAGCTCTGGCAAATATTTTCGTAGGTTTCAACGAAAAGAGTCTTATCTGGCTTTCAAAAACCAGATATTTATTTTTATGTTGACGACACTTTTTGTCTGTTCAACAATGAAACAGAAGCAGATAACTTTTTTGCATCCCTTAATAATATTCATCCAGTTCTAAAATTTACTATAAAAAAGGAAAGTTATTCTTCCCTTCCTTTTCTAGATGTACTGGTGTGTAAAACACCTTCCGTTTTCTTGACTTCCATTTACCGTAAACCTACGTTCACTGGGACTCTTTTTGCCCCACCAAACAAAAATATAATCTTATCAACACCCTTATCCATAGAGCTTGTATGATATGTTCAGAACAAATTAAATGATGAAGTCAAATTTATTACCAAGACTCTTTGCAATAATGATTTTCCATTACAAATCGTGGAATCTACAATTCCAAATAAAATTTCTAATTTCAATAAAATTAAACAGGCATCTGTCGACAAATGCCCTATCTACCTACGCCTACCTTGGCTAGGTAATGCTAGTGAAAGATTTGCCAAGCAAATTTCTTCTGTCGTACAACAATGTTACTTTGCATCAAATACTCGTGTTGTTTTTTCTTGTAAACCCATTTTGTCTTCAATTTGTAAAGACGTTCTTCCCCCCCCCCACCATAACAATTCTATTATTTATTTATTTAAATGTAGCTGTGGTGTGCGCTACGTCGGGCGAACGTTTCAAAGATTAGATAATAGGGTAAAACAACATGTTCCATCCAAAATTCAAAATGGAAACTACCTACCTTCGGACGTTTTGAACAATACCCATGGCTCATCTATAGGAGAGCACCTTATAAATAATCGTATTTGTGCTTTGAATTTTAGTGCGGACTTTTTTTCCATCCTTAGCAAGTCGCACTGTTTTACCATCTCAAAATTCTAGAAACTATATATATTAAGACTCTGAGACCTTCTCTTTGCAAACAAAAAGAGAATCTCTTAGGGCTTAATCTAGTTTCTATTTAATAATTAATCCACCCTCCCTTTTTTTTATATACATATATTCCCCCCTACTTTTTCATCTCCGATTCGTTGTCCCCCCCCCTTTCTTTTTAAAACGTAATTAAGCTCGATTTTAGCTCTGTTGAGCGAGCTTCGAAACCGGTCAGCTGACGCATTCATTTTTATTTTTTAATTTCACGATCTAAAATAAATAATGTTTTCGAACAAGTTTAAATTTCGTCTTTACATAGCCATGAAATTTTGTACCCCGCAAAAAATATTTAAATATATATATATATATATATATATATATATATATACATTTTTGGATTGTCTTCCCTTTTCACAAGAAAAAAAAAAATACTTCCGGCAACTGCACTTGTACCAAATAAAATGATAGGTTAAAAAAATGAGAGAGGGACAGTTAAAATATTTGGTAATTTTTTTTCTCTCAATCAGGTGAAAAGCAAAATCTACAGGCTGTTTCATTTTTCTTTTTCATTTGAGCTAAGCCTTCTTGTTTAAAAAAAAGGTCATAACTTATCACTATTCCCAAAGACTATAAAAAAGAAAAAGAAAATAAACCCACTTTGGTTTCCATTTTCAGTCATGTTCTTGAATTTAAACCAGATTGAATGTCGACTCTTTAAAAATGCTTCAACCGATTTATTTTGCATCATCTATTCTTTAAATTGTCATTTTTTTTTCTACAACCTTTAATGGAAAAGGTCACAAGTGAAAGTCTTCAAAGACTAATGTAAACAATAGACAAAACTTAAACAACTTCGGAATCATTAAAATTTGAAAGAAAGAATATAGTAGTCATATTTTTGTTTATTTGCTCTTTTTAACAAGAGATTTTTTTTTTTTTAGCCTTTTTTTAGCCTTTTTTCCCTACCAGGGATTTTTCCTTTTCTCTGGATTTGTTAATGTATGCATCGCTTTTGTTTGTTTGTTTTTTTGTTTGTTTTTTAACAAGGCATTTTAAGCTTATATTAAAAAAAAAAAAAAAAAAAAATAGAGGATGCGGGGGGGGGGGGGGCTGTTACTAGAGAATTTTTCTTCTAGTTTATTTTATTGCAGATGTTTGCTGATTGCATTTTTTTAAGGCACGGTATTGTACCAACGATTTTATGTTATTCTCAGCATATATTTTCATTTTTAATATTAAGCCCCCCCCCCCCTTTTTTTTTTTTTTTTTTTTTTTTTATTTTAGCAGAGATTTTTTTTATCATCTGAAGCATTTTTAAACAAGTACTTTTTACCAGCGATTTTATCGAATTTTTGCCATAGATTTAAAACATTTTAACTAAAATAAAATTTTTAAAAAAATTATAAAACTTAAACACAATACTTAAAAAATTAAATTCTCAAAACTTTGGAGATTTTATCAAATAAACAAAAATTATGAACCAGTGAAAGCAATTTTAAAATTGGAAAATTAAACTAAAGTTACATTTTGAAACATTGTAATAAACCTATGGTACTAAAAGAAAAATCAAATTTATGATATATAAAAAAAAAAAATAAAATAAAAAATAAACATCTGATAAAACTCCCCACTTAAAAATAAATAACTGTTCTTTAATAACAGAAGAACATCACACACATAACAGAAATCAAACTAAAAGCTACATGGTCTCCCGACTGATGCCTTTGTCAGGTTTTTGTTGTGGGACTGGAAAACTCATGTGGTTAACCTTATAGTTGACTACCTCAAGCAAACACTTTCTCTCAAAGGTATGGAACATCCAGCTGTTCTTGTTGCAGATTCCACTGGTACTGCAGCCAGTAAAATAAGGCACCAAACTTCACACGGCTTTTCATCTTCCTATTTTTCATGGCAGATCAAGAAAGACCCTTTCTGGTAAGCTGAAAACTCTAAATGATCTATGTATAAAGTACAAAAATTTGAAAGTTCTTATCAATGACGAAATCTCCATGACTGCCTATGAAGGCGAGCTGAGAGTTTATTACTTAAGCTTCTCAGTCTAACATTCACAGGTAGCAAACATGAATTGGAATAAATACATATAGTCAATTTGAATTGTAAAACAAATCCGAATTGACATGTTCTTATTTACTTGCCTCCCCACGAGGGTATAGTTAGATAAAAGCGGGATCTTCATGTGTAGAAGGCACTTTTAAAAACATGATTTGCCTGCTTACTAGTTTGTAACTAATCACATATATTTAAATTCAATCAATATTTGTAAAATAGAGTCTACAAGAGTTACTTCCCTTAATAGCCCAAATCAGTCATAGAACACAACTATTTTGACCATTTAAACCCCTGGCCTGATATAAAACATTGGGCCAAAACAGCCAAATCAGTTTCATGACAAACGATGCCTTAATTTTTTTTTTAATTCAGTACCATTTAAAATCCCTTTTTAAACACAGGTCTGAATTTTAGGAGAAAAATAAAATTTAGCCTCAAAAGGTGTTTTTCACTCCTAAAACACCCTGACCCAGAATTTTCCCCAGGGTCAAATATTGCGTTTCTAGATGCATATCCACGTGGTCTTGCTTTTGGGTAATTTTCAGCAAAATCTAATGGTTGGAAAAGATTCTACATCCTGAAAAGTGCTATTTTTGCCCATTTTAACCACTTTTGAACTCATGGAGTGCAACCAGAATTTTCCTAGAGTCAAATATTACGTTTCCAGATGTATATCCACGTGATCTTGCTTTTGGGTAATTTTCAGCAAAATCTAATGGTTGGAAAAGATTCTACGTCCCAAAAAAATGAAATTTTTCTTGCTATTTTGATCCCTTTTTGACCCCCTGGGGAAGTATCCAGAATGTTTACCAAAAATCTGAGAAGGTTACATTTCCTCCCTTGAGTAGCTATAACTTCATGCAAAATTTCAGAGAAACGTAATGAGTAGTTATTGAAAATTTTGGGAACAAACAGATGAACGGACAAGGGTGAATTCTAAGGTCCAAATCCGACTAAGTCGGCGGACCAATAAATCCATAACTTTTTTTTTTCTTTGGAATATATATTTTTCCTGTCTAATTTCAATAAAACAGATGTTCCAATGTTTTTATTTACTTTATTTTTGTGACTATTTATTATGACATTTTATTTAAAGGTTGTCAGAAAAAATGTAATATATGATACAAAACAAATCAGTCCAAAGACTTCCTAAGGTCACCATTCGATCTGGCTAAGAATTTGTCAGAATGATTAATTAATGTCGCAGAAGGTCATATGGCAAGTAAATACTATAAAATTGGAGTCATCATGTCTGTTTTGTGTGCTGGGATGCCAATTTGTAGAAATTGACTTCCAACCTAACCTTTTTCTGAACAGGCCTTTATCCTTCTTTCTATTAAATTCATCCCTATAACTTTCAAAACTCGTGCAGTGAACCAGATCTAACTCAGCGTTCATTTGGCTTTCCCCAGAACATGAAGTTAACAACTCTGATTTAGCTGCTGTCTGACGTAACATGGCGATCAGCCAATCACAACGTGGTGCACTTAGTTTGAACTCGACGCGCATGCGAGTGCTACACCTGAGCAGGGCAGCAGACGAGAAATTGGATAAATATTAGGAAAGGGGGGGGGGGGTATAAAAAAAAAAAATTTTTTTTTTTTTTTTTTTTTTTTTTTTTTAAATCAAAGCCACTATTTCTTACATGCACGTCAACCAGGAAAAAAAGAGCAAAACGTGAATTTTACTGTCTTATGTCAACAACAACTACAAACACAGGACGCCGTAATTGACTTCTGTCAATAGTAGAAACTACTGGCAAGGACAGTACAATGTACAACATGCAGCTACAAGTGCAACCTACCAAAAAACGATGTGCGAATATGAAGTGTCAACATTGGACAGCAATCTGGACAGGGAACTCCTTCGTTTAATCTCAAAAAACTAACCCACACACGTTTGTTTGTTTTTGTTTTTTTCTCCAAAAGTACTTTTAAGTATAAAAAATGTGATTAAAAAAAAAAAAAAGTTCTTTCGCAGTTTTCGTACTAAAAAAAAAAAATAAATAAATAAATAAATAAAATACATAAATAAATTTGCATTATCACATTTTTAAACAAACTTGTTAAAATAAAAATAAAAAATTATTCCTGTGAACCTTTTGAAAACATTCGCTTAAAATTATTTATTTGACAAAAAAAAAAATAAATAAATAAAATAAAAGCACTTATAACCATTTCTTAATTTATGTGTTGTGATGTTCGACACTTTTCTTCCCACTCGAGAGCAAGCTTTTACACCAAAACTAACAAGCATAGTCAAAGAGTCAACTATATGGAAAGCATGTGGATGTTTGTTGTGCCAAGCAGAACTGACTTCTGGAGTATTGTGATGTACTTGGTTCCCAAGGAGTTCAACTGTTTCTCAAGATCACTTGGAATTCAGCACTTGTGATTATTGGCACGATGGAAGTTTTCTTATTCCACAATCTAGCAATCTTTGCCCTCAGTTTCTGATAGTTCTACAGTTTTCCATTCTTTTCGCTTGTTCCTATTTACAATGCCTCCCCACGGGACAAAGTTAGACACCAGGGTCGTTTTTTAACGTGGAGAAAATGAGCAAAAATAAAGTGTCTCAGTCGTGAAGGATTTCTCCTCCACTGACAGAACAAGAAATTGAAGTGCAGCAGCTGAAGAACAGATACTACACTTTGATCTTGTCCCGAAGGCCAACATTCTTTTTGCTTGTTAAGTTGACGTCATTTGGGCAAACATCAATAATTTGGCATTCATTGGTCTCTTTGCTCACAACTACAATTTCCTGTGAGTTATCTCTCTGTCACACTGAACCATGAAATCCCAGAGAATCTTAACTTCCTCATGTTCCACTACTGCTTCCGGATAATGTTGGAACCACTTGTCAGTCACTTCGATTCCAAACTCTTAGCACAAACTCCAATGCAATTATTATTATTAATAGTATTAATAGCAATAAATAATATTATTATTATACACTGTGCAAAAATAATACTAAGAATTTACATGTCTTAGCAGCAGCCATCTAAAAGTCTTCTCTTGATGGTAGAGTACATGGTTATAGTATATGCACCATCATGGTTTCATATCAAAGTTCGGACCCCTAAACATAAATCAATCATCCATTTTTTTTTGTACTTCAACAACTTTTAGGACCCATAACGAAGATTAGAAGAGCAGTTTGCGATTTTTCACCTCAACCTATTGGATATTTATATTATAAGTACATATGATAAGGATCAGGCAGTTATGCATTCAATACTCTTCAAAAAGTTTAGCTATGTTTATGATGGGTGATACTCCCGAAACACAAATCAATCATAAAAATAGTGCTAATGTGTTTTATGTACTATAACTCTTAGAACCTATAACAGAACTTAGAACAGTCTATATTTTTCACACATTTTTTCAAGGCGACCAAAACAAACAGAGCCTCCTGTTCTGCACACACACACAATCTCTCATTCATATATATATATATATATATATACACATACATACATACATGATGATTGCAACGTCTTGTCAGACGAGCGCCACTCCCTCAGACATTTAAAATCCATGAGCCCAAATGCCTGAGGGAGTATCTATACAAAGATGATGTTACAGAGTCTTAGCTTTGTACGACAGCTAAGTCTCTCTCTCGGTTCAAAATGTTGAGATCCAGCAACAAGCAAGAGCAAGATAGCCAGCAACAAATTAAACTGCAGACCAGCTTAATGCGGGTACTGGTCTTCCGCTTTGTTTTTTTTAAATCAGAGATTTGCTTCTCCTAGAAAGGTTGCCTTCACCATGGCTTACGGGAGCCATCTCCACCCCAATACACATATACACATACACACACAAATATACACGGTGCTAGTTGGCCGTTAACCCAGAAAAAGAGTTCATTCGCCCTTTGGAAGGTCTTGTTTTTAATCCTTCAGGGAGACTAGCCGCCCTCCTCACCAAACAAGTCTGGTGGGGGAACCAGTTTAGTTGCCGGTGACCCGACCATGAGGCAGGTAGTACTGGGTTACATCGTACCAGTAGCATATGACATGACCTGACACAATATATATATACATACATACACACACACATAACTGGTGGTAATCATGATCTCCTGCACGGAAGATTCCCGAAAGGATGAAACACTAGTGTGTGTAGGTATTTAATAATTAGTAAATAAATTATGTCAGCCCCTTTAAGAAACTCGTTTCTTATTGTTGAGCACTTTCAGTTGAATTAAAAAGTCAGTCAATTTAGCTCTTATGTGCAGAGCATCATATGATTAGATCACTGACTGACGTTAAAAACATTTAATAAAATAAATGTTTAAAATTCAACAGCATTTCTCGCAGTAGCCAAATGGATATGGTCCTTGTTAATCAAGTCAGATTCAAACCCGGCGACAGAAGCCATCAACTGATTTGAATCGTGACACCCTGCACTGAAGATTCCCGAAAGGATGAAACACTAGTGTCTGTAGGTATTTAGTAATTGTTATAGTAAATAATTATGTCTTGACAGACTATGGGTACCCAATGTAAGGGTGCCTATGCATGAAATTTGTGTGGCAAGAGTTGCGCAGTTGCCAACCACGCCTCTTCTGGGGCAACATTGTTGCATAGCAGTGGAAACTTAAGGTACAGGTCGACTGGAAGCAATGCCGAGATGAGCGGAGAGCACGTACAGCGCCTAGAATTCCCAAATGGTCACCCATCTGGTACTAACCAGGTTCAATGTTGCTTAACTTTGATCTGGCAAGAACCGGTGTGTCAATGTGATTATGCCATAAATAATTCATTATATATATATATATATATATATATATATATATATATATACATACATACATATACACACACACATACATACATACACACAATCTATCAATTCTAAGGTTTTCTTTAAGGCTTACAGGAAGCCAGTATCTAATGTATTGCTAATAATCACCCAACCTATTCTACCAGAGAATGCTGACAGAGGTGTTCAGACATGTTTTATACGCTACAGTATACTTCACCTAGTGAGTCAGCCTTTCAAAACATAATTTGATCGTGTATCTAAGCTCCTGTCAAGGAGGTAAATAAACCTATGCTCAATCATGTATCCACCTTTATATTTTAAATGGGTTTTAAATGTAGCTTGTAAACATTGATTTACAAATTAAAAGAAAAAGATAAAATACAAAATCCACAAAGGCTGAACTGGTTTACAGAAAAAACCCATAAAACTTGACATTTCTCTTTCAACATAGCTTCAAACCTGAAATTATTTCTAAATTGACAGTTTCAAAATTACAAAATGTCAGAATAGTAAATCTCTATTGCCATTTTATAAATCTCTTCAGGTTTGAATCGGATCATATTACTTTGTTTTAAACTTTAAATTTTTATTTCCTTTCTCTTTTTCAATATGAACAGTGTAGCAAAGTTTGTTTATGTCCATATGAATAAATATTAATAAATAGCTATTTACAATTAATCACTCTTATATGAAACCCGGTTGAAATTCTTTACATTTTTATCCTATCAAAACTAGAACCCCATCTTCCAACGTAGACCCCTACTACCAGGTCTCCAACATCAGGGGTCTACGGTCCAACCTTCCAGAGGTTGAAACAATTACAGGAGACGAAACCGGACATATTCTTTCTAAAAGAAACTAGAATAGGGCCGACCACTTCCCTAGAGGAGTTCATAATTAACGGATACTCTAACTTAACAGCTAAATCTGACCTCCAAGATTGCTATGAGCATGGAATATGTGCCTACATTAAAGATGGCTTCCCATGTGGCAGGGATATCTCCAGAGAAGATCCTAATTTACCCTATATGTGCTTCAGGGTTGCACTTGCTTACACCACTGCATTTATATTTGCCCTCTATCGGCCCCATAACAGCGGAGTTACTATCTTTAAGAGTATATCTGAAAAAATAGACCACATCCTGTCTGCACATCCCTCGGCTAAGATCCACATCTGTGGTGACTTCAACATCCATAACGTAGAATGGCTGACCCATTCAAATAAGACACACGATGAGGGGAGGTTTTGTCATGATTTTGCCATTGCTTATGACCTCACTCAGATTTTTCGCGAACCAACCCGTGTGCCCGATACTACTGATCAATATGCAAGCCTACTAGACCTTTTTCTCTCAACTTCCCCTGAGCTAGGTTCATGTTCCGTTCATTCTCTTCTAGGATCCTCCGACCACTCCATCTTATCAGCTAAGATAAAAATGAAATGTAATAAGTCCCCAGACGTACCCCTCCACCATACTGTATACCGATACTCCATGGCTGACTAGGATAGCTTCCGTACATTCATATCCGATTTACCTCTGCATTCCATGTTTAAAAAGGAGGTGTCCTCTATAGTATCAGATCTGACCGAATGGTTAATTGTAAGCATAGACTGATTCATACCATCTAAAAAATTCCAACAAAAACCTAACAGCCAGCCATGGTTCTCCCCAGAATGTGCTGCTGCTATCGTGCACAGAAATCACTTTTTCCATAGCTACCAATGTAATAGATGCACTGAGACTAAAGCTGCTTTCAGGAACACCAGCAACCACTGTAAAAGAGTAATAAAAAATGCAAGAGAGCTATATGCGCAGTCTGTTAAATCCAAAGTAACTGATCAGCGGCTTGGTTCCCACCAGTTTTGGCAAATAACAAATAGGATCCTGAACAGAAGCATGCGTTCTATCCCAACCATTATCAATGGACCAGAGGTCATCTTGTCAGCATCAGACAAGGCCAAACTATTTGCCAAGAACTTTGCAGCTAATTCTACCCTATGCGACGAAGGCCATCAACTCCCCATATTTCCTCCTATAACACGCTAGGTAACATACAAATATCTGTGCATGAGGTCGCCAAGCTAATCAAGAACCTTGATTCAAGTAAAGCAACTGGCGCTGACGGCATCCCAATTATAGTGTTAAAAAAGCTTCAACCAGAACTTGCTCCCATACTCACGAAACTGTTTAAGCGTTGCCTTAAGGAGAAGTGCTTTCCGACTCCCTGGAAAACCTCATCAGTATGCCCTGTATTTAAGAATTCAGGTGATGTCATCTCCCTCTCAGTACAGAACAATAAGTCTCCTGTGTGTCATGAGTAAGTTGCTGGAATCCATATTAAATAGAGAAATAGTCAACCACCTCAGCAGAAATAACCTTCTTAGTGACACACAATATGGTTTCCGTTCTGCAAGATCTACCACAGATGTGCTAACGGTTATATCTCACAGGATTAGTGAATCTCTTGACAAAGGCTTCCACTCTAGGGCAATTGCTCTTGACATATCAAAGGCCTTCAACAAGGTATGGCATAAGGGCCTACTTCACAAGATTTCCAGCTATGGTATAACTGGAAATGTTTTCTCAATCATTAAATCATTTCTCTCCGATAGGCTCATAAGAGTAGTGGTCGATGGACAAAAATCAGAGGCCTGCAGTATTAATGCTGGAGTCCCTCAAGGGCCAATCCTGGGCCCAACTCTCTTCCTGATCTACATCAATGATCTCCCTAAACACATACTTAAATCAATTGTTGACATCTATGCTGATGACACGACCATCTACGGCAACACATCAAAGGCTGTAAATGACAAAGTTCTCTGATCTCGAGTGCATGGTTCAGTGGTGGGGGGAAGACGTGGCTGGTTACTTTTAATGCATCTAAAACCAAACTCTTATCTTTACATCATCAACGCTCTGATCCCCATCTGGCATCAATTGAAATGGATGGCTCTTGTCTAGAAGAGCCCATGTTTTGACAAGCTTCTGGATTTGTCCTTTACTCCTGATCTGAATGGAACACGTACATCAAGTCTGTTGCCAAGGTCGCTGGAAAGATGGTGGGATCCTTCTACCACTCCAGAAGATATCTCACTACTGATGCAATTCTCTATCTATATAAAAGCCAAGTACGTCCAAGGATGGAATACTGCTGCCATATCTGGGCAGGAGCTGCTAAAAACAAAATAGACTTCGTGGCTTAGTGGGGGATGCCCTTTTCTCTACCCTGCAACCCCTCTCCCACAGAAGAGATGTTGCGAGCCTATCCTTGTTTTATCGTTATTTCCATGGCAGGTGCTCGTCTGAACTCCAATCTCTGGTCCCCCCCCTCGCCAATCTTTCACGAAAAACACCAGTCTAGCTGAATCCACTGCAAAAAATTTTCCTCACTCTTTATCTGTGCCTAAATCAAAACGTAGATTCCATGAACAAAGCTTCTTTCTTAGAACTGCACGCCTGTGAAACTGTTCCGTCTGCCTGCTTCCCACCTTACTACAACCTGGATGTTGTCAAGTCCAATGTAAACAAATTCCTAATGAACCACCCCCTTAAGTAAACACTTCATTAAACCTCCACACTAACGTACTGTACTTGTCGTCCACATACAGTGCTGTTTCACAGCTCAGTGCGGCTAAACAAGCAACTACCTCAAGCCAAGATTGAAACCCTACCGCCCAAACAACAGTTGGAGCTTCTAACCGTTGCACTATTTGGCTGCTTCTATGTGGGCAGTGAATTAACAATGTTTTGACATTGTCCAAATACCTAAGCTCAATTTGCAGCCAAATAGCGCAACGGTTGGAAGCTCCAAGTGTCATTTGGGCGATTGGGTTTCAATCCTAGCTTGAGGTAGTTGCTTGTTTAGCCGCACTGATGAGCTGTGAAACAGCACTGTATGTGGGTGACATATATATATATATATATATATATATATATATATACACACACACGTATTAGCAGGCTACCTGGCATTGCCCAGTCGTAAAATACAACTAAATATATTTTTCTTTAATGCAGATTTCGTATTCATTATTATATTGGACCCAACATATAGTAATGATTAAAAAAAAAAAAAAAAAAAAGAAAGACAGAAACTCTTGCGTCACCACTGAGAATCAAAACCAATTTTCCTTTGACGTTAATGCCTGAGCTAAGGCATGTTTGCTGCACGGCTAAAAATTAAAACATGAACCAATAGCTATTATGTTATGCATGCATATTCGTAATGCCATCATTCGACCATCACCTGGCAAATTCCATTTTTTGAATTTTCAGATTTTCCCCCGGCTAAAACCCAAATATAAAGTTTTGCATGGATTCAACTACCCTATATATTAAGTTTCATGTCTGTAAACCAAAAACTGACAGGAGTTTGGTAGGCAAAATCTTTTAATCAAATATATATATGTATATATAAATATATATATAGAAAGAGGTTTCCATTTACTATAACCTTTTTACAAATATTACGCAAGTATAAATCATGTAGAATATATGCATGAAAATAATTACACGTAATTAACTAAAGCTGATCATCCCATAAGAAAACTAACAGGAAGTTAATTAAAATTAATGTTTAAAAGAATATGCAAATTGGCTAGATCTTTTGCAGTTGAATGCAATTCCACAACCCATATATAACAAAGTTGTATTTTCTTTTCAAATAGAAAATGTTTTTCATATGAATATCAATAGACCCAAAATCTCAAATTTATAGGAGTATATAAATATCTACAATTATATAAACGCTCCACAGCATTATGTAAAACGTCAACATTGTACACATTAACAGCAACGTCATCATTTTGCATGTTTATGTCAATTTCTATGGATGGGCATTGGTGCTATAATGCAAGTAAAGTTGGTTTTGTTTTTTGCTATGAATAAAAAAAAACAATATAAGACTTACCTTTGTAAAACAAATAGATTTTTTATTAACAAACTACACAGACGAAAGTTAAAATAAAATTGACTTTAACGTCTTCTGTTGACATTTTATGTATCTAAAGATAATGTTGCTTAAAGGCCTTCATACTTTTTTGGAAAGTTCACCCCCTATCAATCAAACAGAATTTTTTAGGTCAATTTTGGATTTTAGATTTTTAATATCTCAAGAGTCATAATCTATTATACGAATATATTTTTTAATATTGGAAATCTGTTATAAAGCATCTTTTTTTATAACTTCATATCGCAGAATATTGGAATTTAATATTTAAAACTTTTTAAAAATTATTTTTTTTTTAGAATTGTTTTTTGTTGTAATTCAAATAATTATATTACCGAGAAAAAAAAATTAAAGAAAAAGTGTTGCTTTTTTTTAAACATTGATTTTATGTCCAATTTTATTTACAACTTTAAGGTAAATGAAATAAATAACGGGATTTTATAACACTATTTTTTTAATTATTTGATCTTTTCAGCTTTAAAAAAAAATGTTAAAACTTTTATGGACCTACATTTATTTGGTTTAGTTTTCATAACATGAAATATAGGGCCGGGGGGGTAGAACACCTATAAAAAAACATTTCCTCTAATATATTTAACGAAACCTACTTTTATTATGCAAGTTTATTTAATAATGAATAAACGTCGGTGAAAAAAAAAAAAAAAAAAAACAACAGGAAAATATGACTATTTGATTTTTGCAGGATTTTTAAAACATTGGCATGTTTACGGCTTCAAAACGTCACTACATCGGAACGTTCTTTTAAAGCGTCAATAATGTAAATATCGACTTTTGTCTCGCATTTTCATTATTTTTTGTATGCTGTAAAGATTTTTTTTTTTAATATTAGCAGTTTATTTGAAGCTTCTTTTAAGTTGTAAAAAAAAAGTCAGGGTGATAATATTAAATTGCATTTACATCGTGTTACAATACATATAGGAGGTGGGTTAAAACTGTGGCGCGCGTTGGAGGTACCTACAATAAATATTATAGTTGCCACACTTTAAAATTATACAGGTCAGTAGATAATTACATTTTCTTACATTTGGTAACAGTTATTTGCATAATTTGTTTTTCTATTTCTGCTCCGTTAGTTTGTTAACTAGACTATACGAATGTCGGCAAAGCAAAAATAAAATTGTTTTTTGACTAATTTCCCAACTATTTCCGTGCAAAAAATTCATGTCGCCGATAATGATGTTTAAGTAGCTTTGAAATAGTGCCGAGCGGGTTTTTAATCAGCCAACTTTCAGATTCCGAAAACCTTCCTATTCGAACGTTCGATCCAAAACTCGTCGAAATAAAACAAGGGTGCTTGCTGCTTGCACAAAATAAAAGCGACAGGGTACAATCCATTGAAAGCGGTCGGTGGTTCTATGAGAAAATAAAGCTGTGTACGCATTATAAATGTTTCTTTTCTGTGTCTTACGTTATACATTAGTACATTAGGGGTCATTTCGAGTTAAAAGTTTATTTATTGCACTCATCTGGACTAGAGAAAATCATGATTTAAATGTGTATGTTTCGTCTAAATAACTAACGATAATTCTCTGATATGGCCGACCAGACGGGTGATCAAAAAGTCAGATCGAGCGTACCGCGTACCGGATAACGAAATGAGACCAAATTGACAACTCGGAAATTTTAAAAGAAACAATTTAAACAAATTTTATTTTCTACTTAGGTAGAATAAATGTAGCAGCAGCAACAACAACAAAAGAAAACATGGAAAATAATTATAATTAATTAATTTTAATTAATTTTTTTTTTCAAATGTTTTTTCAATTATTATTTTTTAAATTTTTTTGTTTGTCAATGTTTTTTTATGTAGAATAAATGCACGCGATGCAGCAAAGGATTTCGCCGAATTTATTGGTTCCCACTCGCTCCCCACATAAATTCATCAAGATAGGAACTAAACAATTGTCAATTTGATCTCATTTCGTTTTCCGGTACGCGGTACGCTCGATCTGACTTTTTGATCACCCGTGGCCGTCTGGTTGGCCATATCAGAGAATTATCGTTAGTTATTTAGACGAGACATACACATTTAAATCATGATTTTCTCTAGTCCAGATGAGTGCAGTAAATCAACTTTTAACTCGAAATGACCCTTAATGTACTAATGTATAACGTAAGACACAGAAAAGAAACATTTATAATGCGTTTACACAGCTTTATTTTCTCATATAACCACCGACCGCTTTCAATGGATTTTACCAGCGACAGCTCAAACAAGGGCGATAAATCATGAAACAAGAGATTTTATTAAACTGTTATAAAATAGTTACAAAACACCCTCTCCTGTTAAGAACGGCTTTCTAAATAACATTTCAGTGCGGTACAATAAGTGCATAAGTACCAATTTAGTTAAACAACAAATAGCAAAAACAGTACTTCAATTAAAATTAAGTAATTTCCAGTTCTGTTTTTGCAAATTTATATTAAAAAAATAAAAAAATAAATAAATAAATAAAAAAAACTTCACAGGGAACGCGGACCCTGCGTAAACGTTTTTTTTTTTTTGTTCGTTTTTTTTTTAATGATTGCTCCCTGAAAGCGTTTTCTTTCACTTTCTTCGTATATAGCTCAGACTTTTTTTTTCTTTTTTTTTAATCGCGCGTATTTATTTTTTTTTATTATTATTTCTTGGTGTAAATTTGATTCATACTTTTATTTCGTGCTTGTTTTTATTTTTTTTTTTTTATTAAATTATTTTTTCATACATATTCACATAACGTTTTTGCCCCCTTCTCTTTTTGGGGGCCTTAAATGGTACCTTCAAAACAGTTTTGGTGATTATTAAATAAACCGAAAAAAAAAAAACCTTTTGCGCATGTGCTTTCAGGGAGCAATCATGAAATAAAAACACCGTTTACGCAGGGTTCACGTTCCCCGTGAAGTACCAAAAAATTTAATAACGAATAAGCAAAAATTGAAAGCAATCTACAATAAGCAATCCTAGTTATGTCCCTTGTTTCTGTAATCTTATTTTTAAAAAGATCATCTGTGGCCTTTCTTTGTACAAGCAGCGAAAACCGTAATCAATAACCGTTCAATCGATACAAGTTAAATTCGATGAAAAACACGTTATCCCATTTAAAACAAGAGGATGTCGGATTTATTACGATTTAAAAACAGACTCCTAAAAAGGATATCTCTCACAAATACGTTTTTTCTTTTTTCGTTTTTTAACATTCCTTTTTCAAATAATTGCTATTTAAACATTCATAGTCAAAACAGATGAATAAAATAACGCTTATTTCTGTTTAATAATAAATTAAAAATAAATTTTAATATACGGGTGTGGTTTTTTAACATCAACTGCTATACATCATCTTTTTATCTTTGCTGTTGTTGTTGGGATGCGGCAAGAGTAACGAAAAACGATACGATTTTTTAGAACTATGGATGACCATCGGGAACAAAAGCAAAGAAAAAGAAAACAGCACGCTTCCAACGTAAATACATGTGATTTTAATGTCTAACAACACTACAACTCGTACTTATGGATTCATTAAGTAGGATTAGCTCCACGGTGTGAATGTGGTATCGTGGTGAAAGATGCCCATTAAGTGTAATCATAGGATTCGTAGACAATAGAAAGACTCTCGACCCTCCCCTCCCCATACTTATTGGGGCTTCATGCCGAAGTTTATTGTTAATTACAAATTATTGTATTCATACTTTAAATTGTATTTTTTCAAGACAAACTAAATATACAGAAAAAAAAGTGTAGTATCTGTTCTGATACTGCACTGACTGCACTAGGTGTGTCAGAAATTTCGTGAAAATAGTGAATAATTCCACCCCATCTTTCCAAGCTTATAACTCATCGAAAAATGTAATTCAAACCCTAATTTTTTTTTTCAATTAAAAGGAGCAAGGAGCAAGGTTTCATAAAAAAAAAAAAAAAAAAAAAAAAAAAAGGTGTTTTTAAAACCTTTTTAGGTTTTAAAACTTCGGACTTCACAGGTAAATTTCTAAAAAAACAGTATTATTTTTTTTTGTTTTAAATTTGAATATATTATTTATTGACCTTTTCTCTTCAATTTGTGATATATAAGACTTTGGTACATAAATTAATTATTTACTTTTTAATAGACATTTACAAAATGGGAGGCGTGAATTATTCGACCCCCCCCCGTCTTTCCAAGCTTATAACTCCTCGAAAAATGTAATTCAAGCCCTAATTTTTTTTTTTTCAATTAAAAAGGAGCAAGGACCAAGGTTCCATTAAAAAAAAAAAAAAAAAAAAAAAAAAAAAAAGAAAAACAAATAACGTGGTTTAAAAAAAAAGGTTTTAAACTTCAAACTTTACAGGTAAAATTCTAAAAAACACTACTTGTTTTTTGTTTTAAATTTGAATATATTATTTATTGACCTTTTCTATTCAATTTGTGAGTAAATTAATTATTTACTTTTTAATTTTTTTTTTTTATTGTATCCATAGTTGGAACTCTAATAGGTACTACCACTCAGAGTCAGAGTGGACCTTGGAGCAATGGCAATTAAGGGGTGGCTCCACACTCCAAAGCCCGTAAGTTGGGGCTTCGGCTTCACCATCGGATATAGTTTAAGGTCATATCCAGGACCTCAATCGGTGGAGGAGAAACCCTACGTGACTAAGACAATTTTCATTTTTGTTCCTATTCAGAGTACCTTTTTTTAGGGAGCTGGATTTCCCCCCACACATTATGAACCGACCTTGTGTCTAACTTTGCCCTCGTGGGGAGGCAAGTAAATAGGAACACTACATTATGAACACATGTACACCATACATAGAAAACGGACCTGTGAAGTCTGACAATGATTTTGGATTTCCTCTAATATCTTTAACTGGGACAGTTAGAATCCTAAAAAGATCTACCGGTTGCATGGAGTCTTTGAAATAGCAAGAATATCTGACATCCGGCAGGATGCGTCATCCCTGGCAAAAGTGTATAAAAAGAGAGAGAGAGAGAGAGAGAGAAATAGACTATCTAGACTATCATTGACCCGTTGAGTCACAACTTCATTTTACTTTGATTTTATGCAAAAATTTCGTAAACTGTAACATTTTTTAAACATTACTTGGCAAATACAAGCAATTGCACTCAAAGGAACAGTTAAACTAAAGACATGGATATATCAAACCTTCCTCTGATCTACAGGTTTATGATGCTTATCACTGGTCCTGGGATTGGCTGCCCATCTTGGCTGCTGCAAATCGTAACCACAGCCCTCTGTAATGAGGGAGGCCGAGGAACTAAAGTCACGTAACCTGGTGACGTCATTGGATTTGGTCTATAGAATCTGTCCCATGAAACAATTCGAAGTAGATAGATAACTATGTTCTTTTGTAATTCTCAAAGATGCTGTGTCGTTGCGCTGTATTGAATTGCTAGAGAAATTACAAGAACAGTTCAAAAATGAAATCCTTCACGACTGAGACAATTTATTTTTGTTCCTTTTCTCCACATTAAAAAACGACCCTGGTGTCTAACTCTGTCCCGTCGGGAGGCATTGTAAATAGAGACAAACCTTTGGCCTTTTTTTCAAGATCAAAGTGTAGTATCTGTTCTTCAGATGCTGCACTTCCATTTCTTGTTCTCTTTCGGTGAAGGATCAGTCCTTCACGACTGAGACAATTTTTTATTTTTGTACCTTTTCTCCACGTTAAAAAACCACCCTGGTGTCTAATTGTCCCGTGGGGAGGCATAGTAAATAGGGACAATGAATTATTTTACATTTAGACACATGCAATTAAATGAGAATTTTGTGCATAGTAAGATTAAAGTTTAATTATTAAAATTTGAAATTCCATTTTTTTTTTTTTTTTAAACAAGCAGAGCATGCAAGGTCCCACTCCACAAGTAAAATTTACTTTCACCATGACTAATGTTTGTGCAAATTTTTTTTTTAATCCAAGGAATGGTTATTAAGAAAAGTGTAAACGGACAAATGGGGGCAACTAGAGTTATCCTGGAAAATCAGTTTAGGCAAAAATTTACTTTCACAATGAATAATGTTTGTGCAAAGAAAAGAAAAATCTAAGGTGTGGTTATTGAGAAAAGTGCAAACCAGTGAATTACTAGGTCCTTCGAAAAAGCATCTGATTATTTTTATATTCATTAATGTACAAGATATTTAGCAAAAAAGAACAACTTTTTCTATAAGGAAAAAGTAAATTATGTTTACTAAAAAATTGAATGAATCCAAAATAAAATCAGTCTTATATAGTTTTATTTGATTTTCCTTCCTTTTTTTTAAAAACGATTTCCCCCATAGTTTATTCAGAAATGTAATCTATTATAGCAAGTTGTATGTTTAGCTAAAAGTAAAAAATAAAAAACTACACACGACACATCTAAAATAAGTACCATTGTATAGATTAATTATTTATTAAATAAATCATTAAATGAGACTTTAGCTCCAGAACCATTCCAGGGTCTGTGCAGATGACCTAGAGGCCAACTGAAGATGTGGTTACACACCATCAAAGTTGACAGACATGAAACCTACCTCTGATCTACAAGTCTATGTATTGCTGGTCCCAGGACTGGCTAGTCATAACTATCTTGGCCGCTGCAGACAGTCATGCGTGGTCTGCATTTATTCGGGACACTGATAATAAAAGGAGCCGGCTAGCCATCCTGGGTGAATGTTGTCAAGTCCTAATCGACACATGTATCACATAACCCCTTTTCGACAGGTTTGCAGATATTTTCTACTCCTTTCCATGTCAAATTTATAGATTTGCAGTCCCGAGTTATACAAAAAGTCAATCGGACAAGTTACTTTCATATGTTAGACGTAGGAAATAAATCAATTGCGTTTAAGAGCTGCGTCCATATGAAACGCTTCAGTTTGAAATCTGTCACGCTTTAGAATTAAGTTGTGTTTCTGTTGGTTAGCCATGCATATATTTGGCATGCTTTTTGTATTTCTCAAGTCTCAGGCATGCCGCATATTTAGTCATGCCTCAAGCCATTCATAGCCGCTTACGTCTAAATGAATAAATGCGAATATATTTTCATTTATCATACTTGTGTAACTATCAAAACTGCTAATAATCAGGAGAGGACAAAAATAGTCGACTTTCAAATGAAACTATAGCATTCAACCTAAATAATAACCATGAGAATACAGTCATTTAGAACTGATTATCACTTAGCACTTATATCCTTTGCGCCATCATTGATCCTCACGATTAAACGTTTTATCCTCAGTACAGATGAATACAATTATGAATTCAGGATTAGCGAAACAAGAGCAAACTACCCCAACTCTCCATGATAAAAGGGTTCCGTTCATAATTTTGTATACATTTCCAATTTCAATGAGACTCACCTGAAGAAGGTTGGAGGTTACATCGGCCAAAACGTTGAGAGAATAACATTGAAGATGACAATAGTAGTTCATATGACCAAAATTATCAATCCTCATCTCAAAAATTTCAAAATATCAACATAAACATCACGAACTGCGGGAACTGAATTGATCAGTTCAACCACCTACCTTCTGTTATGACAACGTCTGTTTTTCTGAACTTCTGAGCAACCTTGAAACAAACTTTGCACAAATCTTCTGCATCTTCAGTTCCTTGCGAATAATTGTGTGCAGTTCCCACACTGACATCAAACTGTACACATATTGTCTCTATAGACACACGACGGTTCTTATCCATGAATTTCTTTATTTTGCTAATCAACTCTGGTGTTTTGACTTCTTTACTTCTCCTACACATCTCATTATCCCTTACAGACTTCCTGCTTTGCTTGAACCTCTTATGCCACCCAAAAACTAATACTCTATTCATGCAAGACAATCCAAAAGCAGTCTGAAGTATTCCATACGTTTCTGTGGCATTTTTTCCAAGTTTAAAACAGAATTTTATTGCATATTGTTCTTCTAAAGTGTCCTCACATTCAGATTGCATTTTTCAAATTCACCAGCTGCGGCAATCAGGCTTTAGAAGGGTGTATTCCAATTCCTGCTGTAGCTGTTCATTTGACAGACATAGAAAAGAAGCATCGAGGTTGAGATCAGGGCTGCCGGAATGACATGAGCCGAAGTGAAGAGGATCAGCCAGAACCAGGTAAGTTGGAGGAGCATCTGTTGTGGCTCTATGTTACCCAAGGAATCAAGAGGCCTACACTAAAATTAAAAAAAAAACTGTTCATTTGAACCTGAAATCATGAGCATTGGTCAGTCATCTCATCAGACGTATAGCAATAACATACTGAATTTTCAAGAGTCCACGACAATTTTAAATGCCTGTACAAAAAAGTCTGGAAAGTTATTGAAGGCACTTTGTAAATACCAACTAACACAAACTGCTACGTTTATAAAATCCACATCTATCAAGCTCGTGCATGCCATCATTCTATCTCACGGCTGTGACACCTAGCCAATAAACGACCTACGAAAGTTGGAGGTGGTCGCTTACTACTGTTCGTGCCACATTTGTTGTGCTTATTAGCAATAGTTCATCTCAAATGCTGTTCTTGTCACAACATATCCTCTTTGCGGCAAGCCCGTCTCTCGAGATGTCTTTGCTGGTTTGATCATACTTATCATCAACCAGATGATTTCATCCACAAAGTGAACCAACCCTTTCTCGGGGTTGGGAAAGACGATGTGGAGGTCAGCTGTGGAGGTCAGCTGGAAACCTGGTTCAAAACACTGAAATATGATACTGATCTCATTCTGCTTCTATTGGGTTTGCTGTTGGAACCGTGATTGGCTAACTCTCGTATCTACTGCGTGATGAGCCATTGCATCTGGTCAGGACTTGCTCAGAATGCAACAAATTCTCTGAATGGCACGGGCCTAATAGTTCCAGGGTGAATGCTAAAACAAGTACAAGTAAACTATACATTAGAGCACTGTCTAGGGTATTTAGTTCTCTCCCACTGTTAGAACTGTAATACCAGGATCGGAAAATGGGATTGAGAAGTCAACGCCCCCATGCAAAAAGTGCCTAGATAGCCCTTTCGGCATTCACCAGTAAGGGGGCCTCGGGTGATTAGCAATAAACTAACCTCTTCTCAGAGAAAAAGGTAAAACCTGGTTTGGTTGGTTGTTTTACGGCATATCAACCCTTTTCAGGTTATTTAATGCTGAATCCAGTGATTTTGAAAAAAAAGTTTTTAATAGAATATATTTGTTCTTTGTTTTGTTTTTTTTTTTTTCAAATCAGTTTCTATTTAACCCATAGTTGAGACCCTAACAGGTACTACCACTCCAGGTCAGAGTGGACCTGGGAGCAATGGTAATTAAGGGGTGGCTCCACACTTCCCAAAGCCCACAAGCTGGGGTCTCATCATCGGATATAGTTTAAGGTCATATCCAAGACCGTAAAGCCTGGGAGAGTAGACCTCCTAGAACTTCACAGAACCAGCATTACACTGCAATCAACAGGGATCAGATCATTGCAGGAATAACCTAATCTCTTGATTTTGGAGGTTGAGGAAGACGATCTGACTAATCAAGATTTACTATCGAAGAAAAAATAAATAAATAGAAAATCACTTGTCTCCCGTTCCCAACACTGGCAAATTTCCATTTCTTGCATTTTAATAGTCTATAAACAATTCGCTATATACATAGCACACAATGCTTCAAGCAAACTATATCTCCTTATCAATTCAATGTGCATTTAACAAAGTTACTGGACATGCCCAGGTCCAACCACTATATTACATGAGAAGGAGACAGTAAGTAAAAGAACAAATTAGGTGATTTTGAAAATGATATTTGGAAAAGGTTAGAATCGAACCCAGTAAGAAAAGTTTAAAAAAAAAAAAAAAAAAGAATACACATTGAAATCCTGGGAATGTAGAACGATTGTCATTGTTTTTGCAAATAACTAAATATTATTTATGTCAGAGTTAGATATGAACAATGGAGTTTAGAAATAATTAACAAATAGGTTAGATATTGAACAATTCAATTTAAGAATTTCTTTGTTTGGCAAAAGCATGTTTGGACATACATAGGTAAAATCCACGTGAATGAATTTCACATGGTGAGGCACGCGTTGACGTCATAAAAAAAGAAATTACCAATATATTAAGACAGGGTTGGAAATTAGAGGGACAGAGTCAGTTAGTGAGAAGAGTTAGAAGGGATTCAGAGAGAGCCGAGTCTATTAGACTGTGAGCCGATGCCCCTTGGGGGAGATGAGACCATGTAATCGTAAGAGCTTGGATTCCTGATTCATCAATCAACCAGCTAGTCGAATAAAGAATCATCGTATATTTGTACACCTTGTCTTCATGTCTTCATGCCAACAAAGAAAGGTAAATGTGTTTTTGTCTATCATCTTGTAAACAAACTTTGTGCAACACACTTCAAGTGTTAACTGTGTCCCGTTTCCATCATCATAAAGAAGTATCTCTCCTCTGATGAGTTAAAAGACTGTATAAATAATATGCACAAGTAGAATTGTCAGCACCGTTATGCAAATAACGTCTTGTTCTGTGTAGCAGTGATATATAATGTCTCATTCACTTTTCAGGAATGTATCTCCCGTCATATGTCAATCGACGCTATACACTGTCTCGATATATGTCCCCCGACGAGACCATTTATTCTTCGATTTCATAAACTGTGACAAATCTGTAAACAAAAAATTCCACCAAGATCTTCCACTGCAAAAAATTGAAAAAAAAAAAAATGAACGAACCAATCGTATGCCTAGTATTTTCTGGATGAATTCACTCAGGATTATATAGATAAGGAAGGCTTTATTGACTGATTACAAAAATAGGACCACTCTACTAGGAGAGGATCATAATAGCTGCAAAATATCAAGATTTGATGACCAATGTTTTTTAAGTGGTCTCAGCAATAACAAGTGCCAAATAGAAGTAGAGAGTGTGAGCCACTAGACATCCAGCTTCAAGGTTTTGCTGGGGGGGGGGGGACAGTTACTATATTATGTGACAATTGAGGGTGTAAATATCTCCACTGGATCATCTGTAAAAAGAGGAATATCAAGTGCAAAAGCAAGTCCTAGGAAATTCGCGCTATGAACTTGTTTTTTTCTGCTCCTGCTATGGCGTGCTATTTGACCTAGAAAACCACCTTTGTTTTTAAATCCTTATTTTCGACTCTTTAATGTCTCTGGCTTCATGGCGTAATGCTACGTCATCAGACTAATAACTTCAAGGCTTTGGGTTTGAGCCTGCTTGCCTACCTCCCAAAACTTTTTTGACGTTTTTTTTTTTGGGGGGGGGGGTTAATATTTAAACAGGGTTATTACTTTTAGTTTCAATCTACCCGCCCCTCCCCCACCAACTGAAACAGGGTTATTTATGCCATTTTTCGTGTTGGCTGTTTTTTGGGGGTTTTTTTTCAGATCTTTTTCAAGAAGTTTTAACATCATTCATTTTGCATCACGCTCGTTTTTTTTTTTTCCATCACGTTCGCGTTTCCTTTTTTAGTTTTTGTTTTTCCGATTTTAAGAAATTTTAACATCGTTCATTGTTTTTTTTTTTGTTTTTTTTTCTAATATTTAAACAGGGTTATTACTTCGCTTATTCGTTTGTTTTGATTTACCCATTCCTTCATACACACACACCTATAAACACCCAGGCAACGCCGGGTACCCCCGCTAGTCAATAATATATAAGTGGAAATGTATGTTTGTGTGTAATTTTTTCATATGTTACGGGAGGGGGGGTATCACATCTTAGAACTTTTTATATACCCCCTAGATTATAATATTTCCGATTTACAAGAGGAGGTCATCTATCTTATTTGAGCGACTTTTACACACTGTTTTCGCGCTATTTCTTACTCTTGCTTGTTTGTTAGGCTTTTCCATATGAAAGCGAAACTAAAAATCAAAAGCAAAAGTGTGTTCTTGGCACGTCCAGAAGCAATAAGCTTTGATCAACGCAGGGAAAACCCCGTCATATTAGACAATTACTATTTATTTGGACACTCCCCTTTTTGTGGGAACCTGGTTTTCCCAAACATCTAGGGGAAACAAACAAATATGCAGAAAGCGTAAAACTTAACTGGCTTTGCATGATTTCTCTATGACGTAACGTTTGATCTAGAAAACGAGATGTTCATTTTTAAGCATTTCATTTGAACCATTCTCACTCTTCTGCCCTCCTAGCATCGTGGTCAGATGTCATGCTTTCTTTTCCGCCTTAAGGCTTCGGGTTCGAGCCTACCTTCCTACAAAAACTTTTTTTTCTTTTACACCTTCAAACACCCGGGGAACTCCACTAGTCTATAATATAAATCTACCTGTCTGTTTAAAATGTATGCATGTATTGTTATATAATAAGGGCTGTCCCTTTTTCATGTAAGTAAAAAAAAAAAATAGGGAATTAGTTAAATTTAAATATGAAATAGGATAGTTAAGGATTCGAACTTGCAAAGCTAGACTTGGAATTGA
Organism: Euprymna scolopes; assembly: GCF_053919585.1. Classification (NCBI taxonomy): domain Eukaryota; kingdom Metazoa; phylum Mollusca; class Cephalopoda; order Sepiida; family Sepiolidae; genus Euprymna; species Euprymna scolopes. The sequence goes on along the minus strand of NC_136522.1, from coordinate 53,016,416 downwards.
GAATTCCAATCCTAAGTTAAAATAAACACAGAATGTCCAGTTAAATTGATTATGTTAAAATATTTAATACAAATTTGGCTGGAAACTATTCACATTCTTAGAAAGAATGCATAATAAAACATGGGTTACAGAATTAGAGAAGTAGGTTAAATTCCTTCGTAAAACAACAAAGAGAATGGGAAATTTCCTGGTCGTCAGAAACGGTTTCAAAAACGTGCAAATCGCGCATGTTGATAACACGTGAGTTATAGTCACATTGACCAGACATGCATGTGATTTCTCAATATAGGAAAGAGTTCAAAGTTAGAGGAGTTAGATCAGAGGAGTAGAGAGGTTCAGACCGATTTTCGGTTAGAGTCAAGGCTCCCTCTGGAAGCGGGAGGGTTTTAGAGATAACCATGTAACAACTTTGGATCCCTGAAATGCAGAATCATGTCAGACCAGTCGAAGAAGAAATAAACGTATCATCATGTGTTTTTATAATTGCCGTCTTGTGTTGAGTCATTCTACCAAAACAGAGGTAAAGTGAAATTGTATTAATATGAACTTTGTGTTTATAAAACTGTACAACTGTCAAAACGTAAATGTCAAACGCACTCTCGGTCTATCTATCAAGATATTCATAAATCTTCTTTCATTGAATTACATGTGGGTCTCAATCTCTTTATAGGTCTGTCTCTTATATATACAGAACTGTCTCTCTCTTTATATATACCTGTTTATGTCTCCAATATGCTATCTCTTACAACATGAACATTCTAAGTCATATGAACACTCCTAAGACTGTCTATCACTCTAAGACTATTACAAACATGAACAACAACAAATATATAAGTCGACATCTAAATAAGAACGACGAAACATATACACATATTTGGTACCCTCGAAAATATAACCTCAATGTAACAGTATGTCTGCCTAAAACTTTTGACATAGGCAACGGATTTTCACAATATCAGTATCGTTTTGAAGCTCGACCCTTCAAACAACAAATATCAAAAAATTGGCTAAAACCATTAATTCTTTCACCCTCAACATGGCAGTTTTCTACAAGGAGGCTTTTGTTTTTCTATTTTTGCATCGCCATTTTTGCAGGTCATCCTATCGGTTGGAATGACTTTACTAATTTCAACGCTCCAAACTTCTGGTCGCATCATGGAGTAGGGGTAAGACGTCGGGTTTTCTTTCACTTTCTTCACGTCACAGGTTCGAGCCTGCCTGCTACCACTTTTTTTTTTTCATTTTTTTTCAGCTCAACATACCTCCTAACACTCAAGGCAACACCGGGCACACAGGCTAGTAACATATGTATATGATTCCCTCCAAAAACACATCCGTACTAGCGAAACTAAAATGTCTTCAAAAGGGGAATTCCATAAACTTGACTGAAAAAAAATCTGAAGAGAGCTAAAACAAGGCTCGAAACAGATTTAAAAATATTTAAAGTCTCAAAAACCTAGAATTGTTGCTGGCTACACTCTTAAATATACATTTTTTGTCTCGTTGGAACCACACAACCATTAAATTATATATATATATATATATATATATATATATATATATGATGAGAAGAAATAGCATTCTTTTCTAACTTGTATCGTATCTTTTTAAGATAATATTTAATTTATTAATTTGGATTAAAAAAAAAGATGAATGTGGTTTTGTAAGTATTTATAAAAACTCCTACTCTATTTCAGATTGTATTTCTCCTCACACCACAACTCATTTTTTGCAACCCCCCTCTTTGTATTATTACAGGTCTGAATATTCTGTTTCAGTTTGTAATTCTCAGACCACAACTCTTTTTTGCAACTCTCTCTTTGTCATACATGTCTGAATAATGAGAAAATCTGAATTTTTTTAACAAAAAGTTTAAAATAACTTTTTTAGATTAAATTTTTTAAAACTTCTTTCAGAATAGAAAATCTTTACAATTTAATAAGGAACATATTTCATATAGGTTTCATTAAAAATATTCAGTAGATAACGAGAAAAATAGAGATGAAAATTTCAAAAGGAGTGTATAACTGGTTATGCTCAATAGTAGTCCTCGCTAGCGAAAGACTTTGTTATTGTTATTCTATCATTATTATTATTATTATTATTATTTATAACATTTTGTGTCCTGCGCTTTCACGCGAGGACTAATTTCAATTTACTTTGTATAGTTTTGAAATAAATATTTGTATCTTCAGCTATCACATCCACGATCGAGCACTTTCTTGGATTTTTTTTTTTTTTTATCGCCTTCTGACATGTACATCTCATATATATATATATATATATATATATAACAAGGAGACCTGAGATATTGAATAAGAATCAACGAATGTGTCACACTTAATACTTGTATCATTGTTGTAAAAAAATCTTTTTTCAATCAGATCAATTGATTGTCTGCTCTGGTCGGGGACTGACCACGGTGAACAAGGAGGAAGCTTCAGATGCTTCCCACAGTGAAAGTCGACAATACATTGTAGTCTATATTTCATTGTACGGAACCTACTGTTTTTATGAAATTATTCCTATATAACAACTTGAATTAAAGTTTAAAACACAAAAGTCAAGTATCATGGTCCAATCATGCTCTAAATAGAAACATTATTTCCAACACGCTCCTGTCTTATCAAAGAAACTACTACTGATTTGATAAGCTGAGTTTTCTGTATGTGCGATGATAAAACTTCTCAAAATTCACTTCTAATGTTAGGCTGTATAAAGGTGTTAACTTTGGTCAAAATTGGACTGTTCCTTTAAAAGAATTTTTCCAATTATCAATTGTTGCTATTTATCCAAAGCATTTCGAAACAACCCCTATCTAAGAACATTCCCAGGCACAAAGTGCATTTTTGTGAAACGCAAAATGGCCCCTCTGAAGGTCCATAGAGAACGAACTCCTAAACACACAAAGTGCCATTTATATTAGGTTGGTGCAAAAATGTTTTTTATGTATACACATATCTGATAAAAAAAAGGACAATTTTTGCATCAACCTAATATATAAGTAGAGATACTAGCAGACCACCTGACATTGCCCGGTAGTAAAATATGCTTAAATATATTTTCATTTATGCAGATTTTGTATTTGTCATAGAGCCAATCCTCTATTGATTATATTGCGCCCACTATATTTCGTGATTCCAAAAGTAGATTTTTTTTTTTTTAAAGTAAAAAATGACTTACATTTAGCTCTAGCTGTACTTGCCACCATTTGAGCTAATGACAAATGCATATCAAAACTTGACAAATTAACACAGCTAAACGTATATTCGCGCATGCATACAGCAAATACATTATGTCAAACTACACCTTTTCAAGTTTGAATTTTGACAGTTTAGCAGTTATTTGGGGGCTAAAATCAAAATCGATTTTGTTCCACATGTCCGATATCAAGTTTGAAGTCTGTAGACCAAAAATCAACAGCGTAGTTTGGTAGAAATCGTTTTTAAATCAAAAAGGTCTTATATATATATATATATATATATATATATGAGCAAACATTTAATAAAATATGTTAAAAAAAAACACTTTGAAATGAGTTAAAAACATATTTAATCTGAAAAGGAAACACTAGATAAATGGATAGTCCTTAATCTGCGGAGTTTTGAAGAAATACTCTCCTTATCAGAGGGTAGGAATTAGCAAAATGCGGGATTGGATTTTGCATGCAGAAGTATTTGATGAAACAACATATATATATATATATATATATATATATATATATATATATTAGTGTTGGACGATTGATCGGAATCGGGAATCAGAAAAATCAGAGCTTTTTGGGGTATCGGAATCGGGAAAATTTGAGCCCATTTTCCGATGCCAAAACCGATTCCTTAAATTATCTATTTTATTTAATTTGTTTTTATAAAACATCTTCCACTGCTTGTAGTAATAATAAAATAATAAATATTAATCGATTTAAACTTCCAGTTAGGTTAAAATCTCTAGATTACCCCCTCACAAGTGTCTTTACGTTTAAGAAAATACATGCACATTTAAGATGCGTTTTTAGAGTAATCAGGAAAAATAAAAATTTTATAGTTAAATATTTAGAGCTCGCCTGTCTATTTAATTTGCTCGACTTTGAAAAGATAAATATTCAACAGTTTTCCCTATAATAAAAGCGACACTATTTTTCTGGCTATCGCCGGAAATGTCCAAAAGCAATCAGATTTGATCACTGTGGAAATATTTTCCTTATAATCAGACAATTGCTATTAAATTTGGACAAGGGGAGCTGGTACCCCCCCCCCCCAACATCTTGGGAAAATAAAATTAAAAAAAACAAAACGTTCCTGCAGTAAATGAAATACAAAGTTGACCTCATTAAGTTATTAAAACGTGCACCTGCCAAATCTAAGTAATTAAGTAATTAAATAAATTCAAATGTGTTTCCATTAGCATCTCGTGGTGGCCCAATGGTTAACGTCGCACGTTTTTTTTTTCACACTTTAATTTCCAACTTCGCTTCAAGGGTTCGGGTTCAATCCTCATACTCACCTACCAAAACTTTTTTTTTTAATTTTACCCCACAGTTTTGATTTACCTTCAAACACCCGGGCAACGCCGGGCACCCCCTGCTAGTTTTTTTTTAAATCTCTTAATATTTAGCCATAGACCGACTTTGCCCTTAAGTGTATTTTAATTTGTCCAGATTTTGTATATATTATTATAGATTTCAAAAAAAAAAAAAAAAAAAAAAAAAAAAATGTATTTGGATACCATCAGTTAAAATCGAAACCGAAACTAATATTCAAAGCTGGTGACGTAACCGCTGTAACGACATGACACGCATATGAACTGATGAAAAATTAAAAAATAAACATGAATTTACAACATGTATACCGATTTTTTTCAATTTTGATCCATTTTGACCCTTAGAAACTATTTTAATCAGCTACAGACCCATAAAAGAACGGTCTGTAAAAAATCTAATCATTTGGGGGCCTTAGCGCCGCTCTGCGACTTAGTTTTGAAGGAGTTAGAGTTTGAAAATATGGAGACAGACATATAAGCCTTTTAATTATTAGCTTAGCGTTTTTTTTTTCATTCAACTTTTTTTTTTCTTTTTTTTTTTTTATCCTTACTTATCAGCAATGGAAAAGTTTGTTTTAAACAAAAACAAAAGAATCGTTTTTGGCATCAGAAAAATTCTTTTTTTTTTTTCAATTCCCTTAAAAGTATTAAATTTCTGAATTTTTGAGATAAGAATTGGTTATTTAATCTTGCCGAACTCTGGAATGTTTGTCGAACTCAGGAACTTAGACAAAATTTTGAACAGAACCCGTGAAATAAATAAATTGTCTAAATTCATGAATTCGATAAAATACACCTGAAGAAGGTCGGAGGTTACATCGATGGAAACATTGTGAAAAATGACACTAAAGATGAGAATACTAGTCCAAAGATTCCAAATAATATAAGCCTGTAAACGGTTCCCATTTTTCCGAATAATTGTCCCATCACTAATAAAGCACCATCGAATTGAAAAATTATTAAACCAAAAACAGTCATGTTCTCATCGAGTACTTTTTTTTTTCAAGAAAATAAAAAGGTACTCATGCAGTCATGATGCACTTATTTATCCGTGCTGAAATAACGATATTTAGAAAGCCATTCTTAACATGGAGACGAGAGGGTGCTGTGCTGTGTACTTATTCTGTACTTTCACCTATAAAAACATATTGGCCAATTTTCCTGTTAAGAATTACCTATAACTATAATCTCCAGCCCCCAAAACATAACAAAATCGCAAAAGTGCAAAGTTCAAGCAAAAATTAAAAAAAAAAAAAAAAACAAGGCTACACATGCCAAAATTCTTTCCTTTTCAGATTAATGAACGCTCCGTAGAACATGCTGTATGCAACATCGGAGTTGATGCGTATTCCGCTATGAGGACCTCGCTTGTGTACATCAGCCCTTTTTTTTTTTTTTTAATTGTTATGTGGATGTACAAACTATATATATATATATATATATATAGGCTTTGCCTTTCCTACAGTTAAGGGCTTCCGAGTAACATTAATAACGTTAGGTACAGGCAAAATGAATACCAATGCTCAAAGTGTATAAACATTTTGACCCCCTCCCTTTACTTAAGATAAGATCAAAGTGTAGTATCTGTTCCGGCAGATACTGCAGCAAAGACCAGATGTGGGGGCAAACCCACATACCTGACCTTTAACCAGCTCCAACCTCTCGGGAGCTGGTCCCCTTTTTCCCTTCCCCCTCCCTTCACTCCTCACATTAAAAATCGGCCTTGTGCCTAATTTGCTCGGTGGGGGAGCAAATAAATACCATCTGTTCCGGCAGATACTGCAATCAAAGACCATATGTGGGGGGTAACCCCACATATCAGACCTTGGTCAATTGTAGGGCCAACCCTTCATACCAATTGTCACTATCCAGCTCCCCTACTCCCCATTTCCCCTCACTCCTCACATTAAAAATCGGCCTTGTGCCTAATTTGCTCAGTGGGGAAGCAAATAAATACATCAAAGTGTAGTATCTGTCCTTCAGAGTCCGCACTTCAATTTTTTGTTCTGTCAGTGGAGAAGTCCTTCACGACTGAGACAATTTTTTTTTTGTTCCTTTTCTCTACGTTAAAAAACGACCCTGGTGTCTAACTGTCCCGTGGGGAGGAATTGTAAATAGGAACAAAATAGCACGGTCACGGTACCTTCTTTGCATAAGTAACAAAAACAAACAAACAAAAAAATGAATAAAACGCAACAATTTTGATCAAGTGATTTACCGTTTGCATGGTATTAACCCCTGAACCCTCGCACTATTTTGTGCCATCGCCATCGTTTATGCTATTCTTACATGATGCGTTCGCGCATGGACGCGCGTAGTAAGGTGACTTGTCACATCGCGGAAGAATTTTTTTAGCGTACATTTAAAATAACAGGAAAGTTTTCAAAAACAAAATGTGGTTCATTTTTCTGTGTTACGTAGTTTTTGACCGCTCGTGAAAACTTAATTTTTTTAGAAAAAAATAAGTTTTCACGAGCGGTCTGTCTACAAAAGCATTTTTATTTTTGTTTTTTGTTTAATCTTTTTTTTTTGGGGGGGGGGGAGGGGGTTCAATTATAAAACTCGTACAATATTTAACAGGTGCTTTGCTTCTGCAGTTTAATTTACCGTTTTTCCGTAAGTAACGCGCCGACATACACCGAGCAGAAGAACTGTTTAATTTTTCACAAAAATTCTGTTTACATTGGGGAGGGGGGGTAGAACGATGGAGTTCTTTTTTGGTTAAAGTCCATTGGGGGACCACCCGAAGACTAAGTTGATTACAGGGAGGTTGAAAGAAAAACTTGCTAGTGCACTGCAGCCACTGCAACTGCACTAGCATCTTTTAATGCTTATACAAGGAAGACTGATCGTAAAGTGGGATATCAATTTAATAGACCGTTATAATTGAGAAGTAATCCCCATTAAATAAACTTAAAAAAATAATTCCTGCTAATATGAAAGTTAAGTGTTATCGACGATAATCTGCACGCAAAAAAACGTGAAAGGAATTATTTTTACAGCAAGGAGGGGGGGGAGCTAGATCACGTCTGCCAATTTTTATTTTTTTTTTCTCCAATTTAGACAATGTAATCTTTATACATTCGTAGTAGCTAAAAACTGACAGCACGTTAGTTAGAAAACTGAGGAATACTCGACCGACCCGACCGGTTATTCCCGTCAGTTGCCGGGGGGGGGGGGGCCAGAGCCAAATTGCGGGTCGGTAAATGCAGAAGCACCAAAATTAAATTCAAATAAGATTTTTTTTTTTTTTGGTACTCATACAGAGAGTGATCCGATCCGTATTGAAATAACGTTATTATTTAAAAATCCATTCTTAACATGGGCAGGGGAGGGTGTTTTGTACCCATTCTGTACTTTAACATTACAATTGAAAAAAAAAAAAAAATTAAACGTGGAAATACGATTTAAAAAAAATAGCGTGGATAACTCTCTGCATTAGCACCGTTTTTGTTTTTTTTTTAATTAATTTGTTAGGTAATAGTACAGAATAGTTACGAAACAGTAACACCCTCCCCATGTTAAGAATGGCGAATGCCTTTTTAAATGATAATGTTATTTTGGCGCGGTAACGTAAGTGCATAAGTACCGTTTTGTTAATTCTCTTTTTTAGGAATTTGGATTTTGCGGGCGCCTTTCGTGTGTTATAACTCGATACCTGTTTTTACGAACCATTTATAAATAGTCATGGCATCTAATGTATATAAGCGTCAAAATATAGTTTTTGAAAATAAAAAAGTAAATGGTACTAGTGCAGAGAGTGATCCGGGCGTAAATAACGTTATTATTTAAAAATCCAGTCTTAACATGGGGAGAGGAGGGTGTTTTGTACCTATTCTATAGTTCAACCTTTCAATTGAATAAAAAAAATATATCATAAAACTTTAATTAAACTTGGAAATACGATTTATAAAAAATAGCGCGGATCACTCTCTGCAGTGCACTAGCACCAAGTAAATAAATAAAGAGAAGAGGGGGGGGGTGTAAATTACTACTCGTGATAATTAAAAAAAAATGCACGCTTTAGTCACCGTTGGTCATCCGTAAAACTCACTGACTAATCGTCACGTTTTTTTTTTTTAAGTCACTATAATAAAAGAAAGATCGAGTCGTTTACAAACGCTAAAATATGCTAAACGGCGCGTCTATGAGCTTTTAAACTGGCTAGAGAGTAAAAGGAAGCCATGAAGCTGACTTACCGAAAATTACGACGGCCAGTAATCCGAATAGGATAACTAGTTGCATTTTCTTCTTTCGTCTAGGGAGAGCAGCTCCTGTTAGCAACATGCCTCTACCAAGACCACCATGTTAAAATATCAACATCCGGTTGACAGCGACACCTGGTGGCGCGTGATAAGACAAAGAGCGAGGGGGAGATAAGTCAAATTAAATTCCAATAGCGTAAAAGAAAGCATAATAAATCCAGGTGTTTTTATACGTTTTTTTTTTTTTAAAGATATGTCCGCGACAATCAGTCTAACAGTCCAATCAAGCTAGGTGTCGTTCTGTGCAGTTCTAGGAAGTACACTCCACCAGGCTTTACCTTCTCCCTTTGAGAAGGAGTTAGTTTATTAATAGCTGCCTGGGAGTGGTTACGGGGCTGCTAAGACATTTTATGTAGTTCAGAATGCTCTCTTTTTTTTATTTATTTATTTTGTAATTTTTTTTTTAGCTCTGACTTTTCAATCCCAACTTGTGTCCCATCTTCCTGCAATGGACGGAAGGGATCTCCCCCTTGTATTGTCCACCAATGTTCTACTTAGCCCTAGAAGGTCCGCCTTCTAAGGGTTTAACTTCCCTTTAAGAAAGGGGAGATGAATTTATTGCTAATCGCCTGAGAGGCCGCTACCAGAAAATGCTGATGGGGCTGCTCGGGCATTATTTTGTAGGGCAGATTATGCTTCTATTCATGTGCTGGCTTTTCAAAACATCACTTGACTTTATACCTAACCTCCCCAGGAGAGGAGGTAGATAAAAACTCCATTTGATCACATATTTTGAGATTGGTACAGCTTTAGAAACAGACAAAATCGACCTTTTTGATTCGACGTTTGTCTTTTTCCTGACTGTTTTTGTAAACAGGTGCAAATGTCTATGACTTAACTATTTGTTTAAACAAATGAGTAGTTAATGCAAACTAAATTGTTTCGATTTACTTGCCTCCCCACGAGGGCAAAGTTAGACACAAGGTCGATTTTTAATGGGAGTAAAATCCAGCTCCCAAAAAGGGACCCTCTGGATAGGAACAAAAATAAAAATTATCTTAATCATGAAGGATTTCTCTTCGAGGACAGAAAAGATGAAGTGTAATATCAGAACAGATACTACACTTTGTAGTAATTATTTATATAGTTTATTGACTGTAAAATTACAATTTGAGTTGCGAACCAAAAAATGAAATGTTACAAACAAAAACTTAAGTATAAAAAAGAAATTTGGAGGGGGGGGGGATGAGATCAGGGCCTTTCTAAAAAAATCATAAAAACTTTGGAGATTACTCTTGACTGGCACTATTTACCACAATACCACATTTACTCCTTTTCCCACTTAATAAATTCCCCAGCGTTTTTATAAATATTATGTATATGTGTACATGTGTATATATACATTTTTTTTTTTTTAATATAAATGATGCAAAATGAGAAAAAGTTCATTCAATAAAAAAAAGTCTTTGAATTTAAAAGCGTAAAAAGTTTGTTGTGGGGAATGGGGAAAAGCTATCCCCCCCCACCCTTCCGACCCTAATCAAATATTAGATCGCCCACTGTTTTCTCGGAACCGAAAAAAAAAAGCAGGACAGTCTCTAGTTGGAATTGGAGTGATTTACTAGGGTATGTGGGGAGAAAATATTAGGGGGGGGGAGGAATGGAGATGGAAGGTGACCTCCAATTGAAGGAAGACTAGGGGCAAAAAAAAAAGGATGCATGGGTTGGGTAAACTCGGAGGTTCTCTAGTACCAAAAAACAAAACAGGAACGGGATCTCATTTGTCCCACCAGCCAAGAGTCTTTTTAAAGTCTAAGCTATTCTAGTGGGATGGGTCCTGGTGGAAGTACGAATTCAAACCTGGCTCTTCAACATGCATCAACTAGTTTTATGCACCCACATCTTATTGAAGTCCACTCAAGGCAACCTCCTCCAATCACATGTGATTTTCACCATAAGCAAATGTTTAAAATAAACAATCAGATCCTGATCGGGAACAGATGTCCCCTCGTAGACTTTTTGGAGATGGGTGATCCAAATCATCATTCTTGCTCCTGCTAGGATGGCCAGAAAAAACATTCTTTTCTCCCCAGACAGCAGCAGATCCATGCTGTCAATGACATATGTTGCGTCAAGGAAATGTGGGAACTCGACATCGATGTGAGATGTTACCTCTTTGACATACTCTATACGTCCCCGAAGTCAGCTGCAATAGAAAAAGGTGTGCTCAACCATTTCAATTTCATGCTTATTGCAGCACCAGGGAGCGATTCTTTCATTTTTATTGTGAAGTTTGGCAAAGAGGGGCAGTGCATTCCAAACCAGTCGCCAGGTCAGGGAAAATTTTGAATTGCTAAGAAAATCCCATCCCAGTGCCCAATTACACTGAGCAGATCTCCTTCTCCGACCATCACAGCTGCTCTCTAATGCCCTATAAGATTTCTTCCTAGGCTACAAGAGGACACTAGTCCCGGCACAGCTCTAAGCACAGTTTGGCATTCGGCAAAGAACTTTGATTTCCTCCTCGATCTACAATGGCCTATAACCAAGCGGGCAGGTTTAAGGTTGGGGAAAGCACTTCCAACCACAGGGAACATGGAACGCCCATGGAGCTCTGTGAAAGCTCAGGTGTTTTGCAGGAAGGAGCAGTACAAACAACTAATAAAGGATGAGGGAGAAGACGTAAGTAGCATACAACTCCGCTCAATCCTTCAAGGACAATCTCCTTCAGATCCAATCTCAACCGACGATTCGACCTTTGTCTATACTTCCAACTAGTTTTTATCCATCTGTAGATCCAGTTCAAACCAGATTCCAACAATGCAGACTGGATATCATCAGCGAACGCGGAAACCCTGTTTCGCATACCACCAGGGAAAGCTATTCCATGCAGGACTGGTGTAGCCACCTCGTCCCTTAACTTGCGAAGGAGAGCTCCCAGATAAGGACATACAACAGAGGTGACAATGGGCAGTCTTGACACACCGACTGAGAGACTGCGAAAGACTCTGAAAGCCTACCATTGATATGCACCGGTACCGTCAGCCTGTGGTAGAGAACGAGGACCCACTTGCAGGAGTCCGAATTAAAACCAGCAGTCTCCAAAACAGATCCCAGGAAACAATAATAATTAAGTTAAAAATCATAGGAGTCGGCGCAGGCCAGTGATGCTTTCTGCTTTCTATCGTGGTATTTATTTGCTTCCCCATGAGGTTGTTCCTCCCCAAAAAGGGGGAACTTTGGCAGTGTCGAAATGAATAGCAATTGTCTGATATGAAGGGTTTCCCAACATTGATCGAAACTAATTGCTTTCAAGACGTCCCGATTAGGTTCGCTTTATTTATACAAAAAAGACAAACAAACATGTGAAAGAACAAAACAGCACGAATTTTATAAAAGTCGATTTAAATAAATGTAGATATGCCGTCCGTTCGCAAATTGTAGATATTATAATCTTTGGAGTATATGAAAAGTTTCAAAAAATAGTAATATGATCTAGAGATCCCCCCCTACCGAAAAAAAAGCCTTTTTTGACGTACAAAAATGTGCACGGCTGATTTGCCTTTTATCTATATATATAAAAGCGAAAATGTGTGTATGTATGTATGTATGTTCGCTTTTTGTGTGTATGTCCGAGAAAGGCTTTTTTCCAAGAAGCGATCGGTCGACTCACTTCTTCTTAAAACTTTTTATATCACGTCTAAATCATAATATCTATGAGTTAACAGTTTGCTCGATTTTGAGAAGATAAATATTCAACATTTTTCTATCGCTGCATGTGCATTAAGTTTTTTCGTATAATAAAAGCAAAACTAATTCTGACAGCATTTTTCCGGACACATCTGAAAGCAATCAATCAACTGATCAATGTGGAGTTTCTCCTCATATCAGACAACTGCTATTCAATTTAGACAATCCCCTTTTTATGGGGGAGCTGGTCCCCCCCTCTTAACATCTTGGGGAAACAAAAAAAAATTTTAAAAGCTGTCCCCGCAGTAAATAAAATACTGCCACGCAGTCAAAGTTGACTTTATTAAGTCATTAAGAACGGGCACCTGCTAATTCCTTAATACTTAAATAAATTCAAACATGCTCCCGTTACTATTTCGTGGTAGGGCAGTGGTTAACGTCGCATATTTTTTTTTTTCACACTTTAATTTCCAACTTCGCCTCATGTTTTCGGGTTCGATCCTTCGTACTTACCTAACAAAAAAATTTTTTTTATTTTACCCCCCCCCCTCTCCCGACACAAACACGCGGGACACACCGGGTACCCCCCGCTAGTATATATAGAAGACTAACAGTGTAACCCGTTGTTGCCCGGATACATAAAAACAGATAGAAGTTAAATAGTATGTATAATATTTTTATATCAAACCCTCTACCGCCCCTCTATCTTTCTCTCTTTCAGCTCCTCCATTAACCCTCTACTCCCCAACCCTCTCTTTCTCATCCACTCTCCATCCCTCTGTCTTGCTTTAATGTGTTGAAAATAAAAATCGACTTTATTTACCTAAGTACAATACTGTAATCTCATCTTTACTGCTCCTGAACAACAACGCAGGTCATCAGTGAAATCATTATATTCATCAAAGACAGGTTTATATATAAACAAAATCTTCTCCCTGTGATGGGCACTAGGGTATGGTATGTTTTCTATAGGGGAGCCTGTTTATGAAGGTAATGCAATACTAGCAGGACCTGTGAAAATTCCAGAGAGGACTCATTCATATGTAATATATTGATGTTGGTATTTGTTGCAATATTTTGAGATTAATGGGGTATTTATTTAAATGCTGCCCACATCAGAATTATTTGGCACAAGGCCTGGAAAGTGGGATACCCGCAAGCTCCCCTAAAGGAGGGGAACTCCTGCAATTTTAAAAATTGCCCGAGTAACCCCGTCGGCATTCCCCGGTCGGGGCGCCTCAGGCAGCAAGCAATAAACTTGCCCCACCGGAAAGCCCGGTGGCAAGGCCTGGGAGGGTGGACCTCCTAGGTATTACCCAGGCGGTGTACCTCAGTCCAACAGGTGCTGGGCCGGTTCCCGGCCCCTCACCTGTCGGGCTGAGTGTCAAGTGACGAATCCTTGACTTGTACTACCCTGTCTCCCTGCAGCCGAAGCCGCTAGGAGACACATCCCATCATTCCAGGGGATTAATGGGGTATGATCCCACACAGTCGGACGATTCTATTTATAAACGATGCTGCTGAGAACTGACGAATCAAATTAATTCACGTTCTGCTACCAACCAATCAGAAACCAGAATTGCTTCATAAATATTAAACCTTTTCTGGAGCAATTTCACATGTTCTTTTCCCGGGTTTCGACACGCTAAGAATATTTTGTTCTGTGGAACTGTCTACTACAAACAAGTCACCTCCCAGGACTTGTGTGTAAAAGCGAACCATCTGAAACTCAAAATGGCTTACACTTCTAGAGTATTCTAAAGATGTTCAGTGTAAATAGGAACGCTCTGATATTACTGTAGCTCTTTTGTTAAAACTGAAAAAGAATTTATCTAAACATATTCATATAAACGATAAATAATTATTCTAATTAGAAGACAAAATATAAACTGAAAAAGAAGACAAAATATAAACTGAAAAAGAATTTATCTAAACTATATTCATATAAACGATAAGTAATTATTCTAATTAGAAGACAAAATATAAACTGAAAAAGAAGACAAAATATAAACTGAAAAAGAATTTATCTAAACTATATTCATATAAACGATAAGTAATTATTCTAATTAGAAGACAAAATATAAACTGAAAAAGAAGACAAAATATAAACTGAAAAAGAATTTATCTAAACTATATTCATATAAACGATAAGTAATTATTCTAATTAGAAGACAAAATATAAACTGAAAAAGAAGACAAAATATAAACTGAAAAAGAATTTATCTAAACATATTCATATAAACGATAAGTAATTATTCTAATTAGAAGACAAAATATAAACTGAAAAAGAATTTATCTAAACATATTCATATAAACGATAAGTAATTATTCTAATTAGAAGACAAAATATAAACTGAAAAAGAAGACAAAATATAAACTGAAAAAGAATTTATCTAAACTATATTCATATAAACGATAAGTAATTATTCTAATTAGAAGACAAAATATAAACTGAATTAGAAGAAAAAATATAAACTGAAAAAGAATTTATCTAAACATATTCATATAAACGATAAGTAATTATTCTAATTAGAAGACAAAATATAAACTGAAAAAGAAGACAAAATATAAACTGAAAAAGAATTTATCTAAACTATATTCATATAAACGATAAGTAATTATTCTAATTAGAAGACAAAATATAAACTGAAAAAGAAGACAAAATATAAACTGAAAAATGAAGACAAAATATAAACTGAAAAAGAATTTATCTAAACTATATTCATATAAACGATAAGTAATTATTCTAATTAGAAGACAAAATATAAACTGAAAAAGAAGACAAAATATAAACTGAAAAAGAATTTATCTAAACTATATTCATATAAACGATAAGTAATTATTCTAATTAGAAGACAAAATATAAACTGAAAAAGAAGACAAAATATAAACTGAAAAAGAATTTATCTAAACATATTCATATAAACGATAAGTAATTATTCTAATTAGAAGACAAAATATAAACTGAAAAAGAATTTATCTAAACATATTCATATAAACGATAAGTAATTATTCTAATTAGAAGACAAAATATAAACTGAAAAAGAAGACAAAATATAAACTGAAAAAGAATTTATCTAAACTATATTCATATAAACGATAAGTAATTATTCTAATTAGAAGACAAAATATAAACTGAATTAGAAGACAAAATATAAACTGAAAAAGAATTTATCTAAACATATTCATATAAACGATAAGTAATTATTCTAATTAGAAGACAAAATATAAACTGAAAAAGAAGACAAAATATAAACTGAAAAAGAATTTATCTAAACTATATTCATATAAACGATAAGTAATTATTCTAATTAGAAGACAAAATATAAACTGAAAAAGAAGACAAAATATAAACTGAAAAATGAAGACAAAATATAAACTGAAAAAGAATTTATCTAAACTATATTCATATAAACGATAAGTAATTATTATAATTAGAAGACAAAATATAAACTGAAAAAGAAGACAAAATATAAACTGAAAAAGAATTTATAAAAACATATTCATATAAACGATAAGTAATTATTCTAATTAGAAGACAAAATATAAACTGAAAAAGAAGACAAAATATAAACTGAATTAGAAGACAAAATATAAACTGAAAAAGAAGACAAAATATAAACTGAAAAAGAAGACAAAATATAAACTGAAAAAGAAGACAAAATATAAACCGAAAAAGAATTTATCTAAACATATTCATATAAACGATAAGTAATTATTCTAATTAGAAGACAAAATATAAACTGAAAAAGAAGACAAAATATAAACTGAAAAAGAATTTATCTAAACTATATTCATATAAACGATAAGTAATTATTATAATTAGAAGACAAAATATAAACTGAAAAAGAAGACAAAATATAAACTGAAAAAGAAGACAAAATATAAACTGAAAAAGAATTTATCTAAACTATATTCATATAAACGATAAGTAATTATTCTAACTAGAAGACAAAATATAAACTGAAAAAGAAGACAAAATATAAACTGAATTAGAAGACAAAATATAAACTGAAAAAGAAGACAAAATATAAACTGAAAAAGAAGACAAAATATAAACTGAAAAAGAAGACAAAATATAAACTGAAAAAGAATTTATCTAAACATATTCATATAAACGATAAATAATTATTCTAATTAGAAGACAAAATATAAACTGAAAAAGAAGACAAAATATAAACTGAAAAAGAATTTATCTAAACTATATTCATATAAACGATAAGTAATTATTCTAATTAGAAGACAAAATATAAACTGAAAAAGAAGACAAAATATAAACTGAAAAAGAATTTATCTAAACTATATTCATATAAACGATAAGTAATTATTCTAATTAGAAGACAAAATATAAACTGAAAAAGAAGACAAAATATAAACTGAAAAAGAATTTATCTAAACTATATTCATATAAACGATAAGTAATTATTCTAATTAGAAGACAAAATATAAACTGAAAAAGAAGACAAAATATAAACTGAATTAGAAGACAAAATATAAACTGAAAAAGAAGACAAAATATAAACTGAAAAAGAATTTATCTAAACTATATTCATATAAACGATAAGTAATTATTCTAATTAGAAGACAAAATATAAACTGAAAAAGAAGACAAAATATAAACTGAAAAAGAATTTACCTAAACTATATTCATATAAACGATAAATAATTATTCTAATTAGACGACAAAATATAAACTGAAAGAGAAGACAAAATATAAACTGAAAAAGAATTTATCTAAACTATATTCATATAAACGATAAGTAATTATTCTAATTAGAAGACAAAATATAAACTGAAAAAGAATTTATCTAAACTATATTCATATAAACGATAAGTAATTATTATAATTAGAAGACAAAATATAAACTGAAAAAGAAGAAAAAATATAAACTGAAAAAGAATTTATCAAAACATATTCATATAAACGATAAGTAATTATTCTAATTAGAAGACAAAATATAAACTGAAAAAGAAGACAAAATATAAACTGAAAAAGAATTTATCTAAACTATATTCATATAAACGATAAGTAATTATTCTAATTAGAAGACAAAATATAAACTGAAAAAGAAGACAAAATATAAACTGAAAAAGAATTTATCAAAACATATTCATATAAACGATAAGTAATTATTCTAATTAGAAGACAAAATATAAACTGAAAAAGAAGACAAAATATAAACTGAAAAAGAATTTATCTAAACTATATTCATATAAACGATAAGTAATTATTCTAATTAGAAGACAAAATATGAACTGAAAAAGAAGACAAAATATAAACTGAAAAAGAATTTATCTAAACTATATTCATATAAACGATAAGTAATTATTATAATTAGAAGACAAAATATAAACTGAAAAAGAAGACAAAATATAAACTGAAAAAGAATTTATCTAAACTATATTCATATAAACGATAAGTAATTATTCTAATTAGAAGACAAAATATAAACTGAAAAAGAAGACAAAATATAAACTGAAAAAGAATTTATCTAAACATATTCATATAAACGATAAGTAATTATTCTAATTAGAAGACAAAATATAAACTGAAAAAGAAGACAAAATATAAACTGAAAAAGAATTTATCTAAACTATATTCATATAAACGATAAGTAATTATTCTAATTAGACGACAAAATATAAACTGAAAGAGAAGACAAAATATAAACTGAAAAAGAATTTATCTAAACTATATTCATATAAACGATAAGTAATTATTCTAATTAGAAGACAAAATATAAACTGAAAAAGAAGACAAAATATAAACTGAAAAAGAATTTATCTAAACTATATTCATATAAACGATAAGTAATTATTATAATTAGAAGACAAAATATAAACTGAAAAAGAAGAAAAAATATAAACTGAAAAAGAATTTATCAAAACATATTCATATAAACGATAAGTAATTATTCTAATTAGAAGACAAAATATAAACTGAAAAAGAAGACAAAATATAAACTGAAAAAGAATTTATCTAAACTATATTCATATAAACGATAAGTAATTATTCTAATTAGAAGACAAAATATAAACTGAAAAAGAAGACAAAATATAAACTGAAAAAGAATTTATCAAAACATATTCATATAAACGATAAGTAATTATTCTAATTAGAAGACAAAATATAAACTGAAAAAGAAGACAAAATATAAACTGAAAAAGAATTTATCTAAACTATATTCATATAAACGATAAGTAATTATTCTAATTAGAAGACAAAATATGAACTGAAAAAGAAGACAAAATATAAACTGAAAAAGAATTTATCTAAACTATATTCATATAAACGATAAGTAATTATTATAATTAGAAGACAAAATATAAACTGAAAAAGAAGACAAAATATAAACTGAAAAAGAATTTATCTAAACTATATTCATATAAACGATAAGTAATTATTCTAATTAGAAGACAAAATATAAACTGAAAAAGAAGACAAAATATAAACTGAAAAAGAATTTATCTAAACATATTCATATAAACGATAAGTAATTATTCTAATTAGAAGACAAAATATAAACTGAAAAAGAAGACAAAATATAAACTGAAAAAGAATTTATCTAAACTATATTCATATAAACGATAAGTAATTATTCTAATTAGAAGACAAAATATAAACTGAAAAAGAAGACAAAATATAAACTGAAAAAGAATTTATCTAAACTATATTCATATAAACGATAAGTAATTATTATAATTAGAAGACAAAATATAACAGCATGCAAAAAGATAGACTGACTCAAATGGAAACAGATTTTATAATGGGGATAAAAAAGGAATATCTCCCTTACACACGACTAAAATGCTAGTTTAATTTTGGTGTCTTTAACTGCTTCCCCCCCTATTTTTGCTGAAGGGGTGACTTTGTTTTTAAAGGACAAAACTTTTGTCAAATTAATGTCAATGTTTTATTGTCAATTTAAATAAAATGAACATCGTTTCTGAAACGATCGTACACTCAAGTTGATTTTGTTTGTTTTTCCTTTTGAAACTGATTTTGAATTCCAAATTATGAATTGTTTTACTCAATATTAATATAGCTCTAGGATACCTATACCTATTGAGCTTATTATATATCTAAAGTACAATGGGCACTGTTTTCTTTTAATAGTATTAATACCTTTACTAATACATTAAAATAAACTCTGCTCTTTAGACTACAGGTCTAATTCCCTCTAATATATATATATATATATATATATATATATATATATATATATATATATATATATATATATATATATATATATATATAGCGCTTTAGTTCCTTCAGCTATAATCGAAAAACCGAAACCAAAACTTATGAAGAATTCTTGATAAAATTATTTTTCAAAAATAGATTATTGAAGTGCCATTAGCTATAAACGAAAACCGAAACCAAATCTTTTGAGGAATTCTTGGTAAAATTATTTATAAAAAAATAGCTATAATCGAAACCGAAACCAAATCTTTTGAGGAATTCTTGGTAAAATTATTTATAAAAAAATAGCTGACTTAAGTGTCATCAGCTATAATCGAAACCGAAACCAAAACTTATGATGAATTCTTGCTAAAATTATTTATTAGAAGAAATGGAAGTAAATAACAATTAAACTACCCGGATATAAGCGTGACACTGAAAATAACAAACACACTATTGTATTAATATATAGGTAATGTCGAGCCTGCATAAACAGGTCTCCCATAGAAAACATACCACACCCTAGTGGCCGTCACAGGAAGAAGATGTTGTGCATATATAAACCTGCCTTTGATAATAATTTTACTAATGACCTACTTTCCTCACCAACTTACAACATTCCAGACATCACGTGATACAGCATGTAAAAGACAGCGACGATCTTGAGCCTGAATACTTTGTTCTCCTATCCCACCAGCTCATGAGAACAGAACAGATGCTACTGTACTTCCCCTACCCCAAAACGGCGAGGTAATACCTGGGAAGATAATATTATGACTACAGAACAGGTACTACGCTATCTCCTCCTTTGAGGAGATAATGACAGAGCGAATATTCTTATGATAACCAAAGAGGTACTACACTAAGACTCCTCTCCAAATTGAGTATTGAAGGCTCGTTCAATAATCTATAATATAAATCTCACCTATCTATTTAAATGCATGTATGTATGTATGTATGTATGTATGTATGTATGTATGTATGAATGTATGTATGTATGTATGT
>NC_136522.1:52980791-52990791 GCF_053919585.1 Euprymna scolopes | reverse complement strand
AATTACTTGTGTTGTTATAAAAGATGCTGGAAGTGCTCCCCTTGGACATCTATGCATTTCTGGGCACGTTAAACAATGTTTGCAGATACTGCTTGTAGATCTTCTCTGGTGATTCTCTTGATAGCGTTGGTAATGTTCTCCTTTAGTTCGGCTAGATTGCGAGGATTATTTGCATAAACTATCATTTTAAACAAGATACCAGGCACAAAAGTTTTAGCCCAGTCAAACCTTCTGTCACTACACACCATTTTACAGCAGTGCCAGATTTGTTGGCCAGGTTATTTACGCTGTATGCCTGCTTCAAGGCTCCCAAAACAGCTCTTTTACAGTGAACTGTCCAAAAAAAAAAAAGACTCGCAGGAGGACAGCTGAAACGGCTCAAGGACAATCTGAAGGTCTTCCTCAAGACAGTTCCATTTGTAATCTAACTCATTGGAAAAACTAACTGAAGACAGATGTTCCTGGCATGGCACAATTCACAAAGGGCTACAATGACTGAATCCACATGCAGTGAAGAACGTAAGAGAAAACATGGCATTAGAAAAGACAGAGCAATCAACATCTCTGATACAGAATTATCCCATCAGTGTCCAACATGCGAGAGCTTGAATCGGTCTAACAAGCCATCTTGAACCCCACGAAACAATTGTATGATCAGTCATCTTCGTAAGCGGTGAACGAACATCATGGCATAATCACACTGGTGTTTGCTCAGAGATGTACCAGTGAACTCCTTCCACATTGTATTCTGCAGTTCTGAATGTCAATGCTTCTGTTCAGTCTCGAAAGAGAAAGAATACCCCTGTAGGGGCAGTTGCCTGTGTAATTATATGGCAAGAGTTATGCAATCACAACCTCCACCTCTCCTGAATCAGCACTATTTGAGTCCAGTGGCAAGGAGAAGTTCAGAATGGAAGGAGAAGTTCAGAAGGAGAAGTCCAGTGGCAAGGAGAAGTTCAGAATGTTCTTTAAAATCAAAGAAAGCTGGGACAAGGAGAAGTTCAGAATGGATGGAAACAATGCCGAGATAAGTAGAGATCCCATATAGCATCTGGAAATCCCAAATAGACACCCATCTGGTACTGGCCAGGCTCATCATTGCTTAACTGGTGATCTGACGGAAACCTGTGCATCAAACACGATTATGCCAAAGTACTCAATGTGCTGTCTTAGAACTGTGTGAATGAACATGTATCACTGTCACATTTTCGGAGTTCTCTACTGGTTAAAAAAAAAAAAACTTCAGTCAATAACCTTCCTTCTACATCCCTTGTGGGGCCAGATATGCCATCACCATCCAGAGAACCGAAGATTGTGATTAGCAGTTTAAACAATCATAGCATCTAAAGAGAATATGCTAAAAAAAAAAAAATAAGTTGGACAGAGATGCAATCAAAGTATGGGCCAAAACACACCTGCTTAATCTAATCGACTTTGCAAAGCAACCAAAGTCTTCAACAGCAGATGATGGGAAGCAGGGTACAGTAGAGATACCAAAAATTATTAGTGATAAACACCTTTATGGATGAGAAAAAGTTTCCTCAGCTATGTAAACCACCTAACAAAATCTCAGGAAGCGACCAGACTACAGCTATGTATCAGACGGCTAGAGAATTGCCTCCTTGTACTGACATGGGAATCTCCTTCTTTTAGGGCCCTCCTATCTGGTTTAAAAGTACCCTACATCCAGTGGAAAACAATCAATAACCTGAGAACATGCTATGATAAAAGTAAAAGTTAGTAAACTAGAAAAACACAACCATCTCCATATGTGAGTATGAGGATCATACGATGCAACATTGTCTTGTCTCCGCTCTACAATCTAACAAGTGCAGCTTAAAAGATCTTGTCGAATACAACAATGATACTAAGGACTGCACAAGAGAGAAAATACAGTATGCACACACACACACACACACACACACACACACACACACATATATATATATATATATATAATATAAAGCTGAATGTCTGTGTGTATATGTGTGTGTGGTTGTGGTCACGAATAGGTTCCTATATGGTTGACTATTTTAAAAAAACTGATTACATATTGTTGCAATATTTTGGGTGTATAATGGGGTAGTTATTTAAATGCTGCCCACCTCAGCATTATTTGGCACAAGGCCTGGAAAGTGGGAACCCCGCAGGCTCCCCTAAAGGAAGGGCACTCCTGCAATTTTAAAAATTGCCTGAGTAACCCCGTCGGCATTCCCCGGTCGGGGCGCCTCAGGCAGCAAGCAATAAACTTGCCCCACCGGAAAGCCCAGTGGCAAGGCCTGGGAGAGTGGACCTCCTAGGTATTACCCAGGCGGTGTACCTCAGTCCAACAGGTGCTGGGCCGGTTCCCGGCCCCTCACCTGTTGGGCTGAGTGTCAAGTGACGAATCCTTGACTTGTACTACCCTGTCTCCCTGCAGCCGAAGCCACTAGGAGACACATCCCATCATCCCAGGGGATTACTGGGGTATGATCCCACACAGTCGGACGATTCTATTTATAAACGATGCTGCTAAGAACTGACGAATCAAATTAATTCACGTTCTGCTACCAACCAATCAGAAACCAGAATTGCTTCATAAATATTAAACCTTTTCTGGAGCAATTTCACATGTTCTTTTCCCGGGTTTCGACACGGTAAGAATATTTTGTTCTGTGGAACTGTCTACTACAAACAAGTCACCTCGCAGAACTTGTGTGTAACAGCGAACCATCTGAAACTGTTCTGAAAGTCAAAATGGCTTACACTTCTAGATATATAATGATAGAAGATGTATCAAGACACAGGAATGGGTATGTTTGATCTGGCAGAACCGTGGTTCATTAAAATTGTGGGGTCTGCGTTCCCGCCTGGTCCACAAAGTATGGAAATAAATAATTTAAAAATTTAAAAAATATGTTTACAAGTGTTTTTGATATAGATGTACATATGAATAATTTGATAAGTATGGTTTAACTTAAATAGGGATAGGACAATAAAATTGTGGGGTCTGCGTTCGCGCCTGGCCTCCATAGAAAGGAAATAGGCACAAACTTTAATAAAGACTTTTCATATCTATCTGAGTAAGTATACTTTGATGATTATGTTTCAGTTTGAAGAAATATGGTATAATAAAATTATGGGGTGTTCATTCGCGCCTGGCCTCCATAGAATGGAAATATGTCACAAAGTTTAACAAGGTTTTTTTTAATATAGATCCACAGAATATTGAGATAAGTGTTTCAGTGTGAACAGGTATGGCATAATAAATTATGGGGTTTATCTATTTTATTTTTATTTTCATTATATTTTGCTTTGGTTTTGATACCCCCAAATTCGAAGCTATCTCATTACAACCCTTCCTTTTCATAACCTATCATACTTTCATAAATCAAAGTCCGTTTTCTGTATGCTGTTTTTGAACGCAGTCAACGACGGGTACTTTTGCTAGTATATATATTCTCACTTTTATGTATATATATATATATATATATACATAAAAGTGAGAATGTGTGCGTGTGTGTGAGGACACTTCTCGACCTATATTATACTCAATGAATTTTTTATCTCCAGACTTGAATATTGGTATATAGAGTATTCGAGGGAAGTGAATGTGCATTGCGGTTCCCTTTTTTGCATGCAACACAATCACCTCCAGGCCATAAATTAAAAAGAAAAATTTTTACAGGGGAATATTTTACGTTACACTGGCCAAGGGAGATAATAAAATCTTAGCAAATCATTTCTTCTTAAAAAGGGCAGATTTATTGTCATCAGGCGCGAACAAACACCCCATAATTTTATTATACTATATTTCTTCAAACTGAAGCATAATTATCAAAGTATACTTGCGCAGACAGATATGAAAAGTCTTTATTAAAGTTTGTGCCTATTTCCATTCTATGGAGGCCAGGTGCGAATGCAGACCCCACAATTTTATTATACCATCCCTATTTAAGTTAAAACATACTTATCAAAGTATTTTATGTACATCTATATCAAAAACACTTGTAAACGTTTTTTGTTAATTTTCAAATTTTTTATTTCCATACTTTGTGGACCAGGCGCGTATGCAGACCCCACAATTTTAATGAATCATCATTATGCCAGATCAAACATACCCATTCCTGTGTCTTGATACATTTTTTTATCATTATATGTGATCAGTTTTCTATAATAGTCAACCATATAGGAACCTATTCGTGACCAGACACACATAGACGTTCATCTTTATATTATAGATATATAAAGATATAGTAATTTATAAAATATATATGGCGATTAAGCCAGATCAAACATACCCATTCCTGTGTCTTGATACATCTTTTATAATTATATCATATATATTTTATAAATTACTAACTAGCTCTACCTACGTATTGAGCACTTTTGAAGTAAATACATAAATCTATACTTTCGTATATTAATTTTATGTGAGTAAATGAAGTAGTTACATAAATATATATATATATATATATATATATATATATATATATATATATATATTACGTCTAAAATAAAAAATGGGCAATTTTTAAAAAGCACATCCGATCTTCAAGGCGAAGACGCTAACCTTAATATCGTTTAAAAAAATCAACAACAAAAAAAACTATATATATATATATACAGTACTGATTCACTGTTTCACCAGTGCGACTAGACAGGCCTCAAGTCAGGGTCGAAACCAGACCGCCCATATGACAGTTGGAGCTTCTAACCGTTGCGCTATTTGGCTGCTGCTATGTGGGCAGTGAATTAACAATGTTTTGACATTGTCCAAATAACTAAGCTCAATTTGTTTACACAAAGAGCATCGCTTCATACGCTAATGGTAATTTGTATATCACTTTCCAATATGCTCAACCGAAGATAGGGAGCATTATGTGTGTGTGTGTTTGTGTGTGTGTGTGTGTGTGTGTGTGTGTGTATGGGTGTGTGTGTATGTGTGTATATGCGTGTGTATATGCGTGTGTGTGTATGTGTGTGTATGTGTGTGTATAGGTGTGTGTATGTGTGTGTATGTGTGTGTATGTGTGTGCGTGTGTATGTGTATATGTGTGTGTGTATGTGTGTGTGTATGTGTGTGTATGTGTGTGCGTATGTGTGTGTGTGTGCGCGCGCGTGTATGTGTGTGCGTATGTGTGTGTGTGTGTGCGCGCACGCGCGTGTGTGTGTATAGACAGACACTGAATGACTAGTTTTACATAAAATACTTCACATATATCATAGTGTTTGTTTAGTTTAGTGGGGTTTCATTCTCACAAGCCGTTCAGATAGCAAAATCTCTGAATAAAACTTACAAATTGCTAACCTACTTTTCAAGTGTGGTGTACATGTATATATATATTGTAATGTATATTATTTGCGGAGAATCCTTTTCAAAATAAAGAGATGGTGTTTCTTTTATACTGTCCTGCATATCTGCATATAAATCATATGTGACTGCTAGCTGTTCATAACCGGCATTGCCAGGTAAAAAAAACATATTGCCGCACAGAGGGTTTATTCCCATACTATTTAAGATACATTAAATATCCCAAGTTGTTACGATTTGAAGCATAAAACAGTCTTCTTTTTCTTTTTTTTTTTACATAAGCATCACTACTTATCAAGGCCCAGAGACCACTCGAGGATCAGGGTTAAGAGTGTACAGTAGTCAATTGGACAATATAGTAATCGTTAGCAATGGAAATTCGGTAAATTTGTTAACTTAAGTGGAACGGTTAAGAACGGCTTTCGAAATAACCCCCCCCCTCCACCTCATCACGAACTTGTTTACGTTTTGTCATCTTCATCTATGAAATTCAAACAAGGAAATAAAATCTCATAGTTTAAAGGGAAACAACTCACAGATTAAATTGAAAACTTATGTGGGAATTCATGAAGAAAGTAATAAACTCCCAACCGGATGTTTACTTACCGGATGTTTACTTACCGGATGTTTACTTGCCGGATGTTTACAAACAAAGTGTGTAAATGCGTCACTAAACATAGGCTCGACGCATACATGTAATGCAATACGTTTTCGACAGGATTCAGGCCTGGAGATTGTGCAGGCCAATCCAAACACTGAATATCATGCTCTTCTAGAAACCTCTTGACATTACCAGCTGTGTAAATAGGAGCATTATCCTGCATAAAGATGGGATTATCATCCAAATTCCGACCAAAGCAGGGTAGAAAATGCTTATCAACATATTAATATACTTGGTCGAATCAATTCGACCTTGCCAGCAACCTATAGGCCCTGGACCATTGGCACTAATAACACCTCACGCAAAAATTGAACCTCCACCACCTTGCAGTGTTGAAACTCTACACCTAGGATTACATCCTTTGTCTTTCCTTCGACAGACATACTGCCTACCATCACTGCCTAGCCTATTGAACTTGCTTTCATAGCTAAAAAACACTTTCTCAGATATGAAGAGTCGTGATCTTTATTGTATTTGACGAAATTCAGATGGCGCTTTCTGTTCTTTATAGAAATCATTGGCTTGCATCTTGCAACACAGCCTCATAAATTAAATTCCTTCAATCTGTTCTTAACTGTGGAAAGAGAGCAATTTTTAAACAGATTACACTGTTGTTGAATTTGGGGAGCCGTTTCAAATCTGTTTCTGAGGCTGTGGATCTTGATAGCATTGTCTTCCCTGTAAGAAGTAACTCTAGGAAGACCAGATTTAGGGGCATCATAGACACTGCCAGAGTTTTGGTGCTTTTGTACAGTCATTTATACGTTTTCCCCATCACATTTCAATCTGTGGCCGATTTCTCGATTGGATAAATGAGAAAGATGGATATTAATGAGCTCCTGACGATCACTGAGAGAAAGTCGAGGCATATGGGCTAAATGTTATGTTGTATAACCTGAAACAACAATAATTATGATTAGAGATGCGTTGGTGTCTAAAAGGTGGATCTCATTTGTTGCTGCAGAGTTTCTGTTTGCCTTCTTGATTTGAAGTTAATTTTTTGATGTGGACACTAGGATACTTCAATTAAAATTCAAATAGAACAGGTAAAATTATAGATCAATAAAAGGCGAATCAAATGAGGTATAGGTTGTTTAAACAGTTACATTAATTTAGCTTAAATTTGCAGTTTTTGAAAGAATGAAAAGTGCGGACTTTCTTTTTGGCGCCACTGTATGTATATATATATATATATATATATATATATATATATATATATATATATAAATCATGCAGGAATAAAAGTATGTAAGAATCCATTTTTAGTATTAAAGTTTATTTGTAAAACAGTGTACCTTTTGCATATATTAACCAAATTGTTAGCAAACAAACAAACAAACAAACAAACACTTTTATTATAGTAAATTAGAGAAACTTAATCAGAAACACAGGTGTTTAATGTCCTATATACATCTATAATATAAATCTCACCTGTCTGTTTATAAAAGGAAACGGACTCCTGCAATCTTTGACAGACTATGGATACCCGCAAAGGGGTGACCGTACGTGAAATCTTTATGACAGGAGGTGCTCAATCTCCAACCACACCTCTCCTGAGTCGACATTGTTAAATACCAGTGGCAAGTGAAATGTTTGTACATGACGACTGGAAATAAATGCCGAGATAAGCAGAGAGCACATACAGTGCCTGGAATTCCCAAATGGTCACCCATCTGGTACTAACCAGGCTCAACGTTGCTTAACTTCGGTGATCTGATGAGAACCCATGGTATCCCGGGTCTATCAATCTATCTATATATATATATATATATATATATATATATATATATATATATATATATATATATATATGTGTGTGTATATACTATCAGAGTGACCCGATGTTGCCCGGAATGATGTATGATGATACACCTGGAGGATGATTCACATGCCTCTCACAGTGACTAAGTTAACAATGCATTGTAGTTTACATTGCTTCTCTAGAGAACCTACTGTTGATTTTATAAAATTATTTTCATATATAATGGCTTGAATTAAAGTTTAAAATGCAAAAGCCAAGCATCATGCTTCAATTGTGTTCTAAACAGAAACATTAATTTCGAACGCGCCCTTGTCATATAAAAGAACCTACCGTTAATTTTATATTCTTGGCATTACTAGTTGTGCAGTGATAATGGCTTGAATTTAAGTTTAAAACGAAAAAGTCAAGTATCATTGTGAAATTGTGCTTTAAACAGGAACATTCATTGCAAAAATGCCCCAGTCATATCAAAGAACCTACTGTTGATTTTATATGTTGGACCTTTCTGCTTGTGTGGTAATAAAACTTCGCAAATGCACTTGTAATATTAGACTGTGCAACATATAAACTTTGGTCAAAATCGCCTGTTATTTCCTATCTAAGAACACTACCAAACACATAATGTATCTTCATGCAAAATTTAAAAAAAAATCCGTCAAGCCGTTTTCAGAGTCTTTTTCGAGTCCATAGGGAACAAACACTTTCTCTCTCTTTCACACACACACACACACACACACACACACACACACACACACACACACACACACACACACACACACACACACACAGTTCCTTTTATATAATAGTAGATATATATGTGCGTTTATATATAGACAGACACTGAAATGAATACTTTGAATAAAATACTTCACATATTACATGTTACAGTGTCTGTTTAATGGGTTTTTATTCTTCAACACCGTTCAAATTGCAAAATCTCGGAATAAAACTTACATTTTTTCACAGAATTTATAATATATGCTATTCATGTAAATACAGAAATATATATTATTTTCAGAGAAACCTTTTCAAAAAAGAGCAGGTGTGACTGGTCTAATGTCATGTACATTTGCATATAAATCATATATAATTACTAAAGAAACGTATTAAAAAAACAGATGTTTAATGTCATGAATACGTATATATAAGATATATATATATATATATATATATATATATATATATATATATATATATATATATATATATATAATTATTTGTCATTTCTCTCCCTCTCTCATATACAAGATGTCTAAAATAAGTTTCCAGACTTTTTTTGTACACGCATTCAAAATTGTCGTAGACTCTTGAAAATTCAGTATCTGTACATCTTTTGAGATGATTAACCAATTTTTATGATTCCTGGTTCAAATGAACAGCTACAGCAGGAATTGGAATACGCCCTTCTAAAGTCTGATTATCACAGCTCGTGAATTTCAAAAATGCAATCTGGAAGTGAGGACACTTTACAGGAATGATATGCAATAAAATTCAGTTTTAAACTTGGAAAAAATGCCACAGAAACGTATGGAATGCTTCTGACTGATATTGGAACATCTTGCATGAATCGATTATCAGTTTTTAAGTGGTATAAGAGATTCAAGGAAGGCAGGGAGTCTGTGAGGGATAATGAGAGGTGTGGGAGGAGTAAGGAAATCAGAACACCCAAGTTGATTCGCCAATTCAATAATTTCATCAGTAAGGACCGTTGTGTGTCTGTAGAGAGAATAAGTGCACAGTTTGTTGTCAGTGTGGGAACTGTATACACAATTATTCGCAAGGAACTAAAGATGCGGGAGATTTGTGCAAAATTTGTCCCAAGGGTGCTTCATCTTTGTCACAGACTATTTGATTAAGATTGGCATAAAGACAGTTCCTTACTTTTGGTTATTCCCTAAGCTCAAGGAAAACATTAGAGACTATTATTATGAGACAATTGAGGAGATTAAAGAGGCTGTGATGAGAGTCATTGACATGCTCACGCAAGAGGACTTCCATAGAACCTTCCAGAAGTTGTTGGGATGGTACAACAAGTACACTGCAGCCGGAGAAGATTACTTCAAAGGATACTAAAATTTTATGTGCGTATTAGAAATAAAAGTGCCCATACGAAAAAAAAAAAAAAATTGGACAATTATCTTATAGGATTAGTGAATCTCTCGACAAAGGCTTCATTTTTAGGGCAATTGCTCTTGACATATCAAAGGCCTTCGATAAGGTATGGCATAAAAGCCTACTTCAAAAGATTTCCAGCTACGGCATAACTGGAAATGTTTTCTCAATT
>NC_136522.1:52973291-52975791 GCF_053919585.1 Euprymna scolopes | reverse complement strand
AGAAAAATCGGAAAAAGGAATAACTCTGTCGTATTCAATTAGACGTGCTTAAATGCACGCACACACACACACACAATATATATAGTCATCCACATACAGTACTGTTTCGCTGTTTCACAACTCATCAGTGCGGCTAGACAGGCAACTGCCTCAAGCCAGGATCGAAACCCGACTGCCCAAATGACAGTCAAGGCTTCTCACCATTACGGTATACGGCTGCTGCTGTGTGGGTAATGAATAAATGATGTTTTCACATCGTCCAAAATCGTCAAAATGCCCCTGCTCCGCTTATATATATTCAAAAAATGCTCCATTGCCAAAAGTGTGTTTATTCATAAAGTCTGAAGAAATGCTGTTTTTTGAAAATTTTCAAACGATATAATGGTTGAAATTGTCGAACTGGACATTGAAACAATTGTAACGTAAAATGAAATACACTTTTTGTTGTCATCAACACCTTTTCTTGAAGTCTTGATTTTTCACACACAGTATATTAACGCTCAATTTTGAAATGTTATAATTTTGTAGCTTAATCCTTAAGTCAACCTTTTTTGGCTTAAAACCCATTGGTATATGAAAATTTGAAAATTTACTGAATTACACGAACTCAGTATTTTACATATAAGTCTCTCTCTCTCTCTCTCTCTCTCTCTATATATATATATATATATATATATATATATATATATATATATATATATATAGAGAGAGAGAGAGAGAGAGAGAGAGATATCTATATATATATATATATATATATATATATATATATATATGTATAAATGTTTCAATCAAACTATATCACTCGCTTTACATTATTTGACGTGATTTGATTTTGTGTGTCGTTGGTTTATTTAACTCCTGTCACCTGTTGTTTTGAAATGCATGCGTGGATTGTATTTTTATCGCCGTGGAGAAACTTTAATTGCAACCCAATCTGTTGTGAATCGTGTATTAATACTTCATTTGTATTCATGTATTTCACGTATGCGGCCGAATCTCGTTATTGCTTCCGCCCACTAAGGTAACTTTAGTTGATTTATGTTGTAGTCTAGCTGGTTTTATTTATCATTCTGTTGCCTGTCCATTTTGTTCTCTCCATTAAAAAGACTCGACTCGTTTACGTCTTTGTCCAAGAAGACATCGAACATTCGTATACACGTGCAAATCATAAACTTTAAGCTGAAATAAATAAATAAATATATAAATAAATAAAATAAAAAAAATTAGTCGAGATACTATCAATTCGCACACATACATTAGGTACCACCATTTCCCTGTATAAAATCGCAAAAATTTTTGCGCAAAATCGGCGACGCCATTTTTTTTTTTTTTTTTTTTGTAAATTAATCTGTATGTAAATTTGGCGGGACTAAAAATGAATAATGAAACTTAATAAGTGGATTGTCCTTAATCCGCCGAGTTTCGAAGAAATACTTTTCTTCTCATCAGATCATGCGGGATCGGATTTTGCATACAACAGTATTTGATGAAACTGGAAGTAAGTCAAAGATCTTATACACACATATATATATATATATATATATATATATATATATACCCTTCATTTTACTCTATTCTTGCTTCGCACTATTCATGCAATAAATCTAATTGTGTTACCTCCAACATTGTTCGTATAAATATTCCACCTCGTACTATCAATAAAAGTGACCACACGGAAAAGTTTGGAAACTTATTTAAGGCACCTCGTATATTAGTGAGAAATAACTTTTTTTATTTACAATTAAAACTAAGTAAAAAAAGATTATATGCATAAAAAATATTAAACATTTTCTTAACTTTCCATCTTTATTAGATTTTGAAATTTTGTTGATTCTAATATATTTTTTTCAGATTTCGAAAAATGAAATATGGGAGAGGTGAACACAGTTTCTTCTCTTTTTTTTTTTTAAATATAAATAAATTCCAAAGTGAATATATAAAGAAAATTTAATGAAAATCTATTAGTTGATTTTGCTAGATTTATTAAACACGGGCGTTGGAATTTGCTACTGAATATGAATGCTGTGTTAGGTGTTTATAATGTAAACACGATTTTAGTCTCCATTTTCATTACTTTCATATGCTAAACCATATTATTTGTTTATTTTAGGCTTCTTTTAAATGGTACAAAGATTGTGATGATCATATTAGTTTATATATATCTGTGGTGTTCTTTGCAGGTACCTACATACAGGGTAACTATTGTGATGAAATGCCTTAAAATTGGTAAAAACCTGTTTTATGCAGCCTGTAGTGTCCGTTGGCAGAAAAAAAAAGAAAAGAAAAGAAACAATGACTGCTGCTTCTCTCTATATACTCGCGATCTTATCTGATATTCAGTTTTGACTAAAAGACTGAGTTTTCATAGATTTAGGTAGTTTGTTTTTGAGTATTGAAGTAGCAAGTTTTGATAGCAGAATTTCGAGTTTTGGAAAAGCTAGACTTGACAGCATTGTGTCGGATTTAGAGTAGTGAGTTTGGACTACAGAGTATCAAGTTT
>NC_136522.1:52820791-52968291 GCF_053919585.1 Euprymna scolopes | reverse complement strand
TTAGTTCCACAATCAAACAACGGCCCAGACAAGACATGAAAAGTGCAAACCCGGAAGTCCAAGATCAGTTTCTCCATCATTTAGGCTCATCAGTTGAACATATCCAAACTCGTCCTAGTGAATATAAAAAAAATCCTGGTTCTTATTTTTCATATTTTTGCAAAAATAATTGTTGTGCCTAAGTTTTTTGTTCATGTTGAACTTTTAGCCTGAATAAAAGATTTAATATCTCAACGTGTAGTATCTGTTCCGATGCTACTCTTAAGATAATTTGTCTCAGTCAATGAAGGGGAAACTCTCTATACTGAGACAATTATTATTTTTGATCCCTTTTGTTTTTGTTTTTTTTTGGGGGGGGGGAAGTTTCCCCCACATTTTGCTTTCGTGGGGAAGCAAATAAATACTAATAAATGCACACACAAACAAAAAAAAAACAAGTGAAGCATGCATGGTCCCCCGTGAGTGCACAGTGAACGAGGCATAACAAATGACTAAGTTCAGCATTTGCTTCCACTCCCCATTTAGCCCCCAAAGTCCTCACGGGGCGTCAAATGCTGGCCAAACTGAACAAACGGTGCAGTTTTAGGCCTTAACATATGTAAATTTGAGTTCTGCACCATGCAAAAAAAAGAAATGACTAAGTCCATCATTTGCTCCCACCCCACCCCATTTAGCCCCAAAATTCCCCAAATTTAAATTTGAATTCAGCACCATACAAAACTGCTAAATAGACATACACAGAACATTTTGGGCAAATATGGTAAAATAGTCCCAAAAATGGAGTGTTTTCATTAGCCTTAAAAGAACCCCTGGCGCACACCCAAGAGTTATCGCGAAGTATAGACAAACAAAATTATATAGAAATCAGTTAGTTACAACTTTTCAGAAAGTTTTATGAAAATCCAAGGCATCAATTATTTTTAATAAGCACAAAAGTGTTAATTTTAGCCATTTTGACCCGAAAGGCATCCCGGGAGGGGGCAACCTAGAGGATCAATTGGAGTTTTCCCGGAAAATCCGTTCGGTTACTTTTTTACTCATATCATGTTTAATGTTTGTGTAAAATTTCAAAAAATTCCAAGGCATAGTTATTGAGAA
This sequence comes from Euprymna scolopes, assembly GCF_053919585.1. Taxonomy (NCBI): domain Eukaryota; kingdom Metazoa; phylum Mollusca; class Cephalopoda; order Sepiida; family Sepiolidae; genus Euprymna; species Euprymna scolopes. Next base: position 52,967,193 of record NC_136522.1, on the reverse strand, counting down.
AAGTGTGGACAGACGAACAGACAAACGGACGAGGGTGAATTTACAGGTCAACCCCCCTTTTGTCGGGGGGGACAAAAAATAAATTTGCTTTATATCATAAAGAATATTCAATTATTAGAGAATATAAGCTAATTAAAAAATTTTTAGCCTTAAGAGTTATCGCCACTCCTTTTGATTTTAGAATAGTATAATGTTTTTGGAAAACCGTCCAACCCAGCCCGATTTTGTATTTCACTGGAGAAAGTCAGTTTACGCCTTAAATAAATGAATTGGGTGGCCTGTTTGATGGGTTTACTGTGAATAGTCATATTTAGGTTAAACCGTGATTTAGCGATAGACATGCATTCTTTTTTCTATAAGTTTATTTCTAAATCTATTCTTTGCTAATACATTGACATAAACTTGAAGTTTATGTGTGCGTTTATTAACAAGAGTGTAGGAGATGATTTGTCCACCTATGAAAAAAAAAGTTTATTTAGTTTATGTCCTGCCAGTAGTTTTATATGGTCTTGATTGTATCACCTGGACTAAACAACAAGCCAATTGCATTGAGGTGTTTCAAATTTTTACGTAATGCATCTCATTACCGCACGTCGAATGATCGACCCCCCCAAATATCCACCCTCTGTCAAACTATTTCTCTACCCCATCTATTTGATAAAATCAAGAGTAAAACCATTAACCTTTTTGGCCATGTCAAACGATAAACTACTGGTGTTATATTATGGGGCTCTAAAAAGGGTCCTGTTGTGTAATGTGTATGAATACAACGACGTACATTTTTAATAGTTGGGTTTTATATTTTGTCTGTATATTCGTGTACGTGTAAATGCGTGCATGCATATACGTCGTATCATTTAGTTGATCGTCTAGTGTGTACATTTTAACATTTATGCAACAGTTCTAACAGGAAACGATTGACGTGGATGTATCGAGACAGTTGTAGACAAACAGTTATTTTAACAGGTGTAAATAACACAACACATACCTGAATTATTTATGAACATTTATCCTCATGATCTGTCCGGCATTTTCAGAGATTACACGTTCTTTACATCTTGGCTGTCCGAAGTGATGCCGCTTCCCACGTCATCTTGAGTCGTCCCCAATCTAGTTATTTGTTTATGCAAACCAAAAATAATGTTTACATCTATTTCCTATTTTCACATTCCTTTTGCGATCTTATATATGTCAATCATTTTTTCCAAATTTAATTGTTTATTTTTATAATCATAATAATTGATCCAGCGACCAGCTGTCGTTCGAATCAAATAATAATAATAATAATAATAATAATAATAATAATAATAATAATAATGTTTTGACCCTTGGCCCTGCTTACCACAGTTAACACAGATACTACGCTATGATCACAGCCGAGAGAGTCATAACATTACACTGGCCTGTCAAAATTATGCTTTAAGGGTATGTTAGAAAGCAAAAGACGCAGGCGAAAGCCAAGGAGAAGATGAAGAGAAAATGTTTTTAATTGGACATCACTCAATAATTGGGCATCCATCAACCAACTTGCCCCCGGATCGAAAGGAATTGTGAAAAATATGTCATGTGGGTTTGCAATCCTCACCAAGCAGAAGATGCGACTTATGATGATAAGCTAATTAAGTATATATATATATATATATATATATATATATATATATATATATGTATATATATATATATATATATATATATTATTTTTTAAATGTAATTATCCACTGACACGTGTTTCGTCGTCTACGACTAATCAGAGTGGCTGAATATAGCGAGATTTCGAATCTCGCTATATTCAGCTACTCTGATGAGTCGTAGACGACGAAACACGTGTCAGTGGATAATTACATTTTAAAAATAATATATATATACCGCTCCCCATGTAGGGATACCAAATTGGTTGAAGGGAAAATTATTCCCAGCTCGCATTTTGGTAAAAATGCGCTTTCGTAAATAATTGAATTCATTCAAAACATATCGCTAAAACCAAAACAAACAACATATATATATATATATATATATATATATATATATATATATATATATATAAATATATATATATATATATATATATATATATATATTCAGAGGGAATCTAAAGAGCAGGGTTTATTTTAATGTATTAATAAATGTATTAATATTTTTAAAAGAACAGTGCCCATATTACTGTAGATATATAATAAGCTCAATAAGTATATGTATCCTATATTAATATTGAGTAAAATAAATTAATAATTGTGAATTATTAATCAGTTTCCTAGAGCTATATTCATATTCAGTAAAAAGATTAATAATTGTAAATAATGAATCAGTTTCAAAAGAAAAAACAAACAAAATCAACTTGAGTGTACGATCGTTTCAGAAACGATGTGAATTTTATTAAAATTTACAATAATTATTGATAATTATTGACAAAGGTTTTGTCTTGGAACATAACCTCCTCACCAGCAAAAGATACAGCAGACTGGCCAAATATATACTGACTGAATTTAAAACAAATTTTCTTATGGAACTTATAAGGAACATCCGGCTTACTTACGACAAAAATACTAGTTTTATTTTGGTGTCTTAAAACTCCTCCCTTTTTTTTTTGTCAATAATTATGAAGTTTATTTTGTTTGTTTTTCCTTTTGAAACTGATTGATAATTCGCAAATATTATTTTTTTACTCAGTATATATATATATATATATATATATATATATATATATAAAAAGGCTTCGTTCAGTCTTGACAGACTATGGATATCCACTGTAAGGGTGCCTGCGCGTGAAAATTTGTGTGGCAAGAGTTGCGCAATCTCCAACCACGCCTTTCCTGAGTCAACATTGTTGCATACCAGTGGCAAGTTGAGGTACAAGACGACTGGAAACAATGCCGAGATAAGCGGAGAGCACATACAGCGCCTGAAATTCCCAAATGGTCACCCATCTGGTATTAGCCAGGCTCAACGTTGCTTCACTTCGGTGATCCACGTTATACGGCATAATCACGTTGACACACCGGTTCTCGTCATATATATATATATATATATATATATATATATATATATATAGAGAGAGAGAGAGAGAGAGAGAGAGAGAGAGAGAGTATCACAAAAGTGAGTACATCATTCACATTTCTTCAAATTTCATAGGACAACACAAAAAATGATTTTTTGACACAATGAAAAGTAGTCTGTCTGCAGCATATATAACAGAGTTAATTTATTTTCCCCTCAAAATAACTCAAAATATAGCCATTAAAAGCTAAATCTTTGGCAACAAAAGTGACTAGACCCCTTACGAAAAGTTGTCAATATTAACATACAGCATGTCAACACTCAATATTTTGTGTGGACCCCCATCATTAGCCAAAACTGCCTTTACTCTCCCAGGCATGGGGTTTACCAGGGCTTCACATGTAGCCATTGGAATGCTCTTCCACTCTTCAATTACGACGGTGTGGAGCTGGTGGAGATGGAGGTACACAAAGTCTCAAATGACTTTGTGCACCTCCACCTTCTGCTTGAGGATGCCCCAAAGATGTTCTATTGGATTCAAGTCTGGAGACATACTCAGCAAATCCATTATCTTTACACTTAGCCTCTTCAGTAAAGCAGTGGTTGTCTTGAATGCGTGTTTTCAGTCATTGTCATGCTGGAACCCTGCTCTGCGACCCAGTTTCTGGAGGCATGACCCATTTATCTCACCTGATCGGTGCCACAGATCCTTAAGGCCATCAGAAACAAACAAATTAAATTTCGTCTCATACCATAGGACATGGTTCCAGTAATCTATAAGCTTTGTTGAAAATGCTTTAGCAAACTCTTTGCAGGCTTTCTTGTGCATTGCTTTCAGAAGAGGCTTCCTCCTGGGGTGACAGCCATGCACACCAATTTAAGGAGTACAAAGACAGGTGTGGCATGCTCACAGTCAAAATAAGAATCTCAGAACGCGATATTCTGTGATCACGAAAAAACAAGAACTCGCAGAATTTTTGGACGTTTTTCAAAACTTTTAGTTGCTTTTTTATATATCCTAACTATTTTTATAGCCATTTATAATGTGTTTCGGCTTTAAATATTCTACAAGTTTTTTTAACGAATTAAAAAAAAATTAAACCCAAATTTCAAAAGTATTTTGCTATGAATATTTAATATCCTGTAAAATTTAAACTTCGAGGGTTTTGTTGAAAAATGGAGTGGAAGTGTCAGAAAGGGTTCGTGTAGAGGAGGAAAAACGAATTAAAATAACATTATTAGTAGTAGCGGAATGTTGTTCAAAGTAATCGATGTTGAAGCTATACTTTACGGACGTTTTTCAAAACTGTTAGCGGCTTTTTGATATTTCCTAACTATTTCTGTAGCCATTTATAGTGCGTTTCGGCTTTCAATCTTCTACAAGGTTTTTTTAAACGAATTTTCAAAAAATTTAGACCCAAATTTTCAAAAGATTTAAAATTTAAACCCAAATTTTCAAAAGCTCTAAAATTTAAACCCAAATTTTCAAAAGATTTAAAATCTAAACCCAAATTTAAAAAAAGTATTCTGCTATGGATATTTTATATCTTGTAAAATTTAAACTTCAGGGGTTTTGTTAAAAAACGGAGAGAGAGTGTTTGAAAGTATGCTGGTATAGAAGGGCAAAATGAATTAAATCAAAATAGCACTATTAGTAGTAGGGGAATATTGTTCGAAATGACTAAGATATTTTCAAATTTTACGATGTAGGAGAAAGTCATTAATTGCCAGAAGGCCCCTACACCCCCACTAAGATGCGATAAATACAAACTTAATAATTGTTGGATTGTTGAGTTGTATATATAATAAATGTACATACGTGCGTACATGCACGTCTAGTCTATATAAATATACGTGTGTATGAAACCGATGACCGTACATTCGTCTCGTCTTTATAAATGTTCGTACGTGTTTAGCAATGCTAACCTAGTGAGCAATTAGTGGTAGAATTTTCGGAATGTGAGAGGTTCTATAATAATTTTCACAGCCAAACAACGTAGTGCTTAGGAACCAGAAGTCCAAGACTCGAGTTTCGCTCTCATTTGGGCTCATCAGTTATATATATATATATATATATATATATATATATATATATATATATATATATATATATATATATATATATATTGTTAAACAGCACAGCATTTTCTTGTTTGACAATTTTCCGTTTTATTTTTTCCAGTTTTCGAATAATCCTTCTTGTGTTATATGTAAAATGGTGTAAAAGTGTTCCGTAGTCTGCGAGCGCTTTCGGCGTTTCCGCCATCGGAATGCGAAAGCGCTCGCAGACTACGGAACACTTTTACACCATTTTACATATAACACAAGAAGGATTATTCGAAAACTGGAAAAAATAAAACGGAAAATTGTCAAACAAGAAAATGCTGTGCTGTTTAACAATATATGCTTAAAGGAGAATATGCTGCCTAAATATACACAATATATATATATATATATATATATATATATATATATATATATATATATATATGTATGTATATATAGTCTATCACAAAAGTGAGTACACCCTCCTCACATTTCTTCAAATATTTAAGTATATCTCTTCATGGGACAACACTGAAAAATGATTTTCGAAAACCTGTTCAATCCTCAGTGTGGGCGACCAAAAATTACAATTTCATTACTTAAGACCTCTATCCAGTTATGCCTGACGGGACAAGTGCACGATATCCCCGTGAAGTAAATAAATGGTTCCGCTTGAAATTTCAAAGAAATTCCATGTAACATGGACACGGTAGCAGTTATTAGTTCGGGACAGGTTCAACAAACATGACACATAAGCATACAATGACTGCTTGATAACGGACGACTAACCTTAAGTTGTGGCTCCCTTCATCCCTTGGACACTGCAAGAAAACATTTCACTGTGACAACAAGACTTCTTTATGTTCTTTCTAGCTTATTCTCATTTTCACAGTTTGGTGTTTCCCTCACGAATTTACAACGCTTTCTCCTCCTTTTAGTCATTTACTACTTAATCTACCTTATATGAGCTTCCGGGTTGCACTTGCTTACACCACCACATTTATATTTGCCCTCTATCGCCCCCACAACAGCTGAGTTACTGTCTTTAAGAGTATATCAGAGAAAATTGACCACATCCTGTCTGCTCATCCCTCGGCTAACATTCACATTTGCGGTGACTTCAATGTCCATAATGTGGAATGGCTGACCCACTAAAATAAGACTGATGATGAGGGGAGGTTCTGTCATGATTTTGCCATTGCCCTCACTCAGATTGTTCGCGAGCCCACCCATGTGCCCGATACTACCGGTCAGTACGCAAGCCTTCTAGACCTTTTTCTATCCACTTCCCCTGAGCTATGCTCATGTTCCGTTCTATCTCCTCTGGGATCCTCCGACCACTGCGTCGTATCAGTTAAAATAAAAATGAAATATAATAAATCTACAGACGTACCTCTCCACCGTACTGTATACCGATACTCTATGGCGGACTGGGATAGCTTCCGTACATTCATATCTGATCTACCTCTGCATTCCATGTTTAAAAAGGATGTGTCCTCTATAGTATCAGACCTGACCGAATGGTTACTTGTAGGCATAGACCAATTCATACCATCCAAAAAATTCCAACAAAAACCTAACAGCCAGTCATGGTTCTCCCCTGAATGTGCTGCTGCCATCGCACACAGAAATCACTTTTTCCGTAGCTACCAACGTAATAGATGCACTGAAAGTAAAGCTGCTTTCAGGACCGCCAGCAACCACTGTAAAAGAGTAATAAAAAATGCAAGAGAACTATATGCTCAATATGTTAAATCCAAAGTAGCTGAGCAGCGGCTTGGTTCCCACCAGTTCTTGCAAATAGCGAATAGGATCTTGAACAGAAACGTGCGTTCTATCCCAACCATTATCAATGGACCAGAGGTCATCTCGACAGCATCCGACAAGGCCAAACTATTTGCCAAAAACTTTGCGGCAAATTCTACCCTGTGCGACGAAGGCCATCAACTCCCCGTATTCCCTCCTATAACAGACAACACGCTATGCAACATACAAATATCTGTGCATGAAGTCGCCAAGCTAATCAAGAACCTTGATTTAAGTAAAGCAACTGGCGCTGACGGCATCCCAATTATAGGGTTAAAAAAGCTTCAACCAGAACTTGCTCCCATACTCACGAAACTGTTTAAGCGTTGCCTTAAGGAGAAGTGCTTTCCGACTCCCTGGAAAACCTCATCAGTATGCCCTGTATTTAAGAATTCAGGTGATGTCATCTCCCTCTCAATACAGACCAATAAATCTCCTGTGTGTCATGAGTAAGTTGCTGGAATCCACAATAAATAGAGAAGTAGTCAACCACCTCAGCAGAAATAATCTTCTTAGCGACACGCAATATGGTTTCCATTCTGCTAGATCTACAGCAGATGTGCTAACGGTTATATCTCATAGGATTAGCGAATCTCTCGACAAAGGCTTCCTTTCTAGGGCAATTGCTCTTGACATATCAAAGGCCTTCGATAAGGTTTGGCATAAAGGCCTACTACACAAGATTTCCAGCTACGGTATAACTTGAAATGTTTTCTCGATCATTAAATCATTTCTCTCTGATAGGCTCATAAGAGTAGTGGTTAATGGGCAGAAATCAGAGGCCCACAGTATTAATGCTGGTATCCCTCAGGGGTCCATACTGGGCCCAACTCTCTTCCTGATCTACATCAATGATCTTCCAAAACACATACTAAAATCCTTCGTTGACATCTATGCTGATGACACGACTATCTATGGCAACACATCAAAGGCCGTAAATGATGATGTTCTCTCTGATTCTCTCTCCTCTGATCTTGAGCGCATGGTACAGTGGGGAAAGAGGTGGCTGGTTACCTTTAATGCATCTAAGACCACCCTCCTATCTCTAGATCATCAACGCTCTGATCCCCATCTGGCATCAATTGAAATGGATGGCTCTCGTCTAGGGGAGGCCCCATGTTTTGATAAACTTCTGGGTTTGACCTTTACTCCTGATCTTAAATGGACCATATACATCAAGTCTGTGGCCAAGGTCGCTGGGAAAGTGGTGGGGGATGCCCTTTTCTCTTCCCTGCAACCTCTTTCCAAAAGAAGACACGTAGCGAGCCTGTCTTTGTTCTATCGTTATTTCCATGGCAAGTGCTCGTCTGAGCTCCAATCTCTGGTTCCCCCTCGCCAATCTTTTTCAAGAAACATTCGACTAGCTGAAAGCACCATCAATAATTTTCCCCACTCCTTATCTGTGCCTAAATCAAAACGTAGATTCCACGAACAAAGCTTCTTTCTTAGAACTGCACGCCTGTGGAACTCTGTTCCGCTTGCCTGTTTCCCTCCCGACTTCAACCTGGATGTCTTCAAGTCCAACACAAACAAATTCCTAATGAACCTCCCCCCCTAAGTAATTACACCTTATCAATTCTCCAATACTATTGCTACACTATCCCATTGAATACTGTACACACAATAACCCTTATCCCCGAGTGGCAATTGGGCCTTGATAAGTGGTGAACTCCATGTATACAAAAAAAAAATGTATGTATGTAAGTCAACATCATTGGAAGCAGCAGTCTCCGCAGGTTTTATATCAAGGTTTTCCTTCTTTAGAGAGTGGGATTGTCTCAGTGCAAAGTCTTTCCTCACTATAAAAAAGCTTCAAGCACAGGCATTACTTGATATGCAATGGAATACACACTTTGCAATCAGTGTGTATCTCGATAACAAAAAGGCTGGATGTAGCCTGAAACGGCAAACGGACATTCAATGAGGAGTGATGCAGATATGGGCGTGAATGGCAGTAAAGGCTCTGGAACTTTCAGGGTCTGGCCTGGTAGGTGTTCAAGGCACCACAGCTTGAACCCGGTCATCAGTGGATGTGCTGGACTGTAGAAGGTTCATAGAAGTGACCGTCTGGCACATGCTGCTAGTGGCGCTCATGTTTGCGTCTTTTGAGCCAGAGATATATTAAGTAATGGCAATACTCGAGAACGACTTGCTACCATCATGTATGTATGTATGCCTCGTAAAAAATTCGACAGAAGTGACGGATTTTCATGAGATACGTATCATTTTTAAGCTCGACCCTTCGGACGACAAATATCGAAAAATTAGTTTTTTATTTCTGTAATGTTCATAAAAAATCATTTTTTTAATGTTACAATTTACGATGCTTTATTTTCATAAAAAAATCAAAAGTAAATTCATTCATTTTTCTTTTACTATTGAAAACCATAACTTTAGTAAAGGTGTTTTTTTTTTAAAACAAAATAATACATTTCCACTAAAATTCAAATAAAAATAATGGATTCATTATAATCTGTGATCATTATTTGATAAATATTGAAAATTTCATTAAATTTGATTAATTTCCTGACTTTTGATGAATTTTGAAGTAAATGGGGGGGGGGGGTCAGTAGCATAGGTTATTCATTTTGCATGGACCTAGTAGCCTACTGTATTCGCGAAAATGTCAATCATATTTTTTTTTGTACGCAATGAGGTTTTGCGTACTAATATCATTCGAACGGTAAATTTGGGACGGATTTAATGTCACATACATGGACCCGAAAACCCCTAAAGAACTAAATCAAAGTGCTCAGTAAAGGAGCACATGATCCTATGACGTCAGACTTGTGTTAACTATACGAAGTATGGAAAAGCAGAAGCGACTTAATGATTTTTTAAAACCTTTGTTTATCTTCTTCAAACTGCAATTAATAATTAATCTTTGTTATAATTTTGTTAGGTTTTAAGATTTACACAGTTTAACGATTAATAATATTATAAACATTTGTATATTAAATATGAAATACGATTTTACTAAACTGTTCATTTGGTTAATTACAAGTTTCCATACTTTTATTTGATAAAAAGAGACAAATCATATATGAGAGTGGTCTATAGATGTTTATTATTTGTGCAATATTATTTTTAAATCGGTTTTAACCTGGCGATAAAATAGCTGGCAAGAGCCATGTTTATATCATAACTTAATAGTTACATTTTTTTTAACACAATTAATTAAAAATCTATGTTGTAACGGAACATTTTGAAATAATGGAATTTTAATCGTCTTAATCGTTTAAAATCAATTAATTTTTAAGAAGTTTCTTTTTCTTGGCAATTCAACTGATAATATTGATTAGAAAAAAAAACGCTATTAAAAAACATAATATTAAATTTATATCGGTTTTTTAATTGCAATTTCAAGGTTAGTTTTTCTTCAATACATGTATTTAAACTTATTAATTTTTTATTTTTATTTTTACTCATTTGAGGTCTTATGTTTCATAATAAATGGAAATTCCGATCGATGCAAATATATTTTGTTCAAATTTCGAAAAATATAAATATGGGGGGACACGCACTAAAAAAAAAAAAGTAAATATGGAGGGACACGCACTAAAAAAAAAAGTAAATATGGGGGGACACGCACTAAAAAAAAAAATAAATATGGGGGGACACGCACTAAAAAAAAAAAGTAAATATGGGGGGACACGCACTAAAAAAAAAAGTAAATATGGGAGGACACGCACTAAAAAAAAAAAATAAATATGGGAGGACACGCACTAAAAATAAAAATAAATATGGGGGGACACGCACTAAAAAAAGTATTTCGCCTCATATATTTTACGCAAACTGCATTTTATATCTAATTTCATTCTAAAATGGATACATATAAAAAATTTCACGAAAATTAGTTGATTTTTGCTAGATTTATTAAACGCGGGGATGATTTCATGTTCGGAATGTCTACTACATGAGAACGTTATTTTTAAGCGTGATTTCATTATTTTCGTACGATGATAGAAATTTCCAAAAATTTATTACTGGTTTATTTTGCCTTTCTTCTTTTAAATTGTACAAAAGTTATATTGATAATATTAATAATATTAATTGATTGATAATCTTCTATACTCCTATAAATTCGTCTTTCGTTTGTGTGTATTGATATGCATATTAAAAACCCTATTTTCTATTTATTTAAAGAGAAAATACAATTTTCTTATATATGGCTTGTGGAATTGCATTCACTAGCAAAAGATCTAGCTAATTTGCATATTCTTTTAAACATTCATTTTAATTAATTCCCTATTAGTTTTTTCGGTTTTCTTATTGAATGATCATCTTTAGTTAACTATTACGTGTAATTATATTCATGCAGATATTCTACATGATTTATACGTGCATAATATTTGCATAAAAAGTTGACAGGGAACACAAAATTGTTTCCATATATATTTATGTATGCGTATGTATTTTTGTTTAATCTATCTATCTATTTATCTATCTATCTATCTATCTATCTATCTATCTATCTATCTATCTAGATATCTATCTATCTATCTATCTATCTATCTAGATATTTAAAAAACTGAATGTGTCTGTCTATGTGTCTGTGTACATTTTCCTACGCAATAACTCTGTAAATATTCCGTCTACAGACTCGAAATTTGATACACTGAGGTACTGAGATTTGGGAAAATCTTTGTAATCGGTTTTCGCCCAGGAATTTGGCTATTCAGGGGTCAAAGTTCAACGATTTGACCTTTGAGAACTCTACCAAACTCCTCCGACAATTTTGGGTCTACGCACTTGAAATTTTAGATATAGGTTCCTTGGACATGGATCTAACTTAATAACTTGATTTGAGCCCAAAACAATAAATTTTAAGGGGTCATAATAGGGGTCAAATTAAAAAAAATATTGACCTCTGCGGTCTCTTCCAAATTACTCAGAAAATTTCTGGTCTAAATATTTGAAATTTTACATAAAGGGTATTCAGAGATAGGGCAAGCTTTTTCATCAGTTTGGGGCGAAAGTTTTTAGTTACCAATATATAAATGCATGTATGTATGTATGTTTGCATGTCTGCCTTAAACTTTCAATAGGACGACGGATTTTATCTTTCATACGACAAATATCGAAAAATTGGCTAAAAACATTAATATATTCCCCTTCAAGTAGGAACTTTCTACAGGGGGGGGGAGGTCACTTTTTTCGCCGATATTTTTGAAAGTTATCCTCTCCTTTAGATTGTCTAGCCTTAATTTAAAAAAATGTCGCTTCCGGTTTGGCGGTGGTCGTAACAGCATAAACGTTAGTTTTTACCCCGTACTTTTCCTCCTTGCGGTACAGGTTCGAGCCTACCTTCCTATTACCACTTTTTTTTTTTGCTCAACATACACATCCAAACACCCGGGCAACGCCGGGCTGAAATTCTAGTATATCTATAAAAGTGAACGTGTCTGTGTATCTGTGTGTCTGTGTACATTTCTGTCAATTCTGAGTCTACAGACTCGAAATTTGATAATTTGATATGCAGATTACTGATTTGGGAAAATCGATGTGATCGGTTTTTGAACAGAAATTTAGCGATTAAGGGGCCAAAGTTCAACGATTTGACCTTTGAGAACTCTACCAAACTCCTCCGACAATTTTGGGTCTATACACTTGAAATTTTAGATATAGGTTCCTTGGACATGGATCTAACTTAATAACTTGTTTTGAGCCCAAAACAATAAATGTTAAGGGGTCATAATAGGGGTCAAATTTAAAAAATTGACCGTTTTTTTTTGTTTTTTTTTGCTCAGCATACACCTCCAAAAACCCGGGCAACGCCGGGCAAAGCCGGGCACCCATGCTAGTATATTTCTAAATGTGAACGTGTCTGTGTGTCTGTGTACATTTCCCTACGCAATAACTCTGTCAATTTTCAGTCTACAGACTCGAAATTTGACATACAGTGTACTGAGATTTGGGAAAATGCATGTGATCGGTTTTCGGCCAGAAATTTGGCTGTTAAGGGGTCAAAGTTCAACGATTTGACCTTTGAGAACTCTACCAAACTCCTCCGACAATTTGACACTTGAAATTTTAGATATAGGTTCTTGATTTGAGCCCAAAACAATAAATGTTAAGGGGTCATAATAGGGGTCAAAGTTAAAAAAATTGACCCTTTTCTTTTTGGATCAGCATACACCTCATAACACCCGGGCAACGCCGGGCTGAAATGCTAGTATTTATATATAATAAAGTTACATTGTGTTAAATATAGGGGGGTTATTCTGTGATTAATTTTGGAGGTGCCTAGGTAACACTGACCAAATAAAACATCGGCCAGCTGCTGTAATTATTTCCTCAACGAATTTATCGAAAAACATAGTGTTTACCGAAAAGTTAAAAATGGCGCCCAACTCTCTCTTTGACACGGTAAGTTAGAGAAAAGGCGTTTAAAAAAAAAAAAAACTAGACAAAATACCGTTAGAAACCCGTTCAATATATGTTACCATGACATAGGCTGACATATATTCGGTGAGGTTTTAACAGTATTTTGTTTTTTATTTTTAACTCCTTTTCCCAAACTTTCCGAGTCATATAGAGAGTCGGATGCCATTTTTAATTAGCAATACATCGGTAAACACTGTATGTTTTTCGATCTGAATAAACATGTTACATGAAATAAAAACACTAAAAACATATCCAGTTAGGTAGAAAAGTAACTTATCTTGCCTTTGATAACATTTATTTGTTATATATTTATTTTTTGACAACTTTTTCGAATCTATGTATACAGTAATACAAATCCTTCATAACTTTTGATTAGTAAAAAACAAAATTGTTAATTAGCAGGAGCAATATAGGTAGGAGACAGATTTGAGACATTTATCAGTTTTTTCTGAATTAAATTACAGAAAGAAGTAATGAGTTCAAAGGGGAAGAACTCTTACTGCGTAATTAGAGTGATCTCCCTTAGCTAAATACCGACAACTTAAACCTCGTATGATAGTCACTGGATCTCCTGTAGTATGTCTTCTCCCTAGTTTTTACTCTCGCTTTTCTCGCTCACGTGGCCCTATTCCGAATTCGTAACAGCGAGCCGACATTCAGTGGACTTGTTTTTTTCTACCAAAACGGTTATTAACAATGTTTTTGTTTTCGTTTTTGTTTTTAAATAATAATTTTAAACTGATATAAATTTTTTCACAATAAAAATGATGAAATTGAAACAAAAATCATTTTTCTTATTTTGACTTATTCAATCAAGTAAAATTTCTATTTTTTTTTACTTGATTACAGAATTTAGAAAGCTATTTTTTGTTCATAGTATTTTTAAGCTAAATTCAGTTTTTACTAACTCAACATTTGAGACGTAAAAGAGAAATTCGCTAGAATATTAAAATATCTATGTGTCTCATATAGAGATCAAGTTTAGCCCCTAAAAAGGATCTCCTTGATCTTCCAGTAGTAAAATGAAACAAACAAAAATAAAAAAAAGATAAAACAAGCACAGAGATGCAACGTTACGGTGATGGAACAGTGGCTGAGACTTTGTAGAGAGTGCTAAAGTAGACACTCTTCTCTGGAGACTTGTGGTTGGTGCAGCAGTAGGTGTGTCAGAAATTTCGTGAAAAATATTGAATAATTCCACGCCGTCTTTCCAAGCTTATAACTCCTCGAAAAATGTAATTCAAGCCCTAACTTTTGTTTCAATTAAAGGAGGAAGGGACAAGGTTTCATTAAAAAAAAAAAAAAAAAAAAAAAAAAAAAAGAAAGAAAAAATAAACAACGTGTTTTAAAAAAAAAGGTTTTAAACTTCGGACTTTACAGGTAAATTTCTAAAAAACACTACTTTTTTTGTTTTAAATTTGAATATATTATTTATTGATCTTTTATCTTCAATTTGGGATATATAAAACTTTGGTAAGTAAATTAATTATTTACTTTTTAATAGACACTTGAAAATGGGGGGGGGGCGTGAATTAAAAAAAAACCTTTGTCTAAAATATTATATTCAGTTTATTAGAAAGAGCATAAAATTTCACATTGACCATGAAAATATTGTAAAAATAGAATCAATAGAAAAATTTTGATAGATTTTTGAAGTTTAAAAATTGAAAAATATTGAGCTCGTAAAAATCAATTAATTTCATTACTGTTTAAAAAAATATTTCTATTACTTTTAAAACAAGTTTAATAGTTTATTTTGGAAGTATAATCCATAACGAAAATAAACAACCCACTTTTAAAAGAGAAATTACGAGTTTTTTATATTTTATTCGCAGTTTCGTGTTAGGGGTGTCAAAAATTCCTACAAAAATTCTGATACACCTAGTGCACCAGATGTGACAACAATACTCCAGATGTGAGAATTTTTCTAGCATGGTAAAGAAAGCCTACATTCATAGTTTCACTTCGCAAACAAAGATCTAGGAAGGAGCTTGATCACGTTTTCTGCAGACACGCTTGTGGCTGACAAGTCCAATGTGGGATAAACAGGCTCGCCTGCACCACTGCAGGTTAGGGCCTGATCTGGGTTTGAAACTGGCGCTCCTTCCTCCTGCATCTTCTGCCCTCCAGACCAGTCTGCCGAGTGTTCTCGAAGGAGAAGACTTCTTGATGGATTGTATGCCACCAAACACCTTGGCCCGCTTAAAAGTTTGACCACTAGTTGTAGTCGATGTGAAAGGAACCAAGAGATTTTTTCAGACAGTCTTTGTACCGTTTCTTTGGTGCTCCTTTGTGGTGGTGGACAGTGGCAAGTTTGCAATACAAGGGGATTTTGGGAAGGCGGGTAAAGTGAGCCTGCACTAGTAAGTAACAAAAAACAAAACAAACAAACAAACAAACAAACAAACAAACAAACAAACCATCACATGAAAGAAAAGACAGAACCATTTTTTTAACAACAACGAAAGGGTTTAAAACTTCTTGCAGTTTCACTTCCCTTGATGTGGTCGTCGTGTTCTTTGTATGTTTGTTTTCTATGGCAACTTCCATGTGACTGGTCAACATTTGCAATGCATGTTGGTTTCCGCATTCAAGGATTTATTATTATTATTATTATTATTATTATTATTATTATTATTATTATTATCTATATATCATTAGGATACCCATCCCTCCATAGCCTTGAGCCCCTGGAGACGCATAAGCGATCTACAACTTTGTAGATGTTTTTGTAGCAAGGAGTTCTTTTTTCGGGGTGAAGATGCTGACCCCACGGCCAACCTTCCCAGAAAGTACATACAGCGCCTCGCTTTCCCAAATAGTCGCCCATCTGGTACTGGCCAGGCTCAATGTTGCTTAACTTTGGTGATCTGGTGTGAACCGGTATGTCAACGTGATTGTGCCATACATTAATAAGATAGCGGGTGTGTTATTTATTTTGTGTGTCACACTTACAGTCAAGTGACTGTCGTTTAATTGTTATTGACTTCCATAATTTTACGAAGAATTCTTCATAAGTTTTGGTTTCGGTTTCGATTATAGCTGAAGAAACTGAAGTTATATATATATATATATATATTATGACAGCCCCTTTAAGAAATTCATTTCTTATCGTTGAGCACTTTCAGTTGAATTAAAAGTCGGTCAATTTAGCTCTTATGCGTAAATCATCGTATAACAATTAGATCACTGTCTGCCTGACGTAAATGAACACTTAAAATTAAGATGTTTAAAATTCAACGTTATTTCAAGCGGTTAATGGTAGCCGAATGGATACGGTCTCCGCTAATCGAGCCAGAGATGTCTCGTGATGCGGTGTTCAATTTGTTCGACTGGTAGTAATCGTGACACCCTGCACTGAAGATTCCCGAAAGGATGAAACACTAGTGTCTGTAGGTATTTAATTATTATAGTAGAAAAATAATTATATATATATATATATATATATATATATATATTTTTTTTTTTTTCATGAATTTTGGTTTTGGTTTCAATTCAAGCTGCTGCACCCAAGTCATATGGATATATTTTTTTTATTTTTAAAATCGCAACTTTATAATATATAAAATCAATCTTTCTATTCTCCTTGACCCTCCTCACTTATGGTGACAAAACAAAAAAAAATGTCCGTAAGGGAGAAGGCAATAGAAACAGAAGGCGTGACTTACAATTATACAGTTTCAGTTTTCATGATTCCCTGTGGTGTTTCTCTGTGTTTTATATCCGTAGCAATTTCTATTTCGTGATAACTCGTGGGTATACCCCAGGGGCTTTTAACTGCAGCTCATGTTAGTTTCTCATTCCTTTTGCAAAGTTTTTAGTCCTCCCACAAAAATGAGGGTTGACCTATAAATTAATCCTTGTCCGTTCGTCCATTCTTCTGTCCGCACTTTTCTCCATAACTACGCCTTGGAATTTTTTGAAAATTTTGCACAAACATTAAACATGATATGAGTAAAAAAGTAACAGAGCAGATTTTCCGGGATTGCCCCCTCCCCCTAGGGGTGCCTTTCGAGTTAAAATGGCTAAAATTGACACTTTTGCGCTTATGAAAAGAATTGATGCCTTGGATTTTTATAACACTTTCTGAAAAGTTTTAACTAATTGATTTTTATATAATTTTGTTTGTCTATACTTCGTGATAACTCGTGGGTGTACCCCAGGGGCTCTTTTACGACTAATAAAAACACTCAATTTTTTGGACTATTGAACCATATTTGTCCAAAATTTTCTGTGTATGTCTATTTAGCAGTTTGGCATGGTGCTGAACTCAAATTTAAATATGTTAATTCCTTGGGGGCTTTTGGGGCTGAATGGAAGGGGAGGGGCAAATGATGGACTTAGTCATTTCTTTTTTTGCATGGTGCAGAACTTAAATGTACATATGTTAAGGCCTAAAACTTCACTGTTTGTTCATTTTCACCAGGATTTGACGTCCCCTGGGGACTTTTTGGGCTAAATAGTTAAGTAGGGACTAATGCTGAACTTAGTTATTTTTTCATGCCTCGTTCACTGAGCAGTCATGGGGGACCATGCATGCTTCACTTGTTCAGTATTGTTTCTAGTGCTCCTACTTTCTTCATCTTCTATACTTTCAGCTCTCTGGCCAGTTCCATGTATTTGCACTGTTTCTCTGTCTCCTTGATCTTTACTCTGTGGTCTGCTTTAGCGAGAAAATCTATGATCTAGCAGAAGTTTTCCTTCTTTCAATTATTATGACATCTCATCTTCTCACTTGGATGGATTTATCCGTTTGTATATCCATGCATCATAGGTTTTTTTTTTTGACATTCATCTTCAAGTACTGCTGTAAGTTTGTACTTGTACCATTTGTCTGTGTGTTCAAGATGCATAATTCCCAGTGGTCATACCTATTTTTTATATTTTGGGGCTACTTTACTGCATTTGCTTATCATGTGGTTTATTGTTTTGTCTCTTTGTCCACAGAATCTGCATTAATTTTTTTCTTTTTTCTTGTGTCTTGTCAATTCTGTTTTGGTGTGATTTGTTCTGTTGTGCATGATCATAAGCTTCCTGGTTTTCTGGTCGATAGTCCTCAGTTCTTCTTTGGTTCAGTCTATGAACGATCCAGCGTATCTCGTTAATGATACTGCGCACGTGTTTATACTTTTCATTTGGTCCCTACTTGTGCGGCTGTTGTGAGGGATTCTGTTTCTCTGTTTTGCTTTCCTTTTTGTACCCATTTTTCTTGTTAGCCTCATCTTTTGCTGTCCTTATGAATTTTCTGTATAGCTGTTTCTCCTCCCATTTTTTACTCATCTTATCCTTTGTCTCTTTTTGTTCTCTGTGTTGTTGATTTTTCAGTTTGGCTGTTCGGTTTAGTTTTTATTTTTTTTATTTTACGGCATATCAACCCTTTTGTGGTTATTTAATGCTGAATCCAGTTATTTTGGAAATAGTATTCATGTGGCGTCCAGTTATTTTGTAGAATTTTTTTTTATACTTTAAGCTCTGTGTATCTTCAATCGCTAATCTGTAGTGTTGGGTTTGGTTGTTTGATAGTAGATTTTATCATTTTTGTTTTTTGCCCTGCAGAACATGAATGAGTTTTGCAATGGGAGAGGGAAAAAGGGTTAAAGTACTAATGTTTGGTACATTTTAAGCAAGGAAACTAGTCAGGAATTAGGGGCAATAGTAAGAGAAAGTTGGTTGGTTGTTTTTGTTTTACGGCATATCAACCTTTTTCAGGTTATTGAATGCCGAATCTAGTGATTTTGAGGAACGATTTTTTAATGGAGTATATTTGTTCTTTAAGTCGGATTCTATTTAACCCATAGTTGGGACCCTAACAGGTACTACCACTCCGGGTCAGAGTGGACCTGGGAGCAATGGCAATTAAAGGGTGGCTCCACACTCCCCGAAACCCGCAAGCTGGGGCCTCACCATCGGATATAATTTAAGGTAATATCCAGGACCAGTAGCAGTGGGAGAAGAAAACGGTAAATAAAGCGGCAGTTAAACAAAGTGAATTGAATGGGGACGAGAAACGAGAGAGATGACCAAATGTAGGAAAGGAGTATACGATTAGAAAATGTTATAGAGAAGGAGTATACATGGGGAGAGAGGAAGCGAGAGAGAATCGCGAGTAGAAAAAAAAAATGGAGTTGGAGTAATAATAAGGAAAAGACGAAGAAAGAAAAGAAAATCGACGTAATACTAGTACTACTACTACTAGTAGTAGTAGTAGTAGTAGTAGTAGAAGAGGAATAAGAAGCATATAGGGTCATATAGTAAAGATGAACCAGATGAGAAGACATGAAAAGGAAGGAGTGATATGAGAAGCTAACTCCGGGTCAGAATGGACCTGGGAGCAATGGCAATTAAAGGGTGGCTCCACACTCCCCAAAGCCCGCAAGCTGGGGCCTCACCATCGGATATAGTTTTAGGTCATATCCAGGACCAGTAAGAGTAAGGGGAAATGGGAAGAAGGAAAAACGAGAAAAGGTGGGTTGCTGTTTTTGGTTTTGCAGAACATAATTAAGTTTTGCAAAAGGAAGTAGAAAAACAAAAAAAAAAAGGATCAATGTTAAGTGCATTTCGTCTCAAGAGACCAATACCATCAACCTGATCTGGTAGCTCCAATTATTTTTTAGTGTCTCTATTTGCAGAGATGAACTGTTCTGTGTTCTGCATTATGTATTTTTGTTCTGTGTTGTGCATTATGTATTATTGTTCTGTGTTGTGCATTATGTATTTTTGTTCTGTGTTCTGCATTATGTATTTTTGTTCTGTGTTCTGCATTATGTATTTTTGTTCTGTATTCTGCATTATGTATTTTTGTTCTGTGTTCTGCATTATGTATTTTTGTTGTGTGTTCTGCATTATGTATTTTTGTTCTGTGTTCTGCATTATGTATTTTTGTTCTGTGTTCTGCATTATGTATTTTTGTTCTGTGTTCTGCATTATGTATTTTTGTTGTGTGTTCTGCATTATGTATTTTTGTTTTGTGTTCTGCATTATGTATTTTTGTTCTGTGTTCTGCATTATGTATTTTTGTTCTGTGTTCTGCATTATGTATTTTTGTTGTGTGTTCTGCATTATGTATTTTTGTTCTGTGTTCTGCATTATGTATTTTTGTTCTGTGTTCTGCATTATGTATTTTTGTTCTGTGTTCTGCATTATGTATTTTTGTTCTGTGTTCTGCATAATGTATTTTTGTTCTGTGTTCTGCATTATGTATTTTTGTTGTGTGTTCTGCATTATGTATTTTTGTTCTGTGTTCTGCATTATGTATTTTTGTTCTGTGTTCTGCATTATGTATTTTTGTTCTGTGTTCTGCATTATGTATTTTTGTTCTGTGTTCTGCATTATGTATTTTTGTTGTGTGTTCTGCATTATGTATTTTTGTTCTGTGTTCTGCATTATGTATTTTTGTTCTGTGTTCTGCATTATGTATTTTTGTTGTGTGTTCTGCATTATGTATTTTTGTTCTGTGTTCTGCATTATGTATTTTTGTTCTGTGTTCTGCATTATGTATTTTTGTTCTGTGTTCTGCATTATGTATTTTTGTTCTGTGTTCTGCATTATGTATTTTTGTTCTGTGTTCTGCATTATGTATTTTTGTTCTGTGTTCTGCATTATGTATTTTTGTTCTGTGTTCTGCATTATGTATTTTTGTTGTGTGTTCTGCATTATGTATTTTTGTTGTGTGTTCTGCATTATGTATTTTTGTTCTGTGTTCTGCATTATGTATTTTTGTTCTGTGTTCTGCATTATGTATTTTTGTTGTGTGTTCTGCATTATGTATTTTTGTTGTGTGTTCTGCATTATGTATTTTTGTTCTGTGTTCTGCATTATGTATTTTTGTTCTGTGTTCTGCATTATGTATTTTTGTTCTGTGTTCTGCATTATGTATTTTTGTTCTGTGTTCTGCATTATGTATTTTTGTTCTGTGTTCTGCATTATGTATTTTTGTTCTGTGTTCTGCATTATGTATTTTTGTTCTGTGTTCTGCATTATGTATTTTTGTTCTGTGTTCTGCATTATGTATTTTTGTTCTGTGTTCTGCATTATGTATTTTTGTTGTGTGTTCTGCATTATGTATTTTTGTTCTGTGTTTTGCATTATGTATTTTTGTTCTGTGTTCTGCATTATGTATTTTTGTTGTGTGTTCTGCATTATGTATTTTTGTTCTGTGTTCTGCATTATGTATTTTTGTTCTGTGTTCTGCATTATGTATTTTTGTTGTGTGTTCTGCATTATGTATTTTTGTTCTGTGTTCTGCATTATGTATTTTTGTTCTGTGTTCTGCATTATGTATTTTTGTTCTGTGTTCTGCATTATGTATTTTTGTTGTGTGTTCTGCATTATGTATTTTTGTTCTGTGTTCTGCATTATGTATTTTTGTTCTGTGTTCTGCATTATGTATTTTTCTTGTGTGTTCTGCATTATGTATTTTTGTTCTGTGTTCTGCATTATGTATTTTTGTTGTGTGTTCTGCATTATGTATTTTTGTTCTGTGTTCTGCATTATGTATTTTTGTTCTGTGTTCTGCATTATGTATTTTTGTTCTGTGTTCTGCATTATGTATTTTTGTTGTGTGTTCTGCATTATGTATTTTTGTTCTGTGTTCTGCATTATGTATTTTTGTTCTGTGTTCTGCATTATGTATTTTTGTTGTGTGTTCTGCATTATGTATTTTTGTTCTGTGTTCTGCATTATGTATTTTTGTTGTGTGTTCTGCATTATGTATTTTTGTTCTGTGTTCTGCATTATGTATTTTTGTTGTGTGTTCTGCATTATGTATTTTTGTTGTGTGTTCTGCATTATGTATTTTTGTTCTGTGTTCTGCATTATGTATTTTTGTTCTGTGTTCTGCATTATGTATTTTTGTTCTGTGTTCTGCATTATGTATTTTTGTTCTGTGTTCTGCATTATGTATTTTTGTTGTGTGTTCTGCATTATGTATTTTTGTTCTGTGTTCTGCATTATGTATTTTTGTTCTGTGTTCTGCATTATGTATTTTTGTTCTGTGTTCTGCATTATGTATTTTTGTTGTGTGTTCTGCATTATGTATTTTTGTTCTGTGTTCTGCATTATGTATTTTTGTTCTGTGTTCTGCATTATGTATTTTTGTTCTGTGTTCTGCATTATGTATTTTTGTTGTGTGTTCTGCATTATGTATTTTTGTTCTGTGTTCTGCATTATGTATTTTTGTTCTGTGTTCTGCATTATGTATTTTTGTTGTGTGTTCTGCATTATGTATTTTTGTTCTGTGTTCTGCATTATGTATTTTTGTTCTGTGTTCTGCATTATGTATTTTTTTTCTGTGTTCTGCATTATGTATTTTTGTTGTGTGTTCTGCATTATGTATTTTTGTTCTGTGTTCTGCATTATGTATTTTTGTTCTGTGTTCTGCATTATGTATTTTTGTTCTGTGTTCTGCATAATGTATTTTTGTTGTGTGTTCTGCATTATGTATTTTTGTTGTGTGTTCTGCATTATGTATTTTTGTTCTGTGTTCTGCATTATGTATTTTTGTTGTGTGTTCTGCATTATGTATTTTTGTTCTGTGTTCTGCATTATGTATTTTTGTTCTGTGTTCTGCATTATGTATTTTTGTTCTGTGTTCTGCATTATGTATTTTTGTTCTGTGTTCTGCATTATGTATTTTTGTTGTGTGTTCTGCATTATGTATTTTTGTTCTGTGTTCTGCATTATGTATTTTTGTTGTGTGTTCTGCATTATGTATTTTTGTTCTGTGTTCTGCATTATGTATTTTTGTTCTGTGTTCTGCATTATGTATTTTTGTTCTGTGTTCTGCATTATGTATTTTTTTTCTGTGTTCTGCATTACGTATTTTTGTTGTGTGTTCTGCATTATGTATTTTTGTTGTGTGTTCTGCATTATGTATTTTTTTTTCTGTGTTCTGCATTATGTATTTTTGTTCTGTGTTCTGCATTATGTATTTTTTTTCTGTGTTCTGCATTATGTATTTTTGTTCTGTGTTCTGCATTATGTATTTTTGTTCTGTGTTCTGCATTATGTATTTTTGTTCTGTGTTCTGCATTATGTATTTTTGTTCTGTGTTCTGCATTATGTATTTTTTTTCTGTGTTCTGCATTACGTATTTTTGTTCTGTGTTCTGCATTATGTATTTTTGTTGTGTGTTCTGCATTATGTATTTTTGTTCTGTGTTCTGTATTACGTATTTTTGTTCTGTGTTCTGCATTATGTATTTTTGTTCTGTGTTCTGCATTATGTATTTTTGTTCTGTGTTCTGCATTACGTATTTTTCTAATTCTTTTTTTTTCTATCATTTACACAGTCTTCCATACAGCTCAGCCCTCTTCCTCTGTCTTTTCTTTTCATGTAAAATCGGCCAGCATCATCCTTTAATTATAGTGCATTGTGCATGATCATAAGCTTCCTGGTTTTCTGGTCGATAGTCCTCAGTTCTTCTTTGGTTCAGTTTATGAACGATCCAGCGTATCTCGTTAATTTGTTTATACTTTTCATTTGGTCCCTACTGCATAGTTTTGTTTCACGACAAGCACCAAGTATTTTGTTTAATTTTCAAATTTGGGCTCGAATGAGACCGTCATTTTTTTTTTTTTTTAACTCAACATGTTTTCATTACCTCTATTTATAACTAGCAGGAGACCCGACGTTGCCCAAGATTGAATGATGATCAATGAATATTTCACATTCCTATATTTTTATTGTCAGCGAAATTCATGAAATCGCCCGGGAGGAAGGTTCACATGCCTCCGTGCAGTAAATTAGTCCAAAATATATGTTATTCTACATTTCATTCGAGAGAACCTTTTGTTTCTTTAATAAAATTATTTTATATAAACTTTTTTTCCAGTGAACAAAAAAACAAAAAAAAAAACATTAAGAAATTTATGTGCGGGATTAGAACCTACAAATCACGTTATGCAAAAAACAAAAACAAAACAAAACAAAACAAAAAACAAAAAAAACAAAAGACAAAACAAAAAAAAAGAAACACGCAAATTTTGAAGTCTTATAAAATTCTTTGCAATTAATGAAAAAAAAAATTAAGAAATTTACAAGCGGAGTTTGAACCACGTCATACAAAAAAAACGACAAAAACAAAAAAAAAAAAACTTAAAAAACAAAATAAACACGCTATCAACTTACCCACAGTAGAATTTTCACGGCCCGTTGTTTTATCGTTGTTGCTAAGCAACGACATGGAAAAAATTACTTTACCAATGATAGATAAATTAAAATAACGGTTTCAATTATCGATCATCAATAATTATCGAGGGTATTGTGAGGCAAAACTTAACTAAGATCACTCCCCGACTTATACACTACAGTTCTTTAAATTTTAAAGAAAAATCTGTTAGGCCGTTTCGGAGTCTATAAGGAACGAACTCACACACACACACAGAGACAAAGTTGTGTTTATATAATTGTAGAGATTAAATAAAAATATTAAAATAAATTAAAACACAGACACACAAAAGAATGATAGAACTTGTATTGTTTTTAATAGGTGCTTCTGCAGTTTGATTAACCGTGTTTTCGATAGTAACACGCCGACATTAACTGAACAGAAGCATCGTTTAATATTTCACACACATTGGTGGAGGGGTGGTGGGTTGTTGCGGCGGCCGAGCCCCCCCCCCCACGTCTCCACCAATGCAAAGAGAATGTTTGTGAAATATTAAACGATTCTCTGCTCGGTTAATGTCGGCGCGTTATTATCGGACAAACGGTTAATGAAACTAAACTAGGCACCGCCAAAACTGGGGAGGGGGGGGGGCAGGTCAGTACTTTTTGACGGACCGTCTTTTTAAAAATCTACCAAAAATCAGGTAATTATCCGATCAATACGAAATTTTCAGCGATTATTAGGAGAAGAATGAACTTTATAACAGTGTACTTATTTTTCATAAACGATATTTATATATATATTTTTTTTTTGCTTACAAAACCCCCCCTTGTTTTGAAGTGGGAACAAATATGCTTAAAATAATCATCTGAAACTGAACACAAGATATTGTGTTGTAAGGGACAGAATTATAGATTAAAAAAAAAAAAAAATGTTTGCATACCTTATTTTGACGTCTGAATATCAGAACTTCGATTGTGTTTAATTATCCCGCTTTTGAGTTTTGAAGTATGAAATTCGGTGAATATGTTAAGTAAAATATTAATTAAAGTTAAGCAAAACAAAAAAAAAATTTTTTTTAATATTTATACGAAAAAAGCCATTTTAATATTTTTGATAAATAAATTAACAATTTTTTTTTTAGCGAGCCGAATAATGCATGATCATTATTAAACAGGGCATGCTTTGAATAATCGATACAAAAAAAAAAAAAAAAATTCGATAAATATTGTGCCCTTTGTGTTAAAAATAGCATCATTTTTTTTGATCCCGTTTGAAAACGTTTGCCGCCTTTCGACTCCGGTGGACCAAACGCGCTGAAATAATTTTTTTTTATACTGCTTTAAATTGCCCCCCCCCATTTTGGGGAGCCTGGCCCCCACACACATACACATTAAAAACCAAACTCATACAAATGGTCACCCATCTGGTACTGGCCAGCCTCAGCTTGATAATACATTGAAATTTTCGTCACTGAAAAATAAGTTTTTTTTGGCCTGTTTGGTCTTCCATAGTTTTCTTCTTATAAAACGCAAACGTAAATAGTGTCGATATAGACTCTAGATTTACGCGAAATATCTGGTTACCTATATGAATAAGTGGAATTATTTGAAATTCAGGTACTTATATTATAATATTTTTGCATATTCTCTTAGAAAATCATCCTAAATCTTAGTTAGACAATAAATAAATTAATTATTTCAAAAACCTTTTTTTTTTTTTTAATATTTATGTACGTTTTTTGTGCAAGACAAAAAATGTCAATTGTTAACTTTTTGGGAAAATTTAACATTTAAAATTTAATTAAAAATAGTAGAAAAAGTTTTACATTATTCTGTTTTCTATATGATAAAATTCAGGTTTTTATCTTTCTGGAAAAAAAAAAAGTTACTCAGAAATAATGGATGTTAATAAATGTAATTTCGTTTTAAAAAACAACAACAACTTGATTTTGCGGCCATTTTTGGCGGTGCCTAAAGCACCTATTAAAAACTATACAAGTTCTATAATTGAATGCCCACCTCGAAAAAAAGAAAAAAAGAAAGAAAAAAAGAAAAAAAAAAAAAGAAAAACATAAAAGCATGTTTATGTAAACTGCTCGTGTAAGCCTACTGACAGCATATTAGCGTCCTAAATTATGAGATGGAAAAATATGAACGATTCTCTTAGTAAGTAAAAAAGAGTTGTCTCTCTTAGAAATGACAAATTGTAAAACAGCGCCGATAAACTAATCTATGTAAGAGAAGAGTAACTTAGCTTGCCTTTGGTAACAGTTATCTGGTGTGCAATTTTTTTTTCGCTCTTGTTTTGTCTTTGTTAGTTATTCCAGAGTACCACCTGCTTTTTCACCTAAAAAAATACGAAGTTTGCATTAAAAAAAGCATTTGAAAACGCACCGGGAAATCTGTTTTGATCGTCCTAAGGGAAATAACTCTGTAAATTATTCCAAGGGAAATAATCCGACAAAAATTTAATTCGGTTATTTCCCTTGGTTCCAATGCGCATTATTTTTGGTATGTTTGTGTTGCATCGAGGGAATACTCAGATTTTAAAACTTTGATGTAATTTGTACACACAACCGGTGGTGCTAGAACTATGTCCGAGTATTTTTTATCTGGAGGTAAAAAACAAAAAGGGGTGAAAAATAAATATACAGCAAGTAAATGTTACCAAAGGCAAGATAAAGAACTAGTCGCAGCACTCAGCAGCCTCCTATTCCTTTTTTTTTTGTAACGGTTTCATTCTTCTATTATTTTTTTTTAAGGTTAACAACTTTTTTTTTTTTTTTTAAATAATGGGGTTACCACATATAAAGGCCCGTAGGCCACTCGAGAATAAGGGTTTATGTGTATTGTAGTCATTGGCAGAGTAGCGGCGCGTAGTAATTGTTTATGGTGAAGATTTGGTATAATCAGATTATTTATGAGAGGTATGTGCAAAAATGGGCGGACAACGATAGGGGGGCCTAGTTTTGAAAGTCAATTTATCATAATTCTTTTGTTTCCAACTACTTTTTCATTGTATTTGAAAGATTAAGGACTAAAGTTAATTTCCTAAAGGAAAAAAAATATTTGTACACGTGAAAAAAAAAAAAAAAAAAGTTATGAAAAATGTTTTCACGGCGAGCTACTCAATTCAGCTACATTTTGAAGTTAAATAAATTAATTGTAAAAATCCTTTAAAAGATAAATATTAGTCTTCTGGTTCTATTTCAAAGATAATTAGTAAAGTCAAATCCTAAGATATTGAATTAAATAAAAAAAAAAAACAGTTGATAAATACTGAAAATTTTATTAAAATAGGTTAATTTCCTGATTTTTAGTAATTTTTTTAAGTAAAGGGAGGGGTCAAAATGTTTATACATTTTGCGCATCGGCATTCATTTTGCACGTACCTAATTTATGAGGACGGTTTCATAAGAACTTGTTTACGTTAGACTTGAAGACGATAATATTGTAGTCAACTGAAAACCAAACTACCGGAACAGAGTACACAGACAGTTCAAGAAAAAAAGCTTTGTTGATGAATGGTTTTAGGTTTAGGAACCGATAGAGAGTGGCGAATTTATTGATAGTGATTTCGTTAGACGAGTGTTTTTTTTTGTGAAAAATTGACGAAGGGGGAGGGGGCGACAAGCCGAACACTTGCCATGAAAATAACGATAGAGCAGAGACAGGCTCGCAACGTCTTTTTTTTTGTGGGAAAAGAGATTGTAGAGAAGAGATAAGGACACCGCCTACTAGATTACGAAGTCGGTTTTGTACTATGTCAAGGCAGGATAGGTTTTCTGAACAGCCCCTGTCCTAATGTGGCAACATTACCCCCCTCCCCCCAAAAATACAGTAGTTGCATTTTTGTTTTCTTACAATTCCTTTTAGTTGTGTTGGTTTCATCATCCTAAAATATCTTATGCAAAAAACAAAACAAAACAAAACAAAACAAAACAAAACAAAACAAAAAAAACAAAAACAAAACAAAAAACAAAACAAAACAAAACAAAAAAAAAACGTTGCCGCATCTTTGTTTTCTTACAATTCCTCGTAGTTGCGTTGGTTTCATCAGCCTAAAATTTCGTATGCAAAAAAAAAAAAAAAAAAAAAATGAATCTTCTAATCAAATAGTTTTATCACCCTTAGATCAATGACGAATTATACAAAAACGGCAGTTACTTTTCCGTTTACCTGAATGTTATTATTAGGGCCATGACAACAGATTATTCTTTTCATTGTTTTGATTCTCGAATATATACCCGACACAGTTAATTAGCCGAGAACCACATCACTCTAAACAGATACACACTCGAGAGTCAAAACAATGAAAAGAACATGCTGTTGTCCTAGCCCTAGTAATTATAAATCATTTTTACTTATTTTAAATAACTAAATAAGCTCTCATTACAGCCACCGAATAATAATAATGATAATAATAATAATAATAATAATAATAATAATAATAATAATAATAATAATAATAATACAGAATCCGAATAATCGTTTAAAAATTGAAAATTACAAAACAATATCGGTAGAACATTACATTTTCGCATGGTTGGAAGCGTTTCTACCAATATTTTATTTAATTGTCGATTTGTGTGCAATTGTATGGGGGTAATGAAACTGTCATGTTATCTTGCGTTTTAACTCATCACACTTGGCACTACTTTTCTTCCAAAGTAAATAAACGTTTTAAAATAAGCTAAAACTCACAAAAGGTTAGCAATGTAAGTAGGAGAGTAACTTGACTTCGGTAACATTTATTTTTATTATATTTACTTTTGACTTTGTTTTTAATTTGTTGATTCTTGTTAAAAATGCCTCTCCGGCCCTTGCGTTCCCACCTATAGACAGAGATCCCTACCAGGTAGACATTCTTTTAAATATACCAACACGTTATCTTTGTATGACAAAAACTCGGGGAGTTGTTCAATTTTATAAAATTTTCATTATTTATTCACTAGCTTCTCTCTCTCTCTCTCTCTCTCTCTCTCTCTCTCTCTATCTCTCTCTCTCTCTCTCTCTCTCTCTCTCTCTCTCTCTATATATATATATATATATATATATATATATATATAGTGTTATAATGGAATAATTCAAGAGGAAATCCGGGTATGAGAGCTCAATGTGGTAAACAGAGCAATAACATAAAAATATAACACGGAAATTACATAATTATCGATGCAATAATTTATTTCAACCTTATGGTATTTTCAAGCATCTAAACTAGACAATTACATTTTTGATACTGAAAGGAAAAAAGAAAAAGGAATCGGACCTCGACTTTCAAAAAACCAGAGGGGGTGGTAGTAGCAATCCACTTAATACATTTTATATAGAGGGTGGGAGGGATTTAAAAAACAAAACAAAAAAAACATTAT
Source organism: Euprymna scolopes (assembly GCF_053919585.1). NCBI lineage: Eukaryota > Metazoa > Mollusca > Cephalopoda > Sepiida > Sepiolidae > Euprymna > Euprymna scolopes. The sequence continues at coordinate 52,937,479 of NC_136522.1, read as the reverse complement.
GATACTTATAACGGTGAAATATTAGTGAGCAAAATTACAACGACCGCTATAATCACCAATAAAATTAATTACATAAAAATATATAAAATATTAACTACATAATACTCAATTTTTTAATTCATAGTAATATATTACAAATACAATATTTAAATGTATTATAAAATAATATTTATTTCTAACTAATTTTAACATGATAACATACAGATAGTTTTAAAACTTTGTATATAAAATTTATTTAGTTTTTATTTATCTTTTAATAGACTTACTTTCCGTGACTCAATTAACTATAGGACGCGAGTATAATCTCCACTTTCTTTCCCTTATCTTTCTCAGAGATTCTAGACTAATGAAAACATATGACAGGCAGCGGTTGGTCACTGTCTCCTTTTTTTCTTCTTCTTTTTCCATTACGCGCTGTTTATTCTATTTCCTTCTCTCTATATCCGTATATTTATCCCCCTTCTTCCTAGGTTAGTAAACGCGTGTCAAGGAATTTACGTGTAAGAACGTGCATATTTAGGGGCGTGTGTGTGTATGTGTGTGTGGGTGTGTGTATGTGTGTTGCGCACGCGCGTGTGTGTGTGTGTGTATCTGTGGCTACATCGAGCTGCCGTTTATAAGTGTCATAATTATTTTTGTTGTTTTTTTTGGTTGTTGTTGTTGTTTTCTTTTAAAAAAATCCCTCCCACCCTCTCTATAAAATGTATTAAGTGGATTGCTACTACCACCCCTCTGGTTTTTTGACGGTTAAGGCCCGATTCTTTTTCTTTCTTTCTTTCAGTATCAAAAATGTAATTGCCTAGTTTAGATGCTTGAAAATACCACAAGGTTGAAATTATTGCATCGACAATTATGTAATTTCCGTGTTATATTTTTATATTATATATATATATATATATATATATATATATATATATATATATATATATATATATATTTCACTTTTCTTTGCAATTTGTAGCTAAAATAAATTGCGGTTTCACTTAATGCCTTAACGAGCTAATTCTAGCATTGCTACAAATATAATTTGCTGATTTCTTTATGTCCTCCGATGAGAAGAATAATAAGAATAGCGTTTTTTGAAACTCCGCGGAATAAGGACTTTGTGAATTGTTTTTTGAAGTATTCATCCGAGCAATCAATTTTGATTGTAAAGTTCAACTTACAGTTTTAATTTTCTTTCTCTTATAAGTGCATTTTTACCTAAATGCGAGTTGGGAATAATTTTCCCTTTAACTAATTTTGATACCCCATAATGGGGAGCGGCATATGTATTATTTTAAAAATATAATTATCCATTGACACGTGTTTAGTCATCTACGACTCATCAGTGGCTGAATCTAGCGAGATTCTAATATATATATATATATATATATATATATATATGTGTGTGTGTGTGTGTGTGCGTGTGTTTGCATATGTGTGTGTGTGTGTGTGTGTGTCAGTAATGGACGTCACAATATTGTAGAATATATATATATATATATATATATATATATATATATATATATATATATATATATATATATATATATATATATATGTATATATATTCAGACAAGTATTGTTAAATAGCACGGAGGGTTTTTACTTAATGAGCTTTTTTGCATGGGTTCAATTTTTCGAATTGTCGTTCTTATTTCTCCTGTCGAATCTGTGCAAAAAAAAAAGAAGAAAAAAAGTTCCATAGTCGTATCGTCCACTTGTTTTTTTTTTTTTTTGCAAGTACTTTCCACTCGGTTTCATCAGTCATCTTCAGGCAGTTTCTGATTACTGTTTCATTTAAAATTTGGATGCTTTTAAATGCATCAGTTAAAATTACATTTAAATTTATTGAATTAGTGAAGCGTCTCGTTCAGTTCAAGAAATTTAAATGTAATTTGAACTGGAGCATATAAAAGCATCCATATTTTAAACGAAATGGTAATCAAAAACTCTGTGAAGACGACTGAAGAAAATCAGTTAAAAGTACTTGCAAAACAAATACAAAATAAAAAAAACAACAAAAAAACAAACAGATGGACGAAGGCAACTATGGAACTTTCTTGCACAGATTCGACTGAGAATTAAGAACGACAATTCGAAAAATTGAAAAATGAAAAAGAAAAGCGCATTAAGTAAAAATACTTTGTGCTATTTAACAATACTTGTCTGAATGAAAACCTGCTGCCATAATACACGATATATATATATATATATATATATATAAAATGGGTCAAGAAATTCCAACGAAAGAAAGATGTATATTTAAATAAGTCACCAACAATGTGTATTTTTTAACATTATTTTATTATTCCGTGTTTTGGTTTTTCATTGAAAATTATGTTTAGATCATTGTAATAATGTTTTTAAATCATTGAAATTGTTTTTAACGCGTCTCAGACGTTCTTTGAAGCGTCCTCTTCAGAAAGTATTTAAAATGATTAGAATATATTCAAGGCGTGTTAAAAATGAAAAGAACATTTTCGTAGTTCATTTGAAATGTTTCGAGAGGCGGAAACATGTGTACACGATTCTACTTTTCATTCGTATGTCCAATTTTTATTACTAGTTCCTTGGGCCGGACTGTTGTCTTATGTTTCTCTCTCTCTCTCTTTCTCTCTCTCTCTCTCTCTCTCTCTCTCTCTGCTCGTGTTCATCTTTCTTTGTTTTTTGTCATTTTTTCCTTTTTTTCTCTTACTTGAGTGGGGGTGAGGGGGCCGTTGGTACTTGGTCAACTGGGTGTATAGGGTGTGTGTGTGTGTGTTTTCTTTTATTGGTTTGAAGATTAGTTTCTGTTTTATAGTATTATAAAGTTATTTGCTTCCCTAGGAAGGTAGCTGTGATTCAAGGTCGTTACTAATGTGTGTGTGGTAAAAAAAGGGGGGGTCAGCTCCTCTAAAGTAAGGGTAGGGGTGTTTTCATTCAATTTTGATATTTATTTTTTGGATTCTTAGATGTTAATATTGTGATTATTCGTTGCATATATATATATATATATATATATATATATATATATATATATATATAAACTTAAATTTGAAATACTTTCAGATTACAGCTTTTATAATACAGTAAAATTAAAGTCCATATAAATGTTAGTATCATATTTTTATGACAATCCCAATCAGATAAAAAAAAGTTCAATATACGAAATAGAGAAATATTGTAAGGACAATTTTGGAGTTAAATTCAGTAAATTAAAAATAAATTTAGGACAAATTTATTATTCCACAAAGAATACAAAAAAAAAAAAAAATTAAAGTTGTTTTCTTACTCTATGGCTTTTCAATAAATAGCTCATATCATCAGAGGTAATGTTTATTTTTAGCAAAACAATGTTAATAGGGAGTCATAAATTTTGCTATTTAGTACGTATATTGAAAAACTAAAAAGCTTGTATGAAAAGCTTTAAATAAGCCAAGATTAAAAATATATTCCATTGTGTCATTAGGTTCAATGAAGAAATATAAAGGCGTAAAATCCAAGACTGCATTTTTTTTCATGTTCGTATTGTCTATTATAATTTCAATATCTTAAAACATTTTGATATACTAATTTCAATAGTATAAGAAAATATTACAGTAAATTTTAATGTAACAAACTTTTCAGAAAATTATTTAATACAGTACGTTTATTGGAATAAGTTTTACCTTATCACGTTTCATGGATTACCTCATATGTACGCATTTGAACATTAAGAACTCTTCATTTGGATTAATCTCTCTTCATTGTCTTGGATTTTATGCCTGTGTATTTACGATGTGCTTGTAGTGTTCTTGGTAGGTTATACACTGGAATGTCTTTGATAAGTATCGATAATCAAAATAATTTTTTTTTACATAGGCATCACCACTTATCAAGGCCAAGAGGCCACTCGAGGATAAGGGTTAAAGAGTACACAGTAGAGATTGGACAATATAGTAATCGTTAGTAATGGAGATTCGGTAAATCTTTTTAACTTATATGGAACGGCTCCTCAAAAACTTGTTTACGTTAGACTTGAAGACAACCATATTGTAGTCAGCTGGAAAGCAGAGAAACAGAAGACAATTCCATAGGCGTGCAGTTCTAAGAAAGAAGCTTTGCTCATGGAATCTACGCTTAGGTTTAGGCACATATAAAGAGTTGGGGGAAACTAGTGATAGTGTTTTCTGCTAGACGGGTGTTTCTTGTGAAAGTTTGGTGAGGGAGGACCATAGAATGGAGCTCAGCCGAACACCTGCCATGAAAATAACGATCAAGCAGAGACAAACTCGCAACGTCAAAATAATCCGATGAAAGTAAGAACAGGTGATTTTGACCAACGTTAACACCTTATACAGCCTAACATCACAAGTCATTTGAGAAATTTTATTACCACACAAGTCAAAAGGCCTGACATATAAAATAAACAGTAGGTTCTTTGATATGACAGGGGCGCATTCGAAATGAATGTTTCTGTTTAAAGCACAATTTCACCATGATACTTGACTTTTTCATTTTAAACTTAAATTCAAGTCATTATCACCGCACAACCAGTTAGAGCAGGCGTATAAAATCAATAGTAGGTTCTTTGATATGACAGCGGTGCGTTTGAAATGTATGTTTCTTTCTAAAGCACAATTGATTCATGATACTTGACGTTTCCATTTTAAACTTAAATTCAAGCCAGCATATATAACAAATAATTTCATAAAATCAAGAGTAAGTTCTCTACAGTGTAATGTAGACTACAATGTATTGTGGACTGATACACTGCAGGGAGGTATGTGAAGTTTCCTACCTGTGAACAGCGAGGGGTCATCAATTAGAGCAAGCAATTCGATTTGATTGAAAAAAGTGCGATTTCACTAATTTCGGTGACAATAAAAATATGGGTGTGCGAAACATTCGTTGGCCATCATTCAATCCCGGGCAATGTTGGTTCACTATGCTAGTAATGAATAAAAGATATCTGAATTTAGCATCGTAATGATTACTTATATTTACTCTGTTGTTAAAAATTAAGATTAAAGTTTGATCAATATTAATAAACATATACATGGATGTTGTATATTGAAGGAGACAGCTCCCTGTATTTAGTTAGAAACGAAGTAAAAAAGGCCGAAGATAATTATTATTAAAGGATAATGCTGGAATCAAACTCAGTATCAAAAGTTAAAACATATTGTCATTTAGATACAATTCCAGGAATGCAGTGGAATTATCCATTGTATTTAGAAATAATTATACAAACAAGGTTAGGTGAAAGGAATAATGAAAAATCAAACTAAGGAATGTGCTTTGTGTCGCCAGGACACATCTTGGAAGCATATGCATGTACATGTGCATCACGTGTACATGTTGGCAACGTTCTGATGTCACAAAGAAATATAATTCTAATATATACAGTTAGGTTTTGAAAGCAGTTGGAACTGAAAGTTGAGAGTTGGCAGTTGAGAGGAGAGAGAGAGAGAGAGAGAGAGAGAGAGAGAGAGAGGAGTTAGACTGAGCTCCTTCATGAAGCGCAGGGGGGGGTGTAGGACAAGACAAAATGTAGAAATCTTACACGGCACCAGATTCTCATTCTCATCACAAGCTGGAAATAAATATCTTCATATTGTTATGTAAGCCTTTGTCGTCGTTTGTCATCAACCGCAAGGTAATGTGTTTTTGTCTTATCGTTTTGTAAAATGAACTTTACATGAAACCTTTTCCAAAGTGTTGACTGTATTCCCTCATCAACAATGTATCTCCACTCCTTGTTTAAAGAACTGCTCGTTACACGTCTCTCTTCACGTCTATATCCCTTCTATTATAACTGTAAACTCCCCAAGTAATTGGGGCGTCGTCGTCGTCGCTTTGTACTCCGTTATATGTCACCACGTCCCCGTCATGTACACCCCTATACAACACTGTATCCATCAACTCGCTGTTTTGCTAACGTATTGTAATGTAGCTCTGTATGTCAGTATCATTTGCCGAAAGCTGCAGTCTGGGGATTAGATGAGGTCGATTTAGAATCCTACGTCTGATTGATGAAACTATCGCCAAAGTGTCCCTGCATATGAATAAACGTTAATAAAACAAAGACTCTTTGATATTCTGCATTTAACCTTGGCGAACAAGTCATGCATAGACGGAAGTTTATTTGTTCCAAATATTATAAGATTGCTGATAGTATTGCTAATTTTGTTAACAATTCCATGTGGGGCAAAGTTTTTTCTTGGGGGGGGGCAGGGGTTACCCTGTACCAATTATTCATATTGCATTTTTCTTTTCCTGCTATTTGTTTTCCTCTAACCTATAGCATTGGTCATTGAAAGAATGATTGACTAAGCATTTCCTATCTTCGCGACAATCATCTTTCGTTTTTGTTAGTTGCTTACATCAAGTTGAATCCTTGGCCTTCGGGACAAGATCAAAGTGTAGTATCTCTTCCGGCAGATACTGCAAGCTATGACTAGCAAAGACCAGATGTGGGGGCAACCCCACATGTCTGACCTTTAACCAGCTCCCATTTCCCACCTCTCGGGAGCTGGTCCCCTTTTTCCCTTCCCCCTCCCTTCACTCCTCACATTAAAGAGATCGGCCTTGTGCCTAATTTGCTCGGTGGGGGAGCAAATAAATACCATCTGTTCCGGCAGATACTGCAAGCTATGACTAGCAAAGACCAGCTATGACTAGCAAAGACCAGATGTGGGGGCAACCCCACATGCCTGACCTTTAACCAGCTCCCATTTCCCACCTCTCGGGAGCTGGTCCCCTTTTCCCTTCCCCCTCCCTTCACTCCTCACATTAAAAATCGGCCTTGTGCCTAATTTGCTCGGTGGGGGAGCAAATAAATACCATCTGTTCCGGCAGATGCTGCAAGCTATGACTAACTATGACTAGCTATGACTAGCAAAGACTAGATGTGGGGGCAACCCCACATGCCTGACCATTAACCAGCTCCCATTTCCCACCTCTCGAGAGCTGGTCCCCTTTTTCCCTTCCCCCTCCCTTCACTCCTCACATTAAAAATCGGCCTTGTGCCTAATTTGCTCGGTGGGGGAGCAAATAAATGCCATCTGTTCCGGCAGATACTGCAAGCAAACACCATATGTGGGGGCGACCCCACATATAAGACCTTGGTCAATGTAGGGGCAACCCTTCATACCAATTGTCAATATCCAGCTCCCTTACTCCCCGGGGAGTTGATCCCCATTTCCCCTTCACTCCTCACATTAAAAATCGGCCTTGTGCCTAATTTGCTCGGTGGGGGAGCAAATAAATACCATCTGTTCCGGCAGATACTGCAAGCTAGGACTAGCTATGACTAGCAAAGACCAGATGTGGGGGCAACCCCACATGCCTGAACTTTAACCAGCTCCCATTTCCCACCTCTCGGGAGCTGGTCCCCTTTTTCCCTTCTCCCTTCCTTCACTCCTCACATTAAAAAATTGGCCTTGTGCCTAATTTGCTCGGTGGGGGAGCAAATAAATACCATCTGTTCCGGCAGATACTGCAAGCAAAGACCAGATGTAGGGGCAACCCCACATACCTGACCTTTCATCAGCTCCCATTTCCCACCTCTCGGGAGCTGGTCCCCTTTTTCCCTTCCCCCTCCTTTCACTCCTCACATTAAAAATTGGCCTTGTGCCTTATTTGCTCGGTGGGGGAGCAAATAAATACCATCTGTTCTTCAGATGCTGCACTTCTATTTCTTGTTCTCTTTCGGTGGAGGAGAAATCCTTCACGACTGAGACAATTTTTATTTTTGTACCTTTTCTCCACGTTAAAAAACGACCCTGGTGTCTAACTCTGTCCCGTGGGGAGGCATAGTAAATAGGTACATCAAGTTGCTTCATAACTTTTCTGAAGTGATTTACATAAAATATCGGCATACATCCCCCTCATCAATAATGTATTCTCCCTCTGTGTTTAAGGAACTGTTCACACACACACATCGTCTCTTCACCTCTATAATCTATCTTCCATTATAAACGCCTCGTCCCCGTTCACACCCCGTTCAATCCACACACACATTCGACAGCTTTAGCATTGTTGATTGGCCACTATAGGACATAAACAGACTAGACATTAAAGCCAGGAAAATATAGACATTATACTGAATAACATACAGAAGCCAGTGTCCGTCTAGTGTGTATCTGCGTAGAGGATATGGGTCTCTAAAAAATTGGCCATTAACATCTCTGCCACTATTATGAACACCGGGCAATACCTGATTATCTCTCAGAATCTAAACCTCATAATGGTACATCAGCAGAACAACCCTCATCACGAAACTGGCCAAACATTTTGGACAAGACTATTTCGCAAATGATACAGAATCACTAAACAAGCCTTCTCCGGAACTGTGCCTAAAAGTTGCCAGAAATATACTTGAAACTTAAATTGCATATAAATAAATCTATCTATATATCTATAAAAGTGAAACTGTCCGTGTGCATGTGTGTCTGTGTGTGTACATTTCACTACCAAACTACTCTGTCAATTTTCAGTCTACAGACTCGAGATTTGACATGAAGGGTATTGAGATTTGGGAAAATATTTTAATCTGTTTTTGGCCAGAAATTTGGCTGTCTAGGGGTCAAAGTTTAATGATTTGACTCTAACAAACTCCTCCGCCAATTTTGGGTCTAAACACTTGACATTTTAAATGTAGGTTACTTGGACATGGATCAAACATTTGAACTTGATTTGAGCATGTTAAGGGGTCAAAGTTCGGATCAAAGTTTAAAAACAATTGACCTCTGCGATCTCTACCAAATTACTCAGTTAATTTTTGGTGTAAACATTTGAAATTTTACATAAAGTGTCTTCAGACATAGGGCAAGTTTTAATCAGTTTTTCGCCGAAAATTTGAATGCTAAGGGGTCAAAGTTTTAAAGAGTTGGCATTTGTTGCCTCTAGCAAATTATTTAGCCAATTTTGGGTCTAAATATTTGAAATTTTACATAAAGGATATTCAGACATGCGGCAACCTTTTTAATAAGTTTTCGGGCGACAATTTGGCTTGCAAGAGGTCAAAGTTTAAAGAGTTGACCATTGCAGACTCTACCAAACTCCCCAGTCTAAACACTTGAAATATTAGATGTAGATTACCTGGACATTAGTTAAACTTATATATATATATATATATATATATATATATATATATATATATATATATATATATATATATATATATATATATATATGCATATAAAGAACAGTACATAGGGCCCGAGCTGCTAGTAAATAAATAAATAACATCTTGAAGAATGGATCAACCCACAGTGTGCCAAGTATTTTTCTGAATGTATTCCTCCAGTATTATATACCTAGCCTGAGTGCCTGGCGTTGTCCAGGTATTTGGATTGTGTGTTGGGCAAAAAAACAAAAACAAAACAAAAACAAAAAAAATGTGGTATTAGACAGGCACCGTACCGCGATGAAAAGACGCGAAAAAAAGTGACATGTTGCGTCTATCGCCAAACCGGAACTGACTTAGGTTTAAATTAAGGCTAGACAATCGAAAAGAGGGGATGACTTTAGAAAATATCGTCGAAAAAAGGGACCCCTCCATATATAAAAGTGCCCAGTTGAGGATGACGGAATTAATGTTTTTGGCCAATTTTTCGATATTTGTTATTCGAAGGGTTAAGCTTCAATACGATACCGATTTCGTGAAAATCCGTCGCTTCTAGCAAAATATTTAGGCAGACATACAAGCATACATACATACATTTAAACAGACATGTAAGATTTATATAATAGATAATTATAAGAATTGGCTAAAAAAAAAGGATCGCTTCATTATGATCAAGAAATAATTATACCCCCCAAAGCTTGATGACCAATGCTTTTAAGAATATGAAGGGTTACGGCAATAACATTAAGTGCAGGTTCTACCACACATAAGTACAGAGTGTGGACCACCTGATATCGAATTGCAACGCTCTGCTGGGTGACAGCGACTATACAATGCGACAAAATGGCGTGTGTAAATATCTCCACTGGACCATCTGTAAAATATTGAATATCGAATGTAAAAACGTAGCCTAATGGGGGATGTCCTTTTCTCTTCCCTGCAACCTCTTTCCCACAGAAGAGACGTTGCGAACCTGTCTCTGCTTTATCGTTATTTTCACGGAATGTGCTCGTCTGGGCTTCAATCTATGGTCCCACCTCGCCAAACATTCACGAAAAACACACGCCTAGCTGAAACTACTATCAATAATTTCGCTCACCTTTTTTTTTTTTTTTTTTTAACTATGTCTAAACCCAATCGTAGAGTCCATGAACAGAGCTTCTTTCTTAGAACTGCACGCTCGTCGAACTCTCTTCCGTTTGCTTGCTTTCCAGCTGACTACAATTTCGTCGTCTTCAAATCCAACGTAAACAAATTCTTAATGAGCCGACTCCTTTAGTAATCCAATTTACAAAATATTCACTACTGGCGATTACTACGATATTGTCCCATTGACTACTGACTACTCATTAATCCTTATCCCTGAGTGGCCCATGAGCCTTGATAAGTGGTGACTCCTTTGTAAAAAATAAAAAATTACTAGAAAGAACAATTGGAAATAAGCCATACGCCATCTATTATGACTATGCAATTTCTACTGCTACGTGCCTAGGAAATAGAGCTATTAAACTTAACATAGGGATATAGGACCAGAAGGAGAAAGAAGCAATCTTATAGTAGAAGTCAGTGTCCCCAATGATGCCGTGCTAAACAGAGCGGAAACGGAAAAGATAACGAAATACCAAGGTCTAGTGTATGGCATAAAAAGAAACTGGAATCTTAGGAAGATCTCAACAATAACGCTAATTATAGGAGCAACTGGACCCATGAAAAAGAATTTCAAATATACCCGATGAACCAAGTGCAAGAGAGATATGAACTATTTCACTTAAAGGGTGGCTATAATATTAAAAAAAAGATCCTTCGTTTCGAATGTATGAGATAGCGGGCGAATGTCTGGAATCTGATAGGATGCCCCATCTCCGACTGAACAGAAAATTAAAAAAAAAAACCCAACAAAAACATGCACACATATAATCATGTGTATGTCTATGTGTGATCGTGTGTGTGTGTGTGTGTAATCGTTCACACGTTCATAAGCGAAAGTTAGAACACAGATGAGAACGTCCAACTTTGATTGAAAAAAAAAATTATGCAACACCAACTTTGGCTGAAAACATTTCATGTTATGAAGCGAAAATAAAATCTATAGAAATCCGACGTTCAACGCCATTCACGTTTGCGTGGCCTTCTTCGCCGTCGAACCGGGAACGATTTCCATTGAAATTCAAACCATTTTCTTTGCGTGGGCGACGCGAAATGAATTTTCGATTTTTGATCGTCCGTATGTTCAAACAGGAACCAACTTCCGGTCCGTTTTAGTCGCGATCAGCAAAGTGTAAAAACAGGAAAGAAAGACGGAAAAAAAAAAAAAAAAAAAAAAAGATGAAATTTTTTCCGGGGCGAAAATGCTGTGCGTAATTCTCCGAAATGGCTGGCATCAATTCTAAAACAGACGCTAAGCCGCCAATATTACACACGTTGTGCGCATGTCAGCGTGGGCAGAGTTTATGTACGCGCGCTTTTATACAGAAAGCGGGACATTCTTTGTGTCAAACATACATACATATTCATTATTAGAAAATCGTCAGTTTAACACATCAAATAGTAAACTTTCGGAGGGGGAGTTCGCTTGAATGGTATAATGGATGTTGAAGCATACTTTGTAATATATATACATATATATATATATATATATATATATATATATATATATATATATATATATATATATATATATATATATATATATATATACAAGCAAAAGTACCTGTCATTGACTGGGTTCAAAAACAGACTACAGAAAATGGACTCTGATTTATGAAAGTATGATAGGTTATGAAAAGGAAGGGTTGTAAAGAGATAGCTTCGAATTTAGGGGTATCAAAACCAAAGCAAAATATGATGAAAGTAAAAATAAAATATATAACCCCCATAATTTATTATACCATACCTGTTCACACTGAAACACTTATCACGATATTATGTGGATCTATATTAACAAACCTTGTTAAACTTTGTGACATATTTCTATTCTATGGAGGTCAGGCGCGAACGAACATCCCATAATTTTATTATACTATATTTCTAAAACTGAAACATAATTATCAAAGTATACTTACGCAGATAGATATGAAAAGTCTTTACTAAAGTTTGTGCCTATTTCCATTCTATTGAGGCCAGTTGCGAACGCAAACCCCACAATTTTATTATACCATCCCTATTTAAGTTAAAACACACTTCAAAGTATTCTTATGTACATCTATATCAAAAACACTTTATTTTTAATTTTTTTTATTTCCATACTTTGTGTACCAGGCGCGTTCGTAGACCCCACAATTTTAATGAACCACCGTTCTTCCAGATCAAACATACCCATTCCTGTGTCTCTATACATCTTCTATCATTATATGCAATCAGTTTTTTTTTAAATAGTCAACCATATAGGAGCCTATTCGTGACCACACACACACACACACACACACACACGCACACACACATACATTCAGCTTTATATATATATATATATATATATATATATATATATATATATATATATATATATAATGAAGAGATCCAGGATGAAATAAATGTAAGTCTTTGAATTTCAACAAAGTTTTGTAATATATGCTCTGCACTTATAAAATAGATACATTGAGCTTAACTCAAAATTAACCGTGATTCAGTTTTTATCATAACAGTCTCAACCCGTTAAATGAAAACAGTATGCATTGAAATTTACAATATTTAAAAAATAAACATTTAATATATATATATATATATATATATATATATATATATATATATATATATATTAAATGTTTATTTATGAAATATTGTATGCGACGTTGTTCGGCTGTGAAAATAATTATATATATATATATATATATATATATATATATATATATATATAATTATTTTCACAGCCAAACAACGTCGCAGCTCATAAGAGCTATGGCAGTCAACAATACAAGACTCAAGTTTTCGCCCTCATTTGGCCTTATCAGTTAGACACATCCGAACTCGGGAATCGAAACCCTAGCCTCTTGCACTTGAGACAAGCACTCTGCCAACTGAACAAACACCCCGCACACAGGAAAGTTTATTAACTAACACAAATCAAACACAGCGCGGCGAAATCCACCTGTGGAATGAACCTACTTCGTTTCAACACGGAGCGCTATCACCCGACCAGCCATAACCTAGGCCAATGTCTGACAAGTAGGAATTTTAAACGCGCTAGAACGATGCCATCCTACAATGTTAACCTAGCGAGCATATAGTAATAGAATTTTCAGAATATGAGAGATTATATACTAATTTCCACAGCCAAATAACTTCCGGTTTGTTGACTGTCATGGCTGTTGTGAGCTGCGACGTTGTTTGGCTGTGGAAATAATTATACAATCTCTCACATTCTGTTTCTATATAGAATCTTATTCAATTTAGGTAAAGATATTACCATAAGTCGGCTACAATAAATCTATTGTTTCAGTCTTAAAAGACGTAGTCAAGCGAGATGGTACCTCTGTTCCTATTTACAAGTCCTCCCCACGGGACAGAGTTAGACACCAGGGTCGTTTTTTAATGTGGAGAAAAGGAACAAAAATAAAAAAAGAATGTCTCAGACGTGAAGGATTTCTCATCCACTGACAGAGAACAAGGAATTGAAGTGTAGTATCTGAAGAACAGATACTACACTTTGAGGTATTTATTTGCTCCCCCACTGAGCAAATTAGGTACAAGGCCGATTTTAAAAGTGAGGAGTGAAGGGGAAATGGGGACCAACTCCCTGGGGAGTAGGGGAGCTGGATAGTTACAATTGGTATGAAGGGTTTCCCCGACATTGACCAAGGTCTTATATGTAGGGTTCCCCCACATATGGTCTTTGCTTGCAGTATCTGCCGGAACAGATACTACACTTTGATCTTGACCCAAAAGGCCACCTCTGTTCTTATTTGAGGCGAATTCTTTCAATGAAAACGAAAACCGATTACGAAAATACAAAGAATAGAAAAAAATAAAAAAACTAAGAGAAAAAAAATCGTCTAAAAATTAATAAAAAATCATTATATATATTATGCTAGTAAATGGGGTCAAAGGTTACTTTGTAGTTGGGTTCGAATCCCTCGGCCGGCAATAATTATCACTTCCTGCACTGATGGTTGCGAAAGCGTGAATCACTAGTGTCTGTAGGTATAAAAATAATTAATATTTATAATTAAGTGCCCCTTTGAGATTCTTAAAATCGAGCCCTGATTGGGAAATAAACAAAAAACAAAAGAAGGCAATAAACTTGCGTTGTGTACTTCAATATTTCCTGTCGTTTGCACACTCTCTTACTGCTCGGAATTTGACATTTATAGGTGTTAATTTCCCTTAATTCTCGCGGTAAGTGTTGCCGGCTTAGGAGAAGCGTTCTAGCAAACGGAGTCAAAGGTGACTTTGTAGCTATGTTCGAATACTTAGGCCAGCGATAAACATCACTTCCTGCATTGATGATTGCGAAAACATGAAACACTTATGCATGTAGATTTAATAATAATAATAATAATAATAATAATAATAATAATAATAATAATAATAATAACAACAACAACAACAACAACAACAATAATAATAATAATAATAACATTAATAATAATAATAATAATAACAATAATAATAATAATAATAATAATAAAAATAATAATAATAATAATAATAATAATAATAATAATAACAATAATAATAATAATAATAATAATAATTATTATTATTATTATTATTATAATTATTATAATTATTATTATTATTATTATTATTATCATTATTATCATTATTATCATTATTATTATTATTATTATTATTATTATCATTATTATCATTATTATTATTATTATTATTATTATTATTATTATCATTATTATTATTATTATTATTATTATTATTATTATTATTATTATTATTATTATTATTATTAAACGATAAAATTGTCGCCCTAAAGAAAACCACACTACAGTTTTATTTTAAAACTTTTATTCAAAAAATCAATTCAGGTAACTTTAGTATGTAGTAGAGCTAACATCTATTCAATGTAGCCGCCGTCAGCCTCAATCACCGCCCGGATGCAGGTTCGGAACTAAGAGTATGCATTTTGGATCAACTCTAGAGGAGTTTCATTCAAGCTGAAACATTATGCGCGGTTTGTTTTTCTATTAGTTTTTTTACATATCCAATATTTTTCCATTTTTTTTATTTGGCAATTTATAACTACAATAAATGCCTTAACTAGCAAATTCTAGCATTGCTGCAAATATAATTTGCTGATTTCTTTATGTCCTCTGATGAGAAGAATAACAAGAATAGCATTTTTTGAAACTCCGCGGAATAAGGACTTTGTAAATTGTTTTTTTGGAGTATTCAGTCGAACAATAAATTTTGATTGTAAAGTTCAACTTATAGTTTTAATTTTCTTCCTCTTATATATATATATATATATATATATATATATATATATATATATATATATATTATCATCACACTGTTCAGCACATCCAGGTACACTTTGGTGTTGACAGGTACACTTGGTGTTGACTATATATATATATACATATATATATATATATATTTATATATGTATAAAGTTACATAGTAAATATATATATTTTATGTGTGTAAATGAAGTAGTTATATATATATATATATATATATATATATATACTAGTAAGCTGGTTGGCGTTGCCTGGTTGTAAAATATGCTTACATATAATGTTTCCTATATGCAGATTCCTATTATTATAGAGCCACATCTGTATTGATTATTATATTGTACCTAATATATAGTAGTGACTGCCCACTGTGGCCCGTTCGTAAAATACGCTTAAATATGATATTTTAATTTATCAAGATTTCGTATTTAATATTATAGAGCTAATTCTCTAATAACTTTTATATTGTATGGAATATGAAGTAGGGATGTTAAAAGTTTTAAAAAATTGGCCTGGGTGCCATTAGCTTGAATCGAAACTAAAATATTTGGCGCTTCAGCTTTAGTCGTTACTGTTTGAACTATCAGCAGATGGATAAGGAAACGTTAAACATTAACTGACTTTATCGAATAAATGTATATTTGTATGTATACACACAAGTACCTTTGAAGCCGACTTCTACCAGTCACATTTTAATTTTTTAAAAATTTGATCCTTTAGCAAGTTTTTTAACGGCTAAAGACCAAATCGAATTTGTTCTACAGGTCGAAATCCTCTATATATCAAGTTTCAAGTCTGTAGACCAAAAATTGAAAGAGGAGTTTTGTAGAGACAGACCGTTGCTCAGACAGACACACTGACAAGGGGTTGTCGGTCGATTTCAGAGTGGCGACAAAGATACGATTTACAATCCAGGCATCAAAAGATGCTGGCAAAAGTGCCTTGAGAATGTTGGTGACTATGTAGAAAAATAAGTTCTGGAGCACAAAAGGTCTTTTGTTTTAATAGAACCACTACAACCAGCTCTTCAATGTTTTAGTTTTTGAGTTAAAAAGAAGGATGAATTACGTTTGAAACGCCGACCCATATATGTATGTATATACAGGGTGGAACGAACGATAAATTTATCGCCCTAAAGAAAACAACACTACAGCTTTATTTAAAAACTTATATTGAAAAAAAAATCAATTCAGGCAACTTGATTATGTAGTAGAGATGACATCTATGCAATGTAGCTGCCTTAAGCTTCAATCACCGCCTCAATACAGATCCAGAACTGAGAACATGCCTTTTCCCCAAACGCCGGCGGCAGCTCAGCGAATACTCGGCGGATGGTGGCGATCAGGCTGGCTTTGGTATTGTGAGAGGTCATGTTGATGATGTGCTCGACGTATGACCAAACGAAATAGTCCAGTGGGTTCAGGTCCGGAGAGGAGGGGGTCCAGTTAGAGAAGGGGACAACGCCGTAGCACTCCTTCTGAAGCTAAGCCTGGATTTCTTTGGTCTTGTGGGTCGGCGACGAGTCTTGTGGCAACACTTAGGGTCTGCCAGCGGCCATCTGATTGCACTAAGGGATCACCATATCCAGGTACACTTTAGTCTTGATTTTCAAGCGTACTTTGAAGATGTGAGGTGGCATGATGTGTTTTCACTTGAAACGATACCAAAGACCATAACAATGGCCGGAAACATCGTTAATAGTTCTGTTGTCATAACTTGGATCGGTAGAGAGCATGAGTTGGAGTGCGGCGCATCTCCGATCTCGCTCGTTGAACATTGTGTCACTTTCAAACATAATCAAATACTTTTATCGCGGTTAGGATTTGTACACAACTAGCCAACTAGTAGACGGTATAGAAAAAGAAAAGAAAACCTGCTTCCATCAAAAGAAAATGGAATCATGTTGTCTTTTCTATGGTAAGAATTTTCTCGTCCCCCCTCTCTCTCTCTATATATATATATATATATATACTCCTTTAAATTCGTTTTTCATTTGTGTGTATTGATATTTATATTAAATTGTTCTATTTATTTAAAGAGAAAATACAATTTTCTTATATAGCCTGTGGCAATGCATTCACTAGCAAAAGATCTAGCTAATTTGCATATTCTTTTAAACATTCATTTTAATTAATTCCCTATTAGTTGCTTCGGTTTTCTAATGGGATAATCATCTTTAGTTGACTATTACGTGTAATTATATTCATGCAGATATTCTACATGATTTATACTTGCATAATATTTGCGTAAAAAATTTATAGTAAACACAAAATTGTTTCCATATATATTTATGTATACGTATATATTTTTGTTGCACACATTTTGCCTACCAAACTCCTCCTAGAGATTTTGGTCTACAGACATGAAAATTCATATATAAGGTATTTGAATCCATTCAAAACTTTATATTTAGGTTTTATCCCGGAAAAATCGGTGCAAAAGTGTGAAAATAAAAAAAAAAAATGAAATTTGCCAGGTAAAGGTCGAACGCCGACATTACGAATGCATAGCGTTGTAGCTATTGGTTAATGTTTTAATTTTTAGCCTTGCAGTAAACATGTTTTCATAGCCCAGGCATTTACGGCAGAGGCAAAATAAATCGGAGCTGAGCATTTCCGTTTCAATTCTCGGTCGTGTCGCATGAGTCTTTTTTTAATATTTCTTAAATCATTACTATATATTGCATCCTATCTATCTATCTATCTATCTATCAGGCATTACTTTACATATTCACACTTTTTAATATGTACTTATGAACAGTACATAGGGTCCGGGCAAAGCCGGGCGGAACTGCTAGTATATATATATATATATATATATATATATATATATATATATATATATATATATATGGACTCCTATCGATTTGTTTTCTTTTTGTGTATTAATATCCATATTAAAAACACTTTTTCCTTGTTATTTAAAAAGAAAATACAACTTTGTTATATATGGGGTGTAGAATTGCATTCATCTGCAAATGATTTAGCTAATTTGGTTGGTTGTTTTGTTTTACGGCATATCAACCCTTTTCAGGTTATTTAATGCCGAATCTGGTGATTTTGAAGAACGATTTTTTAATATAGTATATTTGTTTTTTTTTTTTTAAGTCGTATTCTATTTAACCCATAGTTGGGACCCTAACAGGTGCTATCACTCCGGGTCAGAGTGGACCTGGGAGCAATGGCAATTAAAGGGTGGCTCCACACTCCCTAAGGCCTGCAAGCTGGGGCCTCACCATCGGATATAGTTTAAGGTCATATCCAGGACCTTTAGCTAATTTGCATATACGTTTAAACATTCATTTTAATTAATTCCTTATTAGTTTTTTCGCTCCATGATCTTCTTTAGTTAACTATTACGTGTAATTATATTCATGCAGATATTCTACATGAGTTATACTTGCATAATATTTGCCTAAAAAGCTCAAACCTCTTTCTCTGTATATATTTTTATGTATGTATATATACATTTATTTTTAAAAATTTTGCATACGAAATTCCATTGTCAGTTTTTGGTCTACAGACATGAAACTTAATATATAGGGTATTCGAACACATGCGAAACTTTGTATTTGGTTTTTAGCCTGGGAAAATCGGTGAAAAAATCGGAGAATTAAAAAAATGGAATTCGACAAGCGAAGGTCGAATGACGGTATTACGAATATGCATGCGTAACGTAATAGCTATTAGTTCATGTTTTAATTTTAAGCCTTGCAGCAAAATGTCTTCATAACTCAGGCATTAACGTCAAATAAAAAAAAGTAAATCGTAAGCTAAACGTTTTGGTTTCGATTCTCGGCGGTGGCGCACGAGTCACATTATAAAAAACTTTTAAAATCCTTACTATATGTCGGGTCTAATATAATCTATATGTGTGTGTGATTTTCTGTGTCACGCTTACATCCAGATCGTTTAATTGTTGTATACTTCCATTTCTTGTAATAAATAATTTTACCAAGAATTCTTCATAAGTTTTGGTTTCGGTTTCGATTATAGCTGATGGCACTTAAAGCATCTATTTTTTAAATAAATAATTTGTCCAAGAATTCCTCATAAGTTTTGGTTTCGATTATATCTGAAGGAAGTAAAGTTATATATATATATATATATATATATATATATATATATATATATATATATATTGGTTTTGATTATAGGTAATGGCACTCCAATGATCTATTTAAAAAACAAATAATTTTATCAAGAATTCTTTATAAGTCTTGGTTCGGTTTCGATTTTATCTGTAATCTATTTTTAATACTAATTTTATCAAGTATTCTTCATAAGTTTTGGTTTCGGTCTCGATTATATTTGAATGAACTAAAGTTATATATATATATATATATATATATATATATATAATTCATAAGTTTGGCAATCAGTTTTGATTTAAGCTGATGAACTCAAGTTATATAGATATATTATTTATTTTTGGAATCGAACCTTTATAATACATAAACATCGATAGAACATTAACTCTATAAAAATATATACGAAATATGCCAGAATTAAAATATCATATTTGAGCGTACTTTACGACCGGGCTACGCTGAGCGCCTCTGCTAGCTTAGATAAATACTTTTGCAGTTTTAACAAAAAGAGATATAATAATATCAGCGCATCTCCATTTACAATGAACATCTACAGAATGTCAACATCAATATATTACAAATGAATGAATCCTCTGTGGAATTTCCACAGGTCCCGCTAAATACGAGTTCTACACTAATCAAAATATAATATTTAAGCGTATTTTACAACTGGCCAATACCGAGTGGTCTGCTAGTGTATATATATATATATATATATATATATATATATATATATATATATATATATATATTCCCGTTTGTCCCCTTTCTTCATACGAAACTAATAAGGCGCATTCTTTTTTCGTTGTTTTTCCTGCTTCATTAATATGCCTAGATTATGCGTCCCAACAGATTTCCCTGGCTCTTTAACCGGGCACAATTTCTCATTACCGAAAAAAAGAAAACCTTTATCTCTTCTTGAACCGACCCGAACCAAACCCAACGCTTTTCCCTGACTGAGAAACCTAGATTTTTCGGGATATATTTACTTCATCACCAACCCAAATCGCAGTTGCTTTTGTATGATTTCTTTTTATATACAAGGATTTCAACTTAATAGCACATCTACAAAGGGACCCCTGGGGATGGTTTTTCTGTTTTTTTTTTTGTTTTACTATTTGCGATTTTGTTTTGCCTTTTCTGTCGGCCTTAACCGCTTCTTGGGTTTTATGACTCTGGAATTCTTTCCGTCTTTAATATGCGTCCTCCCTATCAATGTGAGACGCCTCGTCCGTCTGTAACATTTCGATAAAGCAAACAGTTACACAAATGGAAGCATATTAATTTATTTTTATTTCGGACTATTATTCTCATCTTTATTAGTTGTTGTTTTCATCTTTATTGGTTGTTGTTTTTTCACGACGTTTCGGCCAACTACTCCTCTGGCCTTCGTCAGGTGGTAACCGCGACGGATAGGAACTTCGAATCTTCTAACTGCATTCTCAGCAATCACTGCCATCCGTAGTTGTTGTTGTTGTCTCACCACGTTTTAGCCAAGTAAACATCTGGCCGGCTTTGGGTAGGATTGAAACCGCTATCTTCAGACAATGTCCATCTGGAACCGTAGAGATTCAACGTCTCTATCAACTGCGCCACGGGCCCTGAAGGGCGATCGAGGTTGGATTCTTTGATCTTATAAATCCACGTTTATTTATTATCTGATCTTCCATAGTCGAGTCCGTACCGATTGGTATATATATATTATTCCTTAATTGGAATTCATTTTTGAGATGAGCATTATATATATTAATTTATTTTTATTTCGGACTATTATTCTCATCTTTAATTCCAATTAAGGAATAATATATAAATGGAAGTATATTGTATTTTTACACATACGCGTACTTGTGCGCTTCTAAAAACTCGCACTCGCTCTGCACTAGTGAGTTATTGCTAGCAACGATCAAGAAGCAACCTACTCGTTTCGATCTACCGCCCCAGTAGATATCTCACTACTGATTCAATTCTCTACCGGTGTAAGAACCAAGTACGCCCAAGGATGGAGTACTCTTGCCACATCTGGGCAGGAACTGCTGGAAGTAACTTATCCTGCCTTGGCAGAGTTCAAAATAGATTTCGTAGCCTAGTGGGGAATGCCCTTTGCTCTTCCATCCAACCTCTTTCTCACAGAAGAGACGTTGCGGGCCTGTATCTGCTTTATCTTTATTTTGATTGCAAGTGCTCGTCTGAGCTCCAATTTATGACCCCCCGTCCTGACTTCTACAAAAAACACTCGTTTAGCTGAAACCACTATCAATAATTTTCCCCACTCTTTATCTGTGCCTAAACTTAAACGTAGGTTCCATGAACAAAGCTTACGGCCGTAGAACTCTGTTCCGTTTTCTTGCTTTCCAACTAACTACAGTATGGTTGTCTTCAATTTAACGTGAACAAGTTCTTAATGAGCCACCTCCTTAAGCAATCCAATTTACCAAATGTCAACTACTAACGATGACCACGACATGTTCCCTTTGACCACTGCACAATCATTAACCCTTATCCCCAAGTAGCCTCTGGGCCTTTACAAGTGGTGACTCTTTGTAAAAAAGCTACTTTATATAGCTGTCAGCGTTTTTAGATATGTTTTGTATAAAAATTCATCCGATAAGCATCGAAAAGAAGAAAAAAAAATCTAACTTAAAAAAATAGCTTTTCTCTCTTATAGATAAAAAAGAATATTTTTTACAGGTAAATATTACACCGGACAAGGGAGATAATAAAATTCAAGCAAACCATATATTCTTTATATTTAGAGATAGAGGTCAGTAGTAGAGCATTCGACTACAGACCGATGGTTCCGTGTTTAAACCCGGGTGTATCTCACCATTATAATTTTTTCTTATTAATCAGTTCAATTTACGATAAAAGGATAGGGACCATTTAAAATTGCCGCAAATCATTTCTTTGTTTGCAAATTTTAAAACTAACAGTAATCATAAGTGACAGGGCATGTTCGTTAAGCCTCTTTTCCAGGGTATTATCGTCTTTTCCAGGGTATTATCGTCTTTTTTCAGGGTATTATCGTCTTTTTCCGGGTATTATCGTCTTTTCCAGGGTATTATCGTCTTTTTCAGGGTATTTATCGTCAAGTTTGTTTAAAATATCAGCTGACGTGATATTGTAAACAATTTTATTTATCTTTTTGTGAAATAGTTCACCGGGCAAATTATTCCTCGTAATATATAATAATCAATAGAAGATTGATTCTGTAATTATACATACGCAATCTGCATAAATTAAAATATCATGTTTAAGCGTATTGCACGATTGAGTAACGCCGGGCTGCCAGCTAGTTCGGGAAAAAGACTGTGCTATCGTCGGAAGTTTCCGGATAGTTTATGTAAAAGGCCGAAAGGTGCCCAAACTCTGATCCAATGAAATCGCAGTAGCTAACGTCGTAAAGTCTGCCTAATAATTTTTCATTTTCTTTTCTTCGTAACAAAAAAGAACACAGTGTTGTCGTTATTTCGATTCACTTTCTATTGAATTATCTTCATAATAACAGAAGTAATTAATTTCCTACTAGCAGGGGGACCTGACCTTGCACAGGATTAAATGATGATCAACGAATGTTTCATACTCCCACTGTCATCGAAAATCGATTGATTCCCTGCTTTAGTAGGGGACCCATCGCGGTGCACTGACAGGAAGCTTCACATGCCTCCCTGCAGTGTATTAGTCCACAATACATTGTAGCCTACATTGCACTGTAGAGAATCTACTGTTGATTTTATAAAACTATTTTTTTATATATATAATGCTCGTAATTAACGTTTAAAATGTAAAGGTCAAGTATTATGGTTCAGTTGTGCTCTAAACAGAAACATTCATATTGACAGCACCTATGTCATATCAAAGAACCTACTGTTGATTTTATATGCCTGACATTTCGGCTTGTGCGGTAATAATGGATTGAATTCACCTTTAAAATGAAAAAAGTCAAGTATCATGGTTTAGTTGTGCTTTTTTGCATAAATATTAATTTCGAATACACCCACGTCATATAAAAGAACCTACCGTTGGGCCATCTGCTGGGCCATTCGGCTTGTGTCTCAAATGCACTTGTAATGTTAAAGCGATAGGTCTGGTCAAGGTCGCATGTTTCTTTCTTTCATCGGATTATCAACACTTATCGAAGACATTTCGAATATAAAACCTAGCTAAGAACATTGCCAGATACATAAAGTACATTTGTGTGAAATTTCGTAAACAGCAGCTCAGCCATTAGGAGTCTGCGGGGAACTAACTTACGCATACACACAGAGTTCTTTTTAAA
Organism: Euprymna scolopes; assembly: GCF_053919585.1. Lineage (NCBI taxonomy): Eukaryota > Metazoa > Mollusca > Cephalopoda > Sepiida > Sepiolidae > Euprymna > Euprymna scolopes. The sequence goes on along the minus strand of NC_136522.1, from coordinate 52,913,627 downwards.
AAATAATAAAGATGTACTAAATTTCCCAACACTTGCGCGATAAAAACATGACAAAACGTTCGTCCGGCACTTTCCGGCATTTTACGTTAACTGCCTGAATTTTCCAACGGGAGCTCGATTCTTATTCAGCATATGTATCAATAATTTCTACTTCGGTTACCGATATTTTTTAGTATCTGTACGTTTTGCAGCTTCTTCTTTATTCGATAAAATAACGATTAAGAATTATTTATAATTGATGACCCTCTTGGTCAAATAATCTGTGACAAGGATGCAGTTGTGGACTGCACACTTGGGACAAAATCCACGCAAATCTTCCGCGTCTTCAGTTCATCGGGAATAATTGTGTGTACAATTTCTACACTGACATAAAACTGTGCACTTATTGTCTCTAGACACGCGACTGTCCTTATCCATGAAATTTTTATTTATCCAATCAACTCTGGTGTTCAGATTTCCTTATTCCTCCCACCCCTCGGTCCTGGATATGACCTAAAACTATATCCGATGGTGAGGCCCCAGCTTGTGGGCTTTGGGGAGTGTTGAGCCACCCTTTAATTGCCATTGCTCCCAAGTCCACTCTGATCCGGAGCGGTAGTACCTGTTAGGGTCCCAACTCTGGGTTAAATAGAAACCGACTTAAAAAACAAATATACTCTATTAAAAAATTGTTCTTCAAAATCACTGGATTTGGCATTAAATAACCCAAAAGGGTTGATATGCCGTAAATAAAAACAAGCAACCAACCAACCAACCAACCAACCAACCTCCCACCCCTCATAAAATCCCTCATAGACTCTCTGTCTACCTTTAAATCATTCATGCCACTCAAAACTGATGCTTAATTCATGCAAGATGGTGTAAAAGCAGTCTGAAGCATTAAATACGTTTCTGTGGCATTTTTTTCCCCAGGTTTAAAATAGAATTTTATTGCATGTAGTTCTTCTAAAGTATTCTCGCGTCCAGATAACATTTTTGAAATTAACCAGCTGTGGCATTTTTTCCCCAAGTTCAAAACAGAATTTTATTGCCTATAGTTCTTCTAAAGTATTCTCGCGTCGAGATAACATTTTTGAAATTAACCAGCTGTGGCATTTTTTCCCCAAGTTCAAAACAGAATTTTATTGCAGATAGTTCTTCTAAAGTATTCTCGCGGCCAGATAACATTTTTGAAATTAACCAGCCGTGGCATTTTTTCCCCCAAGTTTAAAACAGAATTTTATTGCATATAGTTCTTCTAAAGTATTCTCGCGTCCAGATAACATTTTCGAAATTAACCAGCTGTGGCATTTTTTCCCCAAGTTTAAAACAGAATTTTATTGCATATAGTTCTTCTAAAGTATTCTCGCGTCCAGATAACATTTTCGAAATTAAACAGCTGTGGCATTTTTTCCCCAAGTTTAAAACAGAATTTTATTGCATGTAGTTCTTCTAAAGTATTCTCGCGTCCAGATAACATTTTCGAAATTAACCAGCTGTGGCATTTTTTCCCCCAAGTTTAAAACAGAATTTTATTGCATATAGTTCTTCTAAAGTATTCTCGCGTCCAGATAACATTTTTGAAATTAAACAGCTGTGGCATTTTTTTCCCAAAAGTTTAAAACAGAATTTTATTGCATATAGTTCTTCTAAAGTATTCTCGCGTCCAGATAACATTTTTGAAATTAACCAGCTGTGGCATTTTTTTCCCAAAAGTTTAAAACAGAATTTTATTGCATATAGTTCTTCTAAAGTATTCTCGCGTCCAGATAACATTTTTGAAATTAAACAGCTGTGGCATTTTTTTCCCAAAAGTTTAAAACAGAATTTTATTGCATGTAGTTCTTCTAAAGTATTCTCGCGTCCAGATAACATTTTTGAAATTAAACAGCTGTGGCATTTTTTTCCCAAAAGTTTAAAACAGAATTTTATTGCATATAGTTCTTCTAAAGTATTCTCGCGTCCAGATAACATTTTTGAAATTAACCAGCTGTGGCATTTTTTTCCCAAAGTTTAAAACAGAATTTTATTGCATATAGTTCTTCTAAAGTATTTTTGCGTCCAGATAACATTTTCGAAATTAACCAGCTGTGGCATTTTTTCCCCCAAGTTTAAAACAGAATTTTATTGCATGTAGTTCTTCTAAAGTATTCTCGCGTCCAGATAACATTTTTGAAATTAACCAGCTGTGGCATTTTTTTCCCAAAGTTTAAAACAGAATTTTATTGCATATAGTTCTTCTAAAGTATTCTTGCGTCCAGATAACATTTTCGAAATTAACCAGCTGTGGCATTTTTTCCCCCAAGTTTAAAACAAAATTTTATTGCATATAGTTTTTCTAAAGTATTCTCGCGGCCAGATAACATTTTTGAAATTAACATGCTGTGATAATCAGGCTTTAGTCAATTATCTGATAAGATATATAGCAATAATATACTTGATTTTCAAGAATCTACGACAATTTTAAATACCTGTACAAAAAAAGAAGGCTGGAAACCTATTTCAGGCCCTTCGTAGATGGCTTCTGCCAGTAAATAAAAATTACAAGCTTTTACAAAACATTTACTTAATAATCGAGTTCTCTAGAGCGTTTCTCACCTACTAATCTTACAGTATATATATATATATATATATATATATATATATATATATATATATATATATTATAACTTACTACCTAGCTCTATCTACGTATTGAGCACTGTTTGAGTAAATACTTAAAGTTTACGCTTAAATTTATACTTTCGTATATTAATTTATGTGATTAAATTAAGTAATCATATATATATATATATATATATATATATATATATATATATGTATATATTATTTATATATACATATATATGTATATATTTCACGTTTCTATATTTTTATTGTTATCAAAATCCGGGAAATCGCCCGAAAGGAAGCTTCACATACCTCTATGCAGTAACTTAGTCCAAAATATATTATTCTACATTGCACTGTAGAGAATCTACTGTTTATTTTATAAAAGTACTAGCATTTCAGCCCGGCCTTGCTGGGGTGTTTGGAGGTGTATATTGAGCAAAAAAAAAAAAAAAGTGGTAGTAGGAAGGCAGGCTCGAACCCGTACCGTGAAGGAGGAAAAGAATGGGGAGAAAGTGAGATCTTTGCTGTTACGACCGCCGTCAAACCGTTTAAATTAAGGCTTGACAATCGAAAAGAGGGAAGATTTTCGAAAATATCGGCGAAAAAAGTGACCCCTCCCTGTAGAAAAGTGCTCAGTTGAGGGTGGAGAAATTAATGTTTTTAGCCAATTTTTCGGTATTTGTCGTCTGAAGCATCAAAACCATACTGATCTTTTGAAAATCCGTCACCTCTGTCGAAAGTTTTAGGCCGACATGCAAACATAAATACATACATACATACATACATACATACATACATACGTGTATATATTGGTAGCTCAAATTTTAGACCCAAACCGATTTAAAAGCTTGCCCTATCTCTGAATACCCTTTATGTAAAATTTCAGAAATTATTTAAGTAATTTGGTAGAGACCGCAGAGGTCAAATTTATTTTAACTTTGACCCCTATTTTGACCCCTTAACATTTATTGTTTTGGGCTCAAGTCAAGTTAAGTTAGATCCATATCCAAGGAACCTATATCTAAAATTTTAATTGTTTTTACCCAAAGTTAGCGGAGGAGTTTGGTAGAGTTCTCAAAGGTGAAATCGTTGAACTTTGACCCATTAACAGCCAAATTTCTGTAGAATGAAAATTGGCAGAGTTATTGCGTAGGAAAATGTACACAGACATACACAGACATACACAGACATACACAGACAGACACTTTCACTTTTATAGATATATAGATTAAATATAAACTTTCAGAAATTTACGTGCGGGTTGTGAACCCACAGACCACGTCATGCAAACCCCCCCCCCCAAAAAAAAACAAAAAATTGGCAGAGTTATTGCGTAGGAAAATGTACACAGACAGACAGACATACACAGACATACACAGACAGACACTTTCACTTTTATAGATATATAGATTAAATATAATCTTTCAGAAATTTACGTGCGGGTTGTGAACCCACAGACCACGTCATGCAACCCCCCCCCCAAAAAAAAAAACAATAAAAAAAACAAGACAAAAAAAAAACAACAAAAAAAGAAATAAATAAATAAAAATAAACACGTCAATTTTCAAGTTTTGTAAAGTTCCTTGCAGTTAATGACAAAAGAAAACATTAAGAAATTTGCGTGTGGATTTTGAACCTACCAACCATGTCATGCAAAAAAAACAAAAAACAAAAAAACAAAAAAACAAAAAAAAAAACAACACGTAAATTTTCAAGTCTTAAAAAAAAAAACACGCTATCAACTACCCCCAGTAGAGTTTTCACGGCCACTCGTCCTATCATTGTTGCTAAGCGTCGACATGAAAAAAAAATGGCTTTACTTATAATAATTAAATAACGGTTTCTATTATCGATTATCGGTAATTATTGGAGGTATTCTTAGCCAAAACTTAACTAAGATCACTCCCAGACTTATACACTAAAGTTTTGTAAATATAAAAGAAAATCTGTTCAGCCGTTTCGGAGTCTATACAGAATGGACTCACACACAGAGACAAAGTTGCATTTATATAATTGTAAATAGATAGATTAAATATATACATATATATGTATATATATATATATATATATACATATGTATGTATATATATATATGTATATATACATATATATAAATATATATATATATACATACATATGTATATATATATATATATATATATATATATATATATATATATATATATATCAGTAGGCAAAAAATACATATGTATGTTTAATTATACGTTTTTATTTTCTCGATTTTACAAATGATCTTCTGTGTTAGATTAAAAATTATGAATATTCTACACGTGCCACTAAGGTTGTCTGTTCTTCGCCGAATCATCATTAAGAGCAAAAAAGTAAATGAAATTCACACACACACACACACACACACACACACACACACACACACACACACACACACACACACACACACACACACACACACACACACACCCACACACACACACACACACACACACACACACACACACACACATTTCATTTGCTTTATATATATACACACATAAATAGACGCATATATATATGTGATTTACTTTATATATATGTACATACACCCATATACGCATATATATATATATAATTAACTTTATATATGTATATACACACGCATATATATATTTCATTTACTTTATATATATATATACACGCATATATACGCATATATATATATATATACATATTTCATTCACTTCATATATATATAAATATATACTCATATATATATCATTAACTTTATATATATATATATATATATATATAAATATATATATAATTTTTTACTATAATAATCATTAAATACCTTTAAACATTCGTTATTTAAAATGCGTTTTAACGTCTGTCAGAGAGATGTAATCCTTATATGATATGTGCATAAGAGCTAAATTAACCGACTTCAATTCAACTGAAAATGCTCAACGATAAGAAACGAGTTCCTTAAAGGATCTGACATTATTATTCACTTTAATAATTATTAAACACCTACAGACACTAATGTTTCATCTTTTTGTGAATCATCAGTGTATTATAACGCAATTAACATTTGTCGATATATTCGATCACGGAGACAGAAACTATCCCTGGCTTCATTAGCAAGGGCCCAGTCCGTTCGGCTACCGTTAACCGCAAGAAATGCTGTTGAATTTAAACGTTTACTTTTAAAAATGCTTTTTAAAGTCTGTCAGAGTGATCTAATCATTATATGATGATCTGCTCATGAGACTTTAATTTAATTGAAAGTGCTCAACGATAAGAAACGAATTTCTTAAAGAGACTGACATTATAATTTACTATAATAATTATTTAATACCTACAGACACTAGTGTTTCATCCTTTTGGGAATCATCAGTGCAGAGTGTCACGATTAACATCAGTCGATAGATTCGAACCCGGCGACAGAAGCCATCCCTGGCTTTCTAAGCAAGGACACACACACACACACACACACACACACACACACACACACACACACACACACACACACATATATTATATTATATTATATATATATATATACTAGCAAAAGTACCCGTCGTTGACTGGATTCAAAAACAAGCTACAGAAAATGGACTCTGATTTATGAAAATATGATAGGTTATGAAAAGGAAGGGTTGTAAAGAGATAGCTTCGAATTTAGGGGTATCAAAACCAAAGCAAAATATGATGAAAGTAAAAATAAAATAGATAAACCCCATAATTTATTATACCATACCTGTTCACACTGAAACATGTATCATAATATTCTATGGATCTATATTAAAAAACCTTGTTAAACTTTGTGAAATATTTCCATTTTATGGAGGTCAGGCGCGAACGAACACCCCATAATCTTATTATACCATATTTCTTCAAACTGAAACATAATTATCAAAGTATACTCACGCAGATAGATATGAAAAGTCTTTATTAAAGTTTGTGTCTATTTCCATTCTATGGAGGCCAGGCGCGAACGCAGACCCCCCAATTTTATTACACCATCCCTATTTATGTTAAAACATACTTATCAAAGTATTATTATGTACATTAATATCAAAAACACTTGTAAACTTTTTTTTTTAATTTTTAAATTTTTATTTCCATACTTTGTGAACCAGGCGCGTACGCAGGCCCCCACAATTTTAACGAATCATCATTATGCCAGATCAAACATACCCATTCCTGTGTCTCGATACATCTTCTATCATTATATGTGATAAGTTTTCTATAATAGTCAATCATATAGGATCCTATTTCTGCCCAGACATACACAGAGACGTTCAGCTTCATATTATATATATATATATATATATATATATATATATATATATATATATATATATATATATATATATATATATATGAGACAATAAGAGTCGAAAATGAAATCACAAACACAATATATTGGTGAATACAGAATGAGTCATTTATTTAATAAGGATATACATACATTTAGTTGAGGGATAAATACCTTGGTATGAAGAATCCCCTTTATCCCCCAACTAGATATATGTATACCCTTATTAAATAAATGAATCATTCTATATCTACTAATATATGATATTTGTGAATTGATTTTCCACTCCTATTGTCTCCTATATAAGCTCCATTGAAATTTGTTGAGCTTTATATTATCCCGATAAGTCTCCTCTTATAAAATTGAATTTGCTCTCTTCTTCAAAACCAATCACTTAATTATTATACCAATCAGTGAATCTATTATGCCCTTAACTCGTCAGAAGAAATAGCAACAGTCAATCTGTCAAAAGGAATTGAAGTGTGATTTGACATGATCAAAATCCGAAGATTGGAAGAGAAGCTGAAAATACCTTTTTATTTTTCCATTACGCCATATTGAATTTTTCAATAGTGAGTGATTGATTTTGCGCCACGAAACATATTGTCAAGAATTGTATAAGTCGACTGAATTAAAGGAATAAATTATAAGATGGTCAACATCATGAATTTTTGTATATAACTTTTTGTAATTTATTCTGTCTCTATATATACATATACTAGCAGTTACGCCCGGCTTTGCTCGGCCCTATGTACTGTTCATAAGGTTACATGCATATGTATATATTAAAAAAGTGTGAATATGTAAAGTAATGCCTTTCTGTATAATAGTCTTCCTTAACTACCATAGAGAAAAGACAGACAAACATTTTCACTTTTATAGATATATAGATATATAGATTGGATGCAATGTATAGTAATGCTTTAAAAAGTATAAAAAAAGTCTCATGCGCCACCACCGAGAATCGAAACAAAAACGTTCAGCTCACGATTTATTTTGCCTCTGCCGTCAGTGACCGGGCTATGAAAACATGTTTACTGCAAGGCTAAAAATTAAAACATTAACCAATAGCTACTACGTTATGCATTCGTAATGCCGGCGTTCGACCTTCGCCGGGCAAATTTCATTTTTTTTTAATTTTCACACTTTTGCACCGATTTTTCCGGGATAAAACCCAAATATAAGGTTTTGAATGGATTCAAATACCTTATATATGAAGTTTCATGTCTGTAGACCAAAAACCCTAGGAGAAGTTTGGTAGGCAAAATTTGTTAAACAAAAATATATACGCATATATAAATATATATGGAAACAATTTTCTGCTTACTATAAAGTTTTTACGCAAATATTATGCAAGTATAAATCATGTAGAATATCTGCATGAATATAATTACACGTAAGAGTTAACTAAAGATGATTATCCCATTAGAAAACCGAAGCAACTAATAGGGAATTAATTAAAATGAATGTTTAAAAGACATATGCAAATTAGCTAGATCTTTTGCTAGTGAATGCAATCTCACAAGCCATATATAAGAAAATTGTATTTTCTTTTTAAATAAATAGAAAAGAGGGGTTTTAATATGAATACCAATACACACAAAAGTAAAACGAAGTTATAGGAGTATAGTTAGATAGATAGATATATATTGAACGGAGTATTGATTTATTATGTATTGATTTTATAAAATTTGCGTACTAAACAATGTCTAAGTGATGACAATATTCCATGAGATGAGAAAAATGGCGTTAAGTGTTTTAGCAGCGCTAATGCCCCTTTTGTTATTTTTAAGTTATCTGTTTAGATTTCGGTGGGTTTCGCCACTGTAGATATAATCATAAACCAGACATGGAATCGTGTATACTTGACTCTAGATCTGATGTCAGATTTACAGTTACGGACGATATTCATGATTAGAGATGAGATTACTTGAGATATTTCCTGTTTTGTTTAATCCTACGTAAATGGGGTTGTTATTAGAGTTATGGGTTGGACAAATTTATGCTTGTGGGCATAATTATAAGTGCGTCATGTCAGTGCATAGTTACGAAGGTAGTTCCAAACGTAATGCCTCCTAGTTTTATTTATTCAGCCCGAATAGATCAGAACTGAATTCATACATTCATGACCTGAATGTTCATCTCTCTGTTACATATATTGACGGAGTGAGATTCTAAAAAGGCAACCTCTGCCATGGACCTGCGTGTGAGGCAGATATGTCATTGAATTCGTCTATACAAGAAAAATTGAAGTAACCAACGTGCACTGGCGCCTGTTGAATTTTTACGAAGCCGATGCAGTTGAATATCCGCACACTTAGAAGATAAGTTCGTCGATTAAAGAATGGTGACAGAGATGTAAGTGACAAAGAGCGCCCCGTACGCACATACGCAGCCGCAAACACAGAAACTACTCTGTGCCCCGATGAACTCATTTGCGTTGATGCGCAAATAACGACGAATGAAATGCCTAAAAGTTGAATATAAATGTTAGTGCACTGGAAACGATGCCTTCCTAAGATAGAGCAAGACCAAAATGACCACGGGCCGGATGTCTATCAAGAGTTGGTGAATCAATACAAAGCTGGAAGTGACAGATTCTTGAACGGTACTCATACTCCCCAGCTAAGAAGTAGTTCAAGACTCAGACATCTGCAGACAAAGGTATGTGTATCGTCTTCTGGGACAGGAAAGACGTTTCATCCTCCTGGATTTCTTGAAGCCAAGAATGTAATGTCAGCTCTGACTGTTACGTTGAAACTTTGACAAAGCTGAAGGACCGGATTAGCCGTGTAAGGCCAGAGAAAAGGAAACATTCCGTTTGCAACATTACAATACCAAGCCACGTAGAAGTTTGAAGACTACGGAATGTATGATAAAGTTCGGCTGGACGACACTGCTCACACACTCTACCTGGTACTGTTAGACTTCCACTTATTCGGATCTCTAAACGAAAGCGTTATGTCGGCAGCATTTCTCTAAAAACAGCCGTGAAAAGATTGAACGCCTCTGCAGACGCTGACTTTTATGACCGAAGCATCAAGGCTCTTGTACATTGCTGGCAAAAGTGCATTGAAAATGGTGCTATGTCGAAAAATAAATTCTGGGGCACGAAAGGCCGCTCGTTTTAATGGTACTACTCCCGTTTTCATAGCTCTTAAATCTTTTTAGGAAAAAAAATAGGAGGTACTGCTTTTGGAACGACCCTTGTTTAGTATTAACTATGTTGTTTCTTCTTCTTCTTCTTCTTCTTCTTCTTCTTCTTCTTCTTCTTCTTCTTCTTCTTCTTCTTCTTCTTCTTACTAACTTACTTAACAACTCCGTTTTATTTTAACTGTCTCATTATTATCCTTCATTTAATCCTCTTTTTTCTTTTCCTCATCCCTTTTTTCCCATTCCTTTTCCTTTCTACTCTTTATCCTCCTATCTTCTCTCCTACTTCATTTTCTTCTTCTTCTTCTTCTTCTTCTTCTTCTTCTTCTTCTTCTTTTTATTATTGTTGTTGCTGTTGTTGTTGTTGTTCTCCTTCTTCTTCTTGTTCAACTACTACTACTACTACTACTACTACTACTACTACTTATCTATACAGTTTAACTGCATCGCTATCTTCTTCCTTATTTTTTCTCATTATTTTCTTCTTCTTCTTCTTCTTCTTCTTCTTCTTCTTCTTCTTCTTCTTCTTCTTCTTCTTCTTCTTCAAGCCAATTCCGCTCATTTCCCAGACATCTTTTCCTCCCTCTTTTCCATTCTCCACCCCTCGTTGCCTTCATTCTTTCCGGCAAAATCTTGTCCCGCATTTTTGAAAGATTTTTTTTTATTTATGCTTAAGAAGCATTTATTACGTCGCTCTGTCTTTATCTTTTTCCGTATCATCCCACTTCCGGTCCAATAATGAGGAAGTCGGCCCTCTCCTTAACGATGCATGAGAGGAAGGAGTAGATGGCGTAGATAAAGTGGGATGGAATGTAAAGTCCCGAGGTCGCCAGGGTAGCCTAAAAATAAGCATCCATGACTCTAAGGACTCCTTTACAAAACTCCGTACAGCTTCAATCTCTCTTAGTGAGTATCTCTCTCCCTCCCTCTCCACACAATCACGTACATATTTATCTACCGTTATAAAGTTAGGTATGTGCAGATGTTTATATATTTGTATCTCCATGATTCACCCCTAAACTTATTAACCGAGCATTTTGTCACACGGCTGTAAGGTGTAAGGGTGGATAATGAAAGCTGGATTTTGAATAATTTAAATATTAGCAAAGGAGGTTTAGGTTTTTTTTTTTACATAGGCGTCACCACTTATCAAGGCCGATCGGCCACTCAAGGATAAGGGTTAAAGAGTGTAGAGTAGTCAAAAGGACAATATAGTAATCGATAGTAATGGAAGTTCGGTAAATTTGTTAACTTAAGTGGAATGGCTCATCAGAAACTTGTTCACGTTGGACTTGAAGACAACCATATTATAGACAGCTGGAAAGCAGGAAAACGGAAGACAATTCCACATGCGTGCAGTTCTAAGAAAGAAGCTTTGATCATGGAATCTATGTTTAGGTTTAGGCACAGATAAAGAGTGGGGAAAATTATTGATAATGTTTTCAGCTAGTCTAGTGTTTCTTGTGAAAGTTTGGCGAGGGGGGACCATAGATTGAAGTTCAGTCGAACACTTTCCATGAAAATAACGATAAAGCAGAGACAAACTCGCAACATCTCTTCTGTGAGATAGAGGTTGCAGCGAGGAGAAAAGAACATCTCCCACCAGGCCACAAAGTCTATTTTGAACCCTATCAAGGCAGGACAAATTTTTTCTAGCAGCTCCTGCCCATATGTGGCAATAGTATTCCATCCTTGGACGTATCTGGCTCTTATATAGGTGGGATGGAAGTCTTTTAAGGACTGAAAAATTCGGCTATAAATGTTTAATAAAAGATAATACTCATGTAATTCAGGATCTACACGCTGTATACAGAAAGTCACACACAAAAAAACGAAGACATGAAAAGAATTCCACTCACTTTTATTTCAGTAGAAAAAGACAGACATTTATTTACAGGTACTTCCAGAATAACGTCTTGTCTCTTGTTCGCACTCCAATGTGCTAAACAAGACTCTGCCGTAACACGTAGTACTCTGTCTTGATCCGGCCATGTTTAGGTTATCGTCTCGGGTTACGTGTGTAACACGTCAATTTCTATCCTTCTCTGGCCACGTTTTTCTTTCTTCATCGCTGTCACGTCACCTTGCACACGGCTCGGTTATTTGGACACATTAGCTATCGTACAACTGCTGCTTCTGCTGCTGCTATCTGCGTATCCGCGCTTTGTTACACTCCCACAACGTACAGAGCATCTGTTTGGCCTATTAGGTAACGGGATAGGAGAAGGAAAAAAGAAGAAAAGAAAAACTTACGTTTGTAAATGGATTCTTAATATATGTGTAGCATTAATTTGCGTATGAGAGAAATAGTGGCTATAAGAAGGACGAATTGGGACGGACGGAAATCTAGAGAGAGAGAGAGAGAGAGAGAGAGAGAGAGAGAGAGAGAGAGAGAGAGAGAGAGAGAGAGTGTGTGTGTGCGTGAGAGAGAGAGAGAGTGTGTGTGAGTGTGTGTGTGTGTGTGTGTGTGTGTGTGTGTGAGAGAGAGAGAGAGAGAGAGAGAGAGAGAGAGAGAGAGAGAGAGAGAGAGAGAGAGAGAGAGAGCATAGACGTTGAGAGTGTGTGTTCCCAATAACGGTTTAAGTTAAGAGGAGTTAATTCTGACATAGTAGAATTACTTCTGACATTTTTTGTTGTGGTTTCTCATTTCGGCGTTTTCCATTTTAGAACCTAAATCTTTTAGGTTCGCATTATCTTTACATAAGAAACATAGTTATTAGACACCAATTAAGCAAGATTCCTTGAATTTCAATTTCTTCTAAAGAGCGGTTAAGCTAAAGCTTTAACCTCTACTTATGAAAAACACTTATTTTGTTTGTGTCTGTGTATGTGTAAAAAAGTCATCCTTAACTCTAATATCGAATGCTCTAACCAATGAGGCCAATTCAAACCACAACATAATGAGAAATAAATCCTATATAGGTCAAGAAGGTGGAAAATCATAGCCACAAAAGGAACTTTATATATATATATATATATATATATATATATATATATATATATATATATTAAGCGCATAAGCCTGAAGAGTCCTAGAGTGGATGAAACGCAGAATATTCAGTGTAGCTTAATCGCCATATATATTTTATGAATTACTAACTAGCTCTACCTACGTATTGAGCACTTTTGAAGTAAATACTTAAAGTTTGCGCATAAATCTATACCTTCGTATATTAATTTATGTGAGTAAATTAAGTAGTTATATATATATATATATATATATATATATATATATATATATATATATATATATATTGCAATTAGGAAGGGAAGACTTTTATGATTCATGATTAAAAGTAAATTTGTATATATATATATATATATATATATATATATATATATATATATATATATATATTCCTTTAATCTTCTCTCCAAAATGGGGAGAGGAAAAGGGGGAACAGGAGAGGAAAGAAAGGGAAATGGGGAGCCAGCTGACCGGTTTCGACCATCGCTTTTCAAAGCTGTATCGAGGGAATTTTTAAAACAAAGGATGAAATTACGTTTTATTCAATTTACGGGGAGAAAAAAAATACTAGATGACAAAGACAAATTTGAAAAATTGGGCCCTGTCGCAACTCATGATTCAACCGCCTCCTTGGAAACCAAATTTTAAAAGAAACTGGTCAAGTGGGTCAAAAACGGTGTACTTCCGACGAACGTAGCTAATGAGATAAGACCCTCTATCCGCTCAAGGTTATATGGTTTCCCTAAAACCCATAAAGCGGATATCCCATTAAGGCCTATTCTCTCCATGGTAGGGTTATCGCAACACAAGGTCTCAAAATGGATCTTTGACATTTTACAACCTGTGTTACAACATTATAGTAAATATTGTCTTAAAGATTAATTTTATTTTGCTGACTTTATTAAAAAGTATAAGATCGTTAACAGATTTATGTACTCTTATGATATTAGCAACCTTTTTACTTGTGTCCCTGTTTTGGAAACTATAGATATCTGTGCAGATTTTCTATATCGTGGCCGGATATCACCGCCTCCTATTCCTGAACACATCTTTATTGAACTTATGAAACTTGCCACGACATCTGTGGAATTTAGTTTCAACATTATTATGTCTCGGCAAAAAGATGGCGTAGCCATGGGGTCAGTACTTGGACCGACCATGGCGAATATTTTTGTGGGGTTCTATGAAGAGCGCTTACTATCTGGACCCATACAACCATTAGTGTACTTCCGATATGTTGATGACACATTTTGTTTATTTAACAACCAAACGGAAGCAAACACCTTTTTCTCCTTACTTAATGAAATGCGTCCCGCGTTTAAGTACACCTATGAGGGAGAGTGCAATTCATACATAGCCTTCCTTGATGTATTGGTAACAAAAACGCCATCTAGTTACCATACATCTCCATACTGCAAACAGACATTTACAGGTTTGTACACTCGTTGGGATTCATTTTGCCCTAAAAAACGTAAGATAAATCCAATTTGGACCCTAACACATCGTGCCCTTGTGATTTGTTCCAAGTCAAAATTAGATGAGGAATTGGAAACAATTACGGATACTTTATCCAAAAACGGGTACCCACTAGATGTGATTAGGTCAGTTATTCAAAAGAAATTGACTGAATTCTCTCGAATTAAAGAGAATATAGTAGCCAAATGTCCACTTTATCTTCGTTTGCCTTGGTTGGGTACAGTAAGTGAAAAATTTGCCAAACAAATAATTTCAGCAGTTCATGGATATTATTTTGCTGCCAATGTGCGTGTTGTGTTCTCTACGAGAACTTTATTACCATCTTCTCGAAGAGACGTTCTACCCCCCTCCACCATAATAGTAACGTTATTTACAATTTTGAATGTGGTTGCTGTGCCAACTACTTGGGTCAAACGACATTAAGATGAAAGAATCCAACAGCATGTACTCAGTAAAATTAGGAATGGAACCTACCGGGCAACGGACGTTGTTACTAACACATATGGGTCCTCAATTACTGATCATTTACTTAAAAACCCGTCTTGTGCAACGAACTTTAGCACGGACTCTTTTTCTATTTTGAGTCGTGCTCATTCATTATATCACCTTAAGATATTGGAGACTATTCACGTTCGACTTAGGAAACCTTCTCTGTGCAAGCAAAGGGAATGCCTCCCGTGTTTGAACGTGATTAATCTCTAGATTATTCGACCATAACGCTGTTTTATTTTAATCGTTTTCCCACTTTTTTTCTCCCCGTAAATTGAATAAAACGCAATTTTAATCGCTTTTTCATTCTTTGTTTTAAAAATTCCCTCGATATAGCTTTGAGAAGCGAAGGTCGAAACCGGTCAGCTGGCTCCCTACTTCCCTTTCCTCCTTTTTGGAGAGAAGATTAAAGGAATATATATATTTATATATATACAAATTTACTTTTAATCATGAATCATAAAAGCGTTCCCTTCCTAATTGCAATATTTAAATTTTGTATCCCTAAAAACTATATATATATATATATATATATACATACATACATACATATATATATATATATATATATATATATATATACTAGCAGACAGCTCGGCATTGCTCGATCGTAAAACACGTGATATTTGGATTATTACAGATTTCGTAATTATTGTTATATCATATTGGACACAATATATAGTAATGATTTAAACAGTAAAAAAAAAAAAAAAATAAATGACGTGCGCGCCACCACTAAGAATAAAAACCCAAAACGTTTAGTTTACGGTTTACTTCTTCCATTAACATTAATGGTTGAGTTATAAAGACATATTTGCTATTACTTTACGCATGCATATTTGTAAAGCTATCGTTCCACCTTCACTTGCCAAAATCCATTTTATTGTTCACACTTTTGCACCGATTTTTCCCGGCTAAAGCCCAAATATGAAGATTTACTTGGGTTCAAATACCTTATATATTATATATATATATTAAGTTTCATATATGTAGACCAAAAAACCGACAGAGGATTTTGATAGGCAATTTTTTTAAAAATCAAAAATATATACGTATACATAAATATATGTAGAAAGATGTTCGTGTTTATTATAAGCTTTTTACGGAAATATTACGCAAGTATAAATCATGTAGAATATCTGCATGAATATAATTACATGTAATAGTTAACTTAAGATGATTATCCCATAAGAAAATAAAAAAATTAATAGGGAATTAATTGAAATGAACGTTTAAAATGAGCTTAATCTTTTGCAGATGAATTCAATTCCACAACTCATACATAACAAAGTTGTATTTTCTTTTTAAATAAATAGAAAAACAGTTTTAATATGAACATCAATACACCCCCTCCCCCCACAAACAAACAAACAAACAAACAAATTCGTAGGAGTATATATATATATATATATATATATATATATATATCCGGTCGTTCGATCACTTTAAATTATCTTAATAACGTATTTGGCTTAAAAAAATGTGACATTTCTCTTGATTCTCGTGGAAGTTGATGGTGGCCCAAGGGTAATGTTCCCTGCTAATGAAGTCAATCGTGGTTTCGGGGCGAAGTTTGAATCGTTCGACTAGCAGCAACTTTCACTTCCTGCACTGATAATTGGGAAAGCATGAAACACTAGTGTCTGTAGTTATAAAAATATTTATTTATAATTCATAATTATATGTCTGTGTATCTCTCTCTCTCTCTCTCTCACACACACACACACACACACACACACACACACACACACACACACACACACACACATATATATATGTGCCAATTTTTTTAAACTTTGACTCCTATTATGACCCCTTAACATTTATTGTTTTGGGCTCAAATCAAGTCATTAAGTTTGATCCATGTCCAAGGAACCTATATCTAAAATTTCAAGTATTTACACCTAAAATTCTCGAAGGAGTTTGGTAGAGTTTTCAAAGGTCAAATCGTTGAACTTTGACCCATTAACAGCCAAATATCTGGCCGAAAACCGATCACATAGATTTTCCCAAATCTCAATACCCTTTATATCAAATTTCGAGTCTGTAGACTAAAAATTGACAGAGTTATTGCATAGGAAATGTACACAGACAGACAGACACGTTCACTTTTATAGATATATAGATATATATATATGTGTGTGTGTGTATATGCATATATATATATATATATATATATATATATATATATATATATATATGTATATATCTACATAAGATGCAGTTTGTCTCTGTGTGTGCTCGTTCTCTACGGCTTGGCCATTTTATTTTGAAATTTTATGAAAATAAACTTTATGTGCCTTGGATTGTTCTTAGATAGGTTTCGTATTGAAATGCAGATCTGATATATGAATAAGAAATTAAAAAAAATGTGTTAGAACTCCTTTTCACCAACACCGCAATTCGTACAAACTGTCATTCCCAACGCCCGTTCTCACCCTCTCTTCCCTTTTCTCATTCGCAGCTGTCAAACTCAACCCTGTCCTCTCTAATCGACCGCTCTTCTCAAAGCTACCACTCCTCATATGCAAATTATATGTATATAAACGAGTAATCTATAAATGAATGTTTTTCTACCCTTTTTTTCATCCCCACATCTCATAACCTGACAAGATAGACAAAGGCACTGTCGCTTGTGTGTAAGTCATGTCGTTCATGACTTTCGCTAGATTCCACCCTGATCTTCTCATCATAAATAGTGCAGATGGCTGTAAGCCTTTTTGTTCAGGTGCTCCTGCGGAGTAGGGGAGCAGTAATCCCCTCTATGGGAAACCCTAATCAAAAATCTGTTTTAAAACTTCATGTCGCGAAATATTGGAATTTTATTCTATTTAAATCTTTTTTTTTCCACGGTGGTCACCACTTATCAAGGCCCGGAAGCTACTCAGGGATAAGGGTTATTGCAAGTACAGTAGGTTAGTGTGGAAATATGATTAAGTGTTTACTTAAGGGGGCGGTTCATTAGGATTTTGTAAACGTTGGACTTGAAGACATCCAAGTTGTAGTAAGATGGGAAGCAGACAGACGGAACAGAGTTCTTAGATAGGTTTTAAAAATTAAACATTTTTTAGAATTCTGTTTTTTTTTACTTGTAATCAAACTCGTAATATATATTGTTAAAAAAACGTTGATTTTTTAAAAAACATAACATTGATTTTATGCCTATTTTTTATTTATAACTTCAAGATAAGTAAATGGTTATATATACATACATATATATATATATATATATATATATATATATATATATATAGCCAATCAGCTTTCTAGTATCCACCCCTTTCTATCAGCCAATGGGCATGCATTTTATCGGACAAAGGATCTGTTTTAAAACTAGGTTAGTGTTTTTTTTATTGTTAGTTTATATATAAATATATATATATATGTGTGTACATACATATATGCACATATATACATATATATATATACATACATATATGTGTGATCGTTTATGTATATTCATGTTTATTTAATTTATTTATTTGTTTATTTTCTATTGTTTTTGTTAGTTTTAAAACTATTTTGTATCGTTATCCTAGAGTAAATTTTATTTTGTGAACACAGTTATTTGTTATTTCTCTTCTACAGTTTAATAGATGTTGGGGTTCTTTAAATACAGGATAGCAAATTTTTCATGAAGGCATAATCTACATGGGTCGTCTAGATGACTACACGTGGTAGCTTGTCATATTATTTTCCATTCGACTACCGGCAAATGTCCGCTTTCTTTGAGTTCCCAGTATTTATTCGCTAGTATTGTTTTTATACGGTGTTTTTTTTATTTTTGAATGTACTTTTGTGGTCATAGTATCGGGTTTTGAAATCTAATGAAGTCATGCCTATATTATATAGATTTGTTGAAAATTCAAAGACTCACGTTTTTTTTTATAATATTCGTTTATTTCCTGGATTTTCCATTACAGCTGTTTCATTAATGAGTGGCCAATTTTACGATTTATGTTTCCGTACAAATACCCTTTCCTCACCAACTTCTTCAGATGTTTATCCATTAGAGTTTTACAACAAATGGTATATTTTTAACATGCTGGACATCGTATTCGGGTAAAAAGATTTCCACAGCCATGCTTCCTCCCTTCCTCCATTTTTTTGTGTTATGTAAAGATAGTTTTTCGTTTTAACCCGTACTTCCGTATTTTTATTTTTTATTTATTAATTATTTATTTTTGTTTTAATTTTCCCTGTTTTTCCTATTTGTTTTTTTCCAATCATCATATAATTTTATATAATTTTATTCCTATATTTATGCGTGTTTATTTTAATATTGTTTTTTTGCATAGTGTTTTATATCGTATTATATTACCCGATGCAGGATAAAAGAAATATTTTTTAATTATTTAAACACTTCAGCTTCACTAAATCTTGCAATTTTTATAACCCTAAACATGAAACATAGGAGGTGAGGAAAAACCTAAAAATATTTCTCCTCATATATTTAATAAAACCTACTTTTAATATGTAAATTAAATTAAAAAATGAAAAAAATATCGAAAATTTAATGAAAATCTGACCATGAGTAAATTTTTGCTAGATTTTTTAAACTTGGAAATGTTTACAGCTACATAGGAAGATTGTTTTAGGGCGTAGATAATGTAAACACGATATTAGTCTCGCATTTTCATTATTTTCGTATGCCGTAAAATTTAAAAAAAATATTAGCAGTTTATTTGAATCTTCTTTTTTTAATGAGTTAAAGGTTAAATGATAATATCAAATTAAATTACAGTTACATCGTGTTACATACAGGGGAGGGTTTAAATCTGTGGCGTACGTTGGAGATACCACTACCATTAACGGCGTGAGCTGAACATAGTTTTTTGTCTAGATATGACATTAAGCATCCCATTTTTTTAGACATAACTCCAGTTTCTTTTCCTATTCGTTCCGAATATGGTATTCTATTCTTTAGTTACCCTGATGTTTGTCCACCCGTCTATTTCTACAAGACGATCTCCTCCACTTCTGTGGGTCAAATTCGGCATTGAAGCTTGGACTCCGGAATATGTACTTCGAAATGAAGTGAACTTCCCCAGATTAGTCAGAGGTATTCCCCAACTTCTTGAGGGCATCAAATTCCAGTAAGAGGTCGAAGCCTAACAGTTTTCCTTCGGAGACTAAGATCTCCAGATGCAAGTTGCACAGGATATTCACTGTAAGCTTAACTTGACCGATCCAATAGCATCTCATAACCTATCCAACTGCCATACTGTACTGTACACCCATTAACTCTTATCCTCGAGTGGCCTTTGGGTCTTAATAAGTTGTCACTCTCTCGCAAAAAAAAAGTCAAAGTTAACAGAATTGAGATAAAATATTATACAAAAATATTTAAATTGTATATACCTTCATGTGCGAGTACATTGCGATGCCAAGCCAATTTAAAAAAATGCTGGTGCAGCTAAAAGAAAGGTTAAAAGAAATAATCATTTTTATTCAAACAGAAATTGGGTACACAGAATCCCAAAGGAACATGTCAATTATGCTTTCCATATTTCTTAGTCTTACAATGACATACAACAAGTACATGGATGACTTGATCGCCTCGTTTTCACTTGCACTGGGAGTAGACTGGCGTTGACATCGTTTTGGACGCTTATCCCATCAAATCTTCTTGCACAGTCTTTGGTTATATGGCCCCTGGCGTTGACGTCGTTTTGGACGCTTATCCCATCAAATCTTCTTGCACAGTCTTTGGTTATATAGCCCCTGGCATTGACGTCGTTTTGGACGCTTATCCCATCAAATCTTCTTGCACAGTCTTTGGTTATATGGCCCCTGGCGTTGACGCCGTTTTGGACGCTTATCCCATCAAATCTTCTTGCACAGTCTTTGGTTATATGGCCCTGACCACTGAATCTGTAACAGATGATGCCTGTCGTGGACGGACCTCACTTCGAGGTGGCTATATGACTGCAACAGTGTCCTCAACTGCATCCTTTGTGAGTATCCTCGCCTGCGTCTGCAAATGGCTGATGGAAAATTGTCGATGCCCAGTGGTTGTTACAACTCCATTGCCATTGAGGAACCTCGTCACAAATTCTAGCTTCATCACAGTCTCGAGCCCTTTTCCAGTAAACGCACCCATTTCTGCAAGTTGCCGCAATCTTTTGGCTTATACGTCCACACGTTCCCATATCTACTTCACTCGTTTCAACTTTATGTAGAATGCCCCGGCTATGAATGCCTCTTTTAATCGGGTCATGGTTCATCTGATGATCGTCCACTTCCAGATAGAGTTAGAGTGCGTATCCCTCTAAATATAATGGTAAAATGCTCACAAGATTATCTATCTCCTGTAGTTTCGCAACAAGCCGTACCTTTTTGAGCCAGACACACACGTCTCCATGGTAGTAGAAGAGCTTTATTATGTCGCAGTTGTGCTTCACTTTTGCTATATTGAGGAAGTCAAAAACAAAGACAAAAGTTAAAAAAATATGTAGCACGCCGAAATAGCTTGTGCAAAACAAAAACAAAACAATTTAGACCTTCCTCTAATCAATGCCACAATTCGTTCTTTCTTTATTTTAAACCGTAATTCTGAACGCACACGTACTCTCTCTTTCTCCCGGTTGCCAAAATCTCTACTGTTTGTTCTCTAATTCGTCTTTCTTATGTCAGCCATTCCCCTCATATGCAAATTAATGCCATACGTATATAAATAAGCCATTTGCAAAGGAAAGTTTTTCTTTTCTTTTTCCTTCCTTGATCCTGTCTCCTGACAGGATAGACAGAGGCGCTGTCGCTTGTGTAAGTCATGCCTTTCATTACCTTTGCCACACGTTTATGCTTAAATATGAGAGAGCAAAAGAAATGTTAGATAACAAACTCAAACAAAATAATGAATTTAAAAGAAGAAATTCGCGAAAGCGATATTTTATATATATTTAAAAATAAAAGTTTATATAGATATTATATATATATATATATATATATATATATATATATATATATATATATATATATATATATTGTATAACTATAAGTCAACAAATTTACCGAATCTCCATTACTAACGGTTACTATATTGTCCAATTTCGACTGTACACTCTTTAGCCCTTATCCTCGAGTGGCCCCTTGGCCTTGATAAGTGGTGATGCCTATGTAAAAAAAAAATAAAGATATGCGGACATTAAATGTTTGGTCATACTTTGAGCGTCTTTGCAGACTAAAGAGAATTGATACGCTGTGATACCGAGGAAATCTGAGTCGATAATTTAAAGAGTGTGAATTATCCACAGGTTTAAAAAGCGTAATCAAATATTCTCCACCCAATTATATAAATCATATTTGATTAAAAAAAGTTATTAATAAAAGTTGTTTATTTGATGTGAATGGTTTTTCTTGGAGAAAAGTCCAGTAAAAGTTCTATAAGCGTTAAAATATATATGTTTATACGAGGTGCCTTAAATGAGTTTCCATAAGTTTTTCATATTGACACTTTTATGAGCACGAGGAACTTTAGTCCCCTTTGAAGTAATCTCTCCCGGCTGCAATGCACTTGCATTGTTCGAACAACTTCTGGAACGCTACATGGAAGTCCTCTTGAGTGAGCATGTCAATGGCCCTCGTCACAGCCTCTTTCATCTCCTCAATTGTCTCATAACGACAGCCTCTTAGGTTTTCCTTGAGCTTAGGGAGTAATCAAAAGTCAAAGGGAGTAAGGTCTGAACTATAAGGGAGGGTGACGAACTGTCTTGATGCCCATTTTGATCAAATAGTCAGTGACAAAAATGGAGTACCCTTGGGACAAACTTTTCGCAAATCTTCCACATTTTCAGTTCTTTGCAAATAATTCTGTATACAGTTCCCACACTGAAATCAAACTGCGCAGTTATTGTCTTTACAGATACACGACGATCCTTATCCATGAAATTCTTGATTTGGCTAATCAACTCTGGTGTTCTGAGTTTCTTACTTCTCCCTCACCTCTCATTATCCCTGCCTTCATTGAATCTCTTATGCCACTCAAAACTGATACTCATTGTATCCAAGATGTTCCAATAGCAGTTTGAAGCAGTCCATACGTTTCTGTGGCATTTTTTCCAAGTTAATACAGAATTTTATTGCATATTGTTCTTCTAAAGTGTCCTCACGTTCCGATTGCATTTTTTAAAATTCACCAGTTGTGACAATCAGGCTTTAGTAGGGTGTATTCTAATTCCTGCTGCATATGTTTAGGTGAACCTTAAATCGCAAAAATTGCTCAGTCATCTGATGCATAGCAAAACGTACTGGATTTTTAAGAGTCTACGACAATTTTGAATACCTGAATAAACTTATTGAACGCACCTCGTATATTTTTTTGTAATCAATATATAATCAGCAGACGACAATGAAAAAAGTTAAGTAATGTGTATGTGTGTCACGCTTTCTATGTGTGTGTATGTATGCGACACTTTGTGATTTAATGAGTTGAAAATTTTAACAAGTATTAGGTTGGTGCAAAAAATAATGTTTTTTTAACGTTCAGCTATATATAAAAAACGGCATTATTTTTGCACCAACCTAATAATTGACGAGGGTAACGGAGTATAATATTAATATTGTTTTTTTTTTTTGCCTCAACTGTTTAATGAAAGGAAAAATCTGATATTATATGAAGTCGTCATGGACCCAAAAGCCAATTGAGAAAATGCTCTGACTGGTCCAAAATATTCTTATACTTTTAATTAATTCAAATAGATTCATGCGCGAAGCCGATTGCGCGGAAATGATTTGAAATATTTTCATTTTAGGAACAGAACGGTAAACTTTGGTGCTACACGTATATTGATGTTATTAGCTTTTTTTTTCTTTTTTTTTTTTAAACAAAAGCTTATCCGATCTTTTTTGACTTTGGATTCAAAAAGGTTAAAGAGAATCGAGGAAGATGTTTAGTAGGAGTGGCCGCCATGATGATTACGGATGAGATGTCGACATCGATAATATACGGAATCGGCAAGAACTGGATAAAAAGTTCAAGGAGGAGAGAGCTACCAAAGTAGTTGTCTTCAACAACCGAGAAATATGGCCATCCTCTTTTTCCAGGATGACGTAACCATTAATAACAGAATAGCATCGTTGTTACGTCATCATTTCTGAATCTTTTGAGATGAGGATTGATAATTCCTATTTTATTAAATTATTCGGAGTACTGTTCTCATCTGGGGTGTTATTTTTACAACGTTTTGCGCGATGTAACCTTCTAACATATTCAGGTGTATCTTGTCGAACCCGGGAATCCTTCTGTCGAACTCATATTTATTTAGTACTAGCTTGACCTGTGGAAATCCCATTTCATATGTAATATATTGATGTTGGCATTTTGTGGATGTTCAGCATAAATGG
The DNA here is from genome assembly GCF_053919585.1 of Euprymna scolopes. Classification (NCBI taxonomy): domain Eukaryota; kingdom Metazoa; phylum Mollusca; class Cephalopoda; order Sepiida; family Sepiolidae; genus Euprymna; species Euprymna scolopes. The sequence continues at coordinate 52,889,328 of NC_136522.1, read as the reverse complement.
AGATGTCCCGATATTATTGTAGCTCTTTTGTTAAAACTGCAAAAGTATTTATCTAAACTAGTAGGAACGCCTGGCATTGCCCGGTCGAAAATACGCTAAAATATGACATTTTAATTTATGCAGATTTCGTATATTTTATAGAGTCAATTTTCTATCGGTTCTTATAAATTATAATGTTTTGATTTATAATAAAATATCCATAGGACTTGAGTGCATCAGCTTGAAACGAAACCGAAACTAAAACTTATGAATATATATATATATATATATAACTTAAGTTCCTTCAACTATAATCGAAACCGAAACCAAAACTTATGTAGAATTCTTAGTAAACTTATTTATAAAAAACATAGATAACTTTGGTGCCATCAACTATAATCGAAACCAAAACCAAAACTTATGAATAATACTTAGTAAAATTATTTATTACAAGAAATGAAAGGTCATAATAATTAAAAGACCGTCACTCTGAAGAAAAAAAAATGTAAGCGTTACACACAAAATAACACAAGCTGTCGTATTAATATATACACTATAATAATATAGGCAAAAGTATTTATCTAAGCTAGCACGAACGCCCAGCAAAGCCCAGTTGCAAAGTACGCTTAAATATGATATTTTAATTCTTGCAGATTTCGTATATATTATTATAGAGTTAATTTTCTATTTATGTTATATATTATAAAGTTGCGATTTCAAAAATAAAAAAAATATATTTATATCATTAGGGTGCATTAGCATGAATCGAAACCAAAATAAAAACTTATGATATATATATATATATATATATATATATATATATATATATATATTTACATGGAGTTCACCACTTATCAAGGCCCAATGGCCACTCGATGATAAGGCTTATTGTGTGTACAGTAATCAAAGGGATAGTGTAGCAATAGTATTGGAGAATTGGTAAGGTGTCATTAATTAGGAATTTGTTTGCATTCGTGTTTTCTTTTTTGAGATATTTCATGTTGAGGATTTTAGAGTTTGTGGAACAGGTCAGCATACTTGGTTAGAGCAGAACGGAGAGGGAAAGTAAGAGAGGAAAGACAGGATTTTTTTTTGTAGCACATGATAAGGTAAAGCCGTAACAATTACCCACTAGTATGGCATCGAGAGGCCCCACCAGAGACTACTGCATGGTCCAGAATCCATTCACCAAATGGCAATACAGCAGCCCCAGTACTTTGCACCTGCTGATAGGACAGCCTCCTTAGTGGTTATTCCAAGGTTCGGGTCCCTGACTATCAGGCGGCTAACGTCAGCCCAGATGAAAACGTTTACCTCATTTTTTTATTATAATATATATATATATAACTTGAGTTCCTTCATCCATAATCGAAACCGAAACCAAAACTTATAAAGAATTTTTTTTATAAAATTATTTATTAAAAAAAAAAAAAATAGATGACTTAAGTGCCATCAACTATAACTGAAACCGAAACCAAAACTTATGAAGAATTCTGGGTAAAATTATTTATGACATATTTTCAAACTCTATCTCCTCCGAAACTAAAAGTCGCAGGGCAGCGATATGGGTCTCAAATGATTGGATTCTTTTACGAACCGTTCTTTTATGGATCTTTAGCCGGTTAAAATAGTTTTTGAGGTGGGGACCAAAATGGGTCAAAATTGAAAAAAACCATCGTTATAAATTTTGTACATTCATCTTAGTTTATTTCTTAATTTTAAGCAGTTTATATGCCTTTCACAGTAGTACGGTGGTAACATCAACAGCTTTGAATGCTACAGTTCCGCTTTCGATTCTAACTGATGGCACCCGAATACATTAAAAAAAAAATTTTCGAAAGCACAACTCAATAATAATATATACGAAATCTGGACAAATTAAAATATCATATTTAAGCATATTTTACCATCAATCAAGTCGCCGCCCCCGCTATATATATATATATATATATATATATATATATATATATATATATATATATATATGAAGTTAAAAATATATATATGGCAATTAAGCTACACAAAATATTCCGCGTTTCATCTTATGCCTGATGAATCCTAGCGTGGATGAAAAGCGAACTATTATGTGTAGCTTAATTGGCATATATATTTTATAACTTACTACCTTGATCTATCTACGTATGGAGCATTGTTGAAGTAAATACTTAAAGTTTAAGCATAAATCTATACTTTCGTATATTAATTTATGTGATTAAATGAAGTATATATATATATATATATATATATATATATATTTTGTGTACAGAAAGTTGTTAGTTGAGACAGGTCATTGGTACCGTCGGTTTCAAGCCCGATAATAAGGCCCGTTTAAGGTATCCTTATCAAGCTCTCTTCAGCCAATATTCGTCTATCTTATAACCGGAAGTGTGAAGTATATATACCTCGCGAATCCACGTTCAAATCTCGTTTTGTATAATCCCCCCCCTTTTTTTTTTTTTTTTTTTTATCTATCTATCTATCTATCTATCTATCTATCTATCTATATATATATATATATATATATATATATATATATATATATATATATATATATATATATCGGATAATGTAATACCTAATTTTCAACTTTGAATTATTTTAATTTAAGATCTAATTTCGAAAAAATGTTTTTTTATATGAATCGATTTTAATTTGAACCCCATTTAATTTTAAAATCTCTTTCCTTATGTATAAAACCTTTAAAATCTGTATTGGTATCGGTTAAAAACTTAAAAATTCGTTTAATTATATCGAATTACATTTAAAATTTCCAAAAATACGTTTAAAGTTTTAAAAATATATTTTTAATTATATCGAATCACGTTTAAAAATTTCGAAATACGTTTAAAAATTATTTTTAAAAAACCCAAATCTTTCAAGGTTTGGGGAAGTGATTATTTATCTATCCTAAGTGATTTCCCTAGTTTATTAACATTATTATATTTTTCTATAGTTTTAAATTCGAAATAGATTATAAATTACATTTATAAAAAAAAATAAAATATAAGTACGCTCTTAAAATTTGGATTTTCCTTTTAATTGAGCACTCTGCTGGAATTCTTTTTCCAAAAAAAAAAAAAAAAAAAACTAATCACATATATATATATATATATATATATATATATATTACATACTTGGTCGGGTTTTAAGGCACGGTATTAATTTTTGATCTCAGCACACGGACTTAGAGTCATGTATACACCCCATACGGTATGGTATCTCTCGGAATACGCCGCCTGTGTGCACCGGCTTAGAGAAGAGTAAGGGACTTTACTACTAAGGGAGGCCATGTAATTAACCCAACAGCTTCAGAAATGCAGATCCTGAGTCAGGAGTGTAAGAACTTGCTTTATCGAGTATAGCCCATTTGATAGAATATTAAAGTATTGTTAGACCAAGGTAGTTAGAGTTAGAGTTGTTAAGTGGTTAGATATTTTTATGTCGAAGTTGATCCGATGTATGTATAGGATTTAGGAAGTTCTCTCTCTCTCTCTCTCTCTCTCTGTTATAAGTTAGGAAATTATCATTAGCATCTATTCTCATAGACGCTATTGTTATGATAAGTATTTGTAGTTACTGCAGTTATAAGATTAATGGGGTTAGTATCTGATAGAAGACTGGCTAAACTCGTATTGCTAAAATTGTTGGGTGAAATTATATTATGAAACTTTCTAATAGTGTTATTATAATCTATCTATCTATCTATCTATCTATCTATCTATCTATTTATGTCTCTCTCTCTTTACACACACACACACACACACACACACACACACACACACACACACACACACACACACACACACACACACACACACACACACACACATATATATATACTATCAGGCGCGACAAGGCTGTGACCGGTCATGTAACATGCTAAAATATGATATAATAATTTACGCAGATTTCGTTATTATTATAAAGCGAATTCTCTATTGATTATTATATTGTATCCAATATATCATATTGATTGTAAAAGTAAAAAAAAAAAAAAAACTTGGGTGCCATTAGTTCGAATTGAAACCAAAAATTTACCATTATTTGTTAAGATTTGAGATAACTACAAATGGGTAAAAAAGCTAAAAAAAAATAACAATTAATGAATGTATAAATGTAAATTTGCGTAATACGCGTAGTCGACCTAGGCCTTGTAACATCCTTTTTTTTTTTTTTTGCAATTTTGACACGTTCGGAGATATTTCCAAAAATCAAATCCATTTGCTCTCATTCCTTTTATCTATTTACTAGCAGGGGTGCCCGGCGTTGCTCGGGTGTTTGGAGGTGTATGCTGTGCAAAAAAAGGAAAAAAACAAAACAAATGATTAATTTTTTAAAACTTTGACCCCTATTATGACCCCTTAAAATTTATAGTTTCGGGCTCAAATCACTTTATTAAGTTAGATCCAGGTTCAAGGAACCTATATCTAAAATTTCAAGTGTCTAGACCCAAAATTGTCGGAGGAGTTTGGTAGAGTTCTTAAAAGTCAAATCGTTGAAATTTGACCCCTTAACAGCCAAATTTCTGACTGACATCCGTCACATCGATTTTCCCAAATCTCAGTACCCGGTATTTCAAATTTCGAGTCTATAGACTAAAAATTGACAGAGTTATTGCGTAGGGAAATGTACACAGACAGACATGTTCACTTTTATATATATATATATATATATATATATATATATATATATATATATATATCTAATAGCATGGGTGCTTGGCGTTGCCCGGGTGTTTGGAGGTGTATGATGAGCAAAAAAAAAAGAAGAAAATTGACCCCTATTATGACCCCTTAACATTTATTGTTTTGGGCTGAAATCAAGTTATTAATTTAGATCCATGCCCAAGGAACCTATATCTAAAATTTAAAGTGTTTAGACCCAAAATTGTCGGAGGAGTTTTGTAGAGTTCTCAAAGGTCAAATCGTTGAACGTTGACCCCTTTACAGCCAAATTTCTGGCCGAAACCCGATCACATAGATTTTCCCAAATCTCAGTACTCTGTATATCAAATTTTGAGACTGTAGACTGAAAATTGACAGAGTTATTGCGTAAGGAAATGTACACAGACAAACAGACAGATAGACACACACACAGACACATTCATTTTTATAGATATCCTAGCATGGAGGCCCGGCGTTGCCCGGGTGTTTGGAGGTGTATGCTGAGCAAAAAAAAGGTAAATTCTTTAAACTTTGACCCCTATTTTGACCCCTTAATATTTATTGTTTTGGGCTGAAACTAAGTTATTAATTTAGATCCATGTCCAAATCACCTATATCTAAAATTTCAAGTGTTTAGACCCAAAATTGTCGGAGGAGTTTGGTAGAGTTCTCAAAGGTCAAATCGTTGAACCTTGACCCCTTAACAGCCAAATTTCTGGCCGAAAACAGATCACCAAGATCTTCCTAAATCTCAGAACCATGTATATCAAATTTCGAGTCTGTAGACTGAAAATTGACAGAGTTATTGCGTAAGGAAATGTACACAGACACACACACAGACACACAGACACGTTCACTTTTATAGATAGATAGATAGATAGATAGATAGATAGATAGTCATCGTCATAAAGTTCTGTTTCATTGTACCACAACTCATCAGTGCTGCTAGACTAGCACCTCTCCCAAGCCGAGGATTGAACAAGGAAATGTACACAGACACACACACAGACACACAGACACGTTCACTTTTATAGATAGATAGATAGATAGTCATCGTCATAAAGTTCTGTTTCATTGTACCACAACTCATCAGTGCTGCTAGACTAGCACCTCTCCCAAGCCGAGGATTGAACCTAGAACCACCGCTTTGATAGTCAGCAGTTCTACAGATCGACCCACGAGATCGGTGCCAGCAAATAACCTTGCCAAACCTCCGTTTTGAACAAACATCCGTCCACCACTTTTATAGTGCTCAAACCGCTTATTTACAAACAAACAGCGAGTCTCGTATTTTTCAGCCAATTAAGTAGCGGGTGAGATCATTTACAAAAGTGCTCTACCCAAAGAGGGCAGCTTTAAGTATATTTTTAGTCATTGACATACAGTCCTGTTTCGTTGTATCACAACTCATAAGGGTGCGTAAGATATTTGAGGAGGTTTATATTTTTGTAATTCAAATTAAAAATTAATATTAATTCATGTTTTTTTTTTCAGAATATCCCATGACAGATATTAATATAATTAATGAAATAAAAAGACACGCTGTAATAAAGTCTACAAAAGCGAAACAGCAATTCATAAATTGCAAGATTTCCAAAAGTCGCCAGTGATGGTTTTCGATATTGTAAGCAGTAAAGGGCATGCCATGCCTCCTCAATCTTTTCCATAGGGCCTTAGAATCAATGTAGATGCCTATGTCAAGACTCTTCAAACCATTGTTAAGCCTTAGACAGACAACGTAGCTAATGGAAGGACCTATATCTTCCAAGAAGATTCTGTACCATCCCATAAACCTCTCAAAACCCAGGATTGCATGACTGAGAATTTTCATGATAATGTCACACCAAACTTATGGCTTCTTAACTAACTAGACCTTAATCCTTTGGGTTATTACGTGTGATGTGTCGTTGACAAGAAAGTTAATAATCGTACGGAGCAATAGAGAACATAAATAAAAAATAAAAAACTGATCAAAGCTTGCAGTTTCTTTCGAACTCGAATTAAGTCAGTATTAGAAGTCAAAGGATAAAATGTAGATTAATATTATATTTACTTGTTTTGTTACAAGAAATTGTAAATTTAAACGAATTAAGATTTATTTTCTGTTTTTCTAAAAGTATTCGATGTGTCCTCAGATGATTATTTATACATACACATACACCTATCTCTCTCTCTCTCTCTCTCTCTCTCTCTCTATATATATATATATATATATATATATATATATATCTTCTATATATATAAATCTCAAACGTCTGTGTGTATGTATGTATGTTTGTTTGTAACGCTAAAACTTTTGACAGACACAACCAGAGTTGACAAATTTGGTATCATATTGAAGCCCCATCACCCGGATGACAAATATCGAAATTTCACGTCAAACGGACCACTAGAAGTGGGTCAACTGATAAGTTTTCTTCAAGGGGGGCCCCCAAATCCCAAACATCTGTGTGTATGTAAGTTTGTATGTAACGCTAAAACTTTTGACAGACACAAGAAAACTTGACAAATTTGCCATCATATTGAAGCCCCATCACCCGGATGACTAATAACGAAATTTCACGTCAAACGGATCACTAGAAGTAGGTCAACTGATCAGTTTTCTTCAAGGGGGGCCCTCCAAAAACCTGTCATTATCTATATATATAAAAGCCAAACGTCTGTGTGTATGTATGTATGTTTGTTTGTAACGCTAAAACTTTTTAAAGACGGAACCAAACTTGACAAATTTGGTATCATATCGAAGCCCCATCACCCGGATGACAAATATCGAAATTTCACGTCAAACAGTCCACTAGAAGTTGGTCAACTGATCAGTTATCTTCGAGGGGGGCCCCCAAAAAACCTGTCATTATCTATATATATAAAAGACAAATGTTTGTTTGTAACGCTAAAACTTGAGATGAAAGATTCCTCTCCCCTAAGAATAAAACATATGTTCAATATCTGCTTTTGTTTTTTCATTGTTTATACGGTCCCGAGCAACGCCGGGTAGCCCTGCTAGTCTATATATATAAAAGACAAATGTTTGTTTGTAACGCTAAAACTTGAGATGAAAGATTCCTCTCCCCTAAGAATAAAACATATGTTCAATATCTGCTTTTGTTTTTTCATTGTTTATACGGTCCCGAGCAACGCCGGGTAGCCCTGCTAGTATAATATAAAGCTGAACGTCTGCGTGTGTGCGTGTGTGCGCGCACGCGTGTCTGGTCACGAATATCTTCTATAATATAAAGCTGAACGTCTGTGTGTGTGTGTGTGTGTGTGTGTGACTGGTCACGAATAGGCTCCTATATGGTTGACTATTATCGAACACTGATCACATATAATGATAGAAGATGTATCGAGACACAGGAATGGGTATGTTTGATCTGGCAGGACGGTGGTTCATTAAAGTTGTGGGGTCTGCGTTCGCACCTGGTCCACAGAGTATGGAGATAAAAAATTTAAAAGTGAAAAAAAAAAAAAAACGTTTACAAGTGTTTTTTATATAGATGTACATAATACTACTTTGATAAGTATGTTTTTACTTAAATAGGATGGTATAATAAAATTGTGGGGTGCGTTCGCGCCTGGCCTCCATAGAATGGAAATAGGCACAAACTTTAATAAAGACTTTTCATATCTATCTGCGTAAGTATACTTTGATGATTATGTTTCAGTTTGAAGAAATATGGTATGATAAAATTATGGTGTGTTCCTTCGCGCCTGACCTACATAGAATGGAAATACTGTATGTCACAAAGTTTAACAAGGTTTTTTAATATAGATCCACAGAATATTGTGATAAGTGTTTCAGTGTGAACAGGTATGGTATAATAAATTATGGGGTTTATCTATTTTATTTTTACTTTCATCAAATTTTGCTTTGGTTTTGATACCCCCAAATTCGAAGCTATCTCCTTACACCCCTTCCTTTTCATAACCTATCATACTTTCATAAATCAGAGTCCCTTTTCTGTAGGCTGTTTTTGAACCCAGTCAACGACGGATACTTTTGCTAGTATATATATAAAATAAAATACGGATCAAGTGCGTTTGAAAGCTAAACACAACGTAATATTAGGAAAATAAACAAATACTTTACTTGTTTGAAGTTTAAATATATTCAGAGACAGGCTTCTTTCTCCAAATTTACAACATGGCAAGGAAGAAGAAAAGAAAGCAAAAAAACAAAAAAAACAAAACAAAAAAAAAACAACACACTGAAGATGAAGGATACCTCTGAAATATATACTAAGGAGGAAGGCTATTATGGTTTACAATTGTAGTCTGGTCTCTTCCTAAGATGTTGTGAAGGGTTCGACATAACTGATGTTTATTATAAATTTTCCTAATGTGTGTGTGTGTGTGTGTATGTGTGTGTGACGTGGTTTATCTCAGCCTACAGATAATCCACCCAAGCAAGTAAGCTTATGACCCAGCGGATGTTTTAGTGATATTTATATCCATGTTAGGTGTATGGAAATGCAAAAAAAAAAAAAAATAATAAAACAAAAAATAACGATTTACTAAATAACGTTTTATTTACTTCCGGTACAACGACTCAAGTTTGCCCAGCTAGGCAAACTTGGGTTCTTGTAATTTAAATAATCGTTACATAAATAAAACGAACATGTCCATTCTTTCTTCCTTCATTCATTTAAAATTGCTACAATTTGATTCCCATTTTTAGAACAATAAATTCCATTTATCTATTATATAAACAAAACAGTAGATGTATGTGTGCATCTGCGTAGATATTTAACCGATAAACTCTTAAACTACTGATCACATAACACTGAAATTAACAGGAAATAGTAATTATACACCAAGGATGGTTTATAACGAGCTTGTTCTCTACAGATTGGTGACTCCGACGTGATTTAGCAAGAACGGTGACCCATCAACGCTGAACGACATTTTAAAATTTTATAGCCTAAAAGACACACCGCCATAAAGAGTTACATAAGCAGGCCATCCCGTTCTTTACATAGCCATCGGAAACTCTTCTGAAATTAAACAATGCTTTCAATTTACAATTGAATACTGCTTATCTATTTGTCGATAGCTAATTCGGTAGGAATCGCGGCTGTTGCGTTAGATGTTTCGGTTTCGATTCCAGCTGATGGCACCCGGGGCATTTTTTTTTCTAAAATTTGGAAATCAGTACTATATATTAGGTACAATATAATATTCAATAGATAATATGCTATGGAATAATAATTATGAAATTTGCACGAATTAAAATATACTTAAGCCTACTTTACGACCCGGCAAGGCCGAGCTCCCTCTCCCGTAGGTCTTAGAATAAAAATAATTGCAAGGTAAGTATTCTTAAATTAAATAATGCTAAAAAAACTTGATTTTGGAACAATTCATGTTAAAATGAGGAATATTGGAACTGTTTAACTTGTCAACATCAGGTACATTTTTTAAATGTGCATATAATGTGAAAATATACATACGAACATAAAAACTTGTCTGTTAGAAAAAATCCCGGACATTTATATATTATCACCATCGGCCACAATCGCCCGCCACCGTCCGCTATCGTCCGCCACCTGCTAACTTTTCGATTAAGCGTACACTGATAAGAAAAGCAATTTGATGATTCACACCCACTCTCAAAATAAAAATGGAACAGATTTATCGGGAGTCTTCCGTTGTATATCCCCTGGAGGTCGAGCCGAGGACATTACGGTGACATACAATTAGAATGAGATATTAATATTTACGTCGATAGCTACGTCGAAGAGACATCTAATCTCGTTAATTGTCCACAACGCGTTGGTTTCTCACTTACTCTACCTGATATGCTGGTGCTCGGTGGATAATATAAAATTTTACAAACATTCTAAAGTTATAGTATAAAACAAATCTATTCTATCTCCTATCTTTATATATATATATATATATATATATATATATATATATATATATATATATATATATATATATATATATATATATATATTAGCAAAAGTATCCGTCGTTGTCTGTGTTCAAAAACAGCCAACAGAAAATGGACTGATTTATGAAAGTATGATAGGTTATGAAAAGGAAAGGTTGTAAAGAGATAGCTTCGAATTTGGGGTATCAAAACCAAAGCAAAATTTGATGAAAGTAAAAATAAAATAGATATCTGCCATAATTTATTATACCATACCTGTTCACACTGAAACACTTATCACAATCTATATTATCTGTGGATCTATATAAAAAAAACCTTGTTAAACTTTGTGACATATTTCCATTCTATGTAGGTCAGGCGCGAACGAACGAAACATAATTTTATTATACCATATTTCTTCAAACTGAAACATAATTATCAAAGTATACTTACGCAGATAGATATGAAAAGTCTTTATTAAAGTTTGTGCGTATTTCCATTCTATGGAGGCCAGGCGCGAACGCAGACCCCACAATTTTATTATACCATCCCTGTTTAAGTTAAAACATACTTATCAAAAGTATTATTATGTACATCTATATCAAAAACACTTGTAAACGTTTTTTTTTTTAAATTTTTATTTTTTATTTCCATACTTTGTGAACACAGCGCGTACACAGACCCCATAATTTTAATGAATCATCATTATGCCAGATCAAACATACCAATTCCTGTGTCTCTATACATCTTCTAGCATTATATGTTATCAGTTTTCTATAATAGTCAACCATGTGACCAGACACACACAGACATATATATATATATATATATATATATATATATATATATATATATATATATATATATATGATTGCAACGTCTATTCAGACACTTAACATACCTTCCATCGCCACAGGACCATTTTTATAGACAAATGCCTGAGGGAGTATCTATACACAGATGATGTTACAGAGACTTAGCTTTGTACGACAGCTAAGTCTCTTTCTCGGTTCAAAATGTTTAGATCCAGCAACAAGCAAGAGCAAGATAGCCAGCAACAAGTTAAACTGCAGACCAGCTTTATGCGGGTACTGGTCTCCCGCTTTATGTTTTTTTTTTAAATCAGAGATTCGCTTCTCCTAGAAAGGTTGTCTTCACCACGGCTTACGGGAGCCCTCTCCACCCCCAACACACACATACATACACACAAACACACACGGTGCTTGTTGGCCGTTGACTACGAAAAAGGGTTCATTCGCTCTTTGGAAGGTCTTGTTTTTAATCGTTCAGGGAGACTAGCCGCCCTCCTCACCAAACAAGTCTGGTGGGGGAAGCAGTTTAGTCGCCGGTGACCCGACCACGAGGCAGGTAGTATTGGGTTACATGGTACCAGTGTTGCATAGGGTATTATTATTAGAACGTATATTTTGTATTGTTGTTGTTGTTCGTCTTAGGAGAGTCTTAGTGAGAGATTAGAGTGTTAGGAGTGTTCATGTGTTGAGTATTCATATGTCTTAAGATGTTCATGTTGTAAGAGATGGCGACATTGGTGAGATATAGAGACAGAGTACATATAAAGAGAGAGAGAGAGAGAGAGAGAGAGAGAGAGAGAGAGAGAGAGAGAGAGAGAGGGACATGTTACTACACAATGAGAGGAGATTTGATATATAGATAGATAGACCGAGGGTTTAACATTTAAGTTGACAGTTGTACATTTTTATAAACACAAAGTTCATATTAATATTTGTGAATATCTTGATAGATAGACCGAGAGATACTGCCTTTGATATTTACGTTTTGACAGTTCTGCATATAATATAAACACGTTACCTTTCTCGTTGTAATGAGGAACACAAAAGACGCAGATACAAAACCACATGAGGATACGTTTATTTCCTCTTCCACCGGTCGGACATGATTTTGTATTTCAGTGATTCAAATTGTTACATGGTTATCTCTAAACCCCCCTGCTTCCAGAGGGTGCCGAGAATCGGTCTGAACCTCTCTGCTCCTCTGATCTGACTGATCTAACTCCCTCTAACTAACTTCGAACTCTTTCCTATACTGAGAACTCGTCACGTCATCGCATGATTAAACATGTGCTCATAAAGCACTTTGGATGACATGCGTCACGTTGCCAAACTTGACATGACCCTGTTTTAGTAACCTATTTTTCAAATAACATGTTTACAATTTTAATTGACGATTAAATTCCTTATTTTAATTTCCATTTTTATAAGAGAACAAATTTCGTCATTACATTCCTTTCTCATATACAGATATGTAAGCTAAACAATTTCAATTCCTTATTTCAATAACATTCTTTATTTATTTTAACTTATGATTGGAATTTTCAATTCCAAATCTAGCTTCCCAAGTTCGAATCCTTGACTATCCTATTTCATATTTGCATTTAACTAATTCCCTATTTTTTTACTCACATGAAAAGGGGACAGCCCTTTATCATGTAACACCAGTAGCATATGACATGACCTGACTATATATATATATATATATATATATATATATATATATATATATATATATATATATATATATAGTCTTTGAAGTTTTTAACCTTTAAAACTATACAAAAAATATTTTTTATCATTCGTTAGAAAACCATCTAGTCAGTAAGTCATTTAATCACCTGCAATCACTGCATCAACTCGCTCTCGAATTTACTATAATACCAATAATTTATTTTTCAAGGGATCATCAGTTGTTTACCATGAAACACTGCTTCGGGGATTTAAAAACGATATATAATATATACTAATGCTATAGAAGTAACTATCAACCATGAAAGTTGGTTAGATGTGAACCTACATTGCCTTAAGTGCATATTTTGACAAATTCAAATAATTGTGAAATTAATAAATCAAATACGCAAAGTCAGTATATATATATATATATATATATATATATATATATATATATATATATATATATATATATATATATATATATATATATATACTGGGATTGTCAAAACTATGGATATCTCAATATTAAAACAATTCAATATACACCTAATATTGGAATACATAAAATTACGATGTTAGAAATAAGAAAAATATTGATTTTGCATTACATAATATTTTATAGTTAAAATCTTCATCTTTCTGCTGTTTATTTATTTTGTATTTATCTTCTCATTACCTATCCACCTCCTCTTTTGACTAGATTTTGACATGGTGGTTACACAGTTAATTTCATTTATGGCCCTTCTATATCTTACTCCTTTTAGCTGTTTTTTTTTCTTTTCAATTTCTGATAGGCTCAACTATCTATGACATGCAACTTATTAATAAGGCGACCTACCAACTGTGATATCATGTTATTTATTTATTCATTTGTGTGTGTGTGTGGAGTAAGTATTTTGTTATGGTTTTTGCGAATACTTGTGTCAAAGCTAAAATTCTGGTTTCTAACAACCCTAACACACACACACACACATACACACACACACGCGCGCGCGCAAAATAGGCAGCAATCGTCATTGTTTGATGGACTTGTATTTCCAACTGAAATAACGACTCGTATTTCCAACTGAAATAACGTTAACGGATCAACGTCCGGATATCGTCAGGTTGTCCGTTAATTTGAAAAAACAAAAACAAAAATTCTCGTTGCATTAATGGATCGATTTGAAGAAAATTCGGACTGGGCACATCAGTATAAGTTGGAAAGATATGCAATCTGCCAGAAGAATATTTCAGAAATGACTGGAGAACCATCCTATTTCGTATGGAAGTGAAATGCCGAGGCTTTCTTGCGAACTCAACCCCCACGTTCTCTAATAATCTTTCTTTTATTTGTCTCTCTGCCTGTCTCTATTTTTTGTTTACAAATCCTGCTTTCGGTTTCGATTCTGGCTGATGGGACCAAAGTTCCCTTCTATCATTACTTTTTTAATTGACTTTATTATAATATATACGTAATCTCCATAAATCAAAATATCATATTTAACCGTATTTTACGATCGGGCAACGCCGCGAGCACCTGCCCTGCTAGTATATAATATATTCTATCAGGATCTGTTAACCAGCATTGCCCGGTGGAAGCCTGAACCCCTGCAAAAAAGTACAATACGATTGTTGTTGGTGGCTATTTCCGTCCCTGAACTATTGCGGACACTAGCGGTCGTGGCTGAAATGTAATAATCTGACTTTCACTGGTTATTAGGGATGGTTTGGCGCGATAACATGTAGGTATTGTTTGAATTAATAAAAAGTAATTAAGTAAATGCGTAAATCAGTATCAATTAATTACGAAAAATAGTCAATTAGAATAATAATGGAAAGTAAAAACAGAAGATTTAGAAGTTAGTGATTCTCGCTCTATATAAACAATTACAATTTTTTCACTTCACTTCTTTGGATATTGACGGCGTTATGAATAGACACCCTCAACATTCTCATGTAAAGAACTGCTTTCGGAGTAGAAGATCCCGTTTTTTGGGGGTGGTGGTGATGGAAAGATAATTCCCCCAAATTCAACCGTGATAATCGTTGTCAACATACCCACCTTTAAATGCTAAAAAAAAAAAAAAAAAAAAAAAAAAATAGGAGTGGCTGTCTCGGTGGGAGAGAAGATTTTTTTTTATCGCGTGTGCATACAAACCTAGGACCAGTGAATTACATTGCATAATACAGGTCTTTATATTTCTACGAGCACTTGTCTTCGCAAAATTTGAATAATTTTTTTTTTATAAGCATAGTCGAAAACCTATAAATGTCGTCATTCTAAACAAAATTGTGGAGTGGACTTAATCTATAAATTCCATTCCCCTCCAAATAATTAACGTGTGTGCGATCTCGAGAATCAGTCCAGAAAAAAATTAAATAAAATACTCCGAAGAATTTAAAATTGGTGAAAACGCAAGTATACAGGGTGACCCCCCCCCAAAAAAAACGGACCCCAACTCTAATTAGGCCCTGTTTCTTAGTGTTTTGTCCGAATGAAATGAAACTTTGGTCATAACTAGTTTATTATATCTAAAACATCACATCAAAACACTAGGATCTTTGGCCTTTTTTCTCCGTTCTACAGCATATGTTCTAGGTGACCTCCATTTAGCTTTTGTTTATTTTTGGGTCACCCTGTATAAAAAATAATTGTTTCTATGTGTAATGGAATTTACGTTAAAACTACAGCTTAGGTAAACGGTGTAAAAAATCGGTAATTGTACATAAAAGCAGAGTCTAACTTACAAAAACGCCAGCAGGTATGGAAGCACAAAATGGATACTCTTCAAAACTGTATACTTATTTTGTCCAAATATATAAGTAAACAGTTTTGAAAAATAGCGGACGTATTGTATCCATTTTATCCTTCCATTCCTCAATTGACAGACCTGTCGGTGTGTTTAAAAGTTAGAGTCTGGTTTTATGCACAATTACCAAAAAATCTAATTGTCAACCGGAATAGACCCCCCCCCAAGTAAAGGAAAACATGGGGTTTTCCAGGGCAGGTTTCTATTTTATTTTCGTTGTGGGGTAGTGCCGTGTCGGTATTTTGTACATGTTTACATTCCCAAACCATTGTGTTTACATTTATCTGAGTGTTCCGGACGTGCAAGCAAAGACGGAGAAGACATTATGTATATAAATTTTTTTTTACTTGTGCACGTTTGTTCCAGTAATTAAGGTTATCAGTATGACTGTTTATGAGCGGCTAATATGTGTGTACTTTTATTTAGCGCTAGTGTCTCATGTGGAGGGCGACGCCATTTTTGTAAACTTTTAGAAGTAATCGTTTATTTAGGAATTAGTTTCAGTCTGATATATGAGAATGTCAGGTCTCAGCCAATCAGAAAGAGCGGAACATACTAGGGAGCCGTTATTATTTGGGATTCGGAAAGAATATGCTATGTCTATGTATGTCTTAGCCAGTTACGGAGGGTGTAATCACACAACAGTTGAAAAATGTAAAATTGGACCTGGTGACAACTGGTAGCGGTGAGAGCACTATATCTTAAGAGATGTAGATGTAGATGTAGATGTGGCGATTGTGATGGTGTTGTTCAGTGGATGTAATTAGCATTTATTATCACGAGTGAATGTGGCGGAAATGGTTGTCGTAAGCTACGTAAGATAGTGGCTATCAGGCTAGATATATTGTATTTGTATGTGGTATCTACGATACTTTGGTCCAGAGGGGAATTTCTGCAATCAAAATATTATATATGGAGAACTTATACATATATATATCTACACACTCAAACATATATGTGAGGATAAACACATATATACACATATATGCATCTATATAATATATGTATACAGGCATATATATATATATATATATATATATATATATATATATATATATATATGACAATGTCTATTAATTCATTAATGTGTATGCCGGCCATAGCGTTTATTCGGACATCAGCTTTTCACCTGGGGATTCGATTTGAGTGGACGCTTCTCATTGGCTGAATGTAAGAGTGACGTATCAACAAATGTATTGCCCTAATAGCTTTCCTGTGATTGAATAACATGCTCGGAGTTTTCCTTGATTTTTACGACCTTCTGCTCCGAAAGATTTAGGGAAATTGTGGTGGTGGTGGTGGTGGTGGTGTGTGTGTATGTGTGTGTGTGTGGAGGGAGAGAGAATGAGCGACGGGTAGCCAGGGTGTGGGGTGGAAGGAGTGCTGATTGGAATCTATAATCCGTAATGACGATGGAACACAAAGATAACACAGTCCGATATGTCGAAATTGGATCTCTGTTTACACAGGTCGATAATAATCCATTATGAGATAGAAGTGGATACTACAGCGGGGGTTCGTCATTAATAATAATACAAAACACATATAAATAAATAAAATAAAACCGGGGACGATAAGTATGCAAATGGATTAATGGGGAAACAGCAATCATAAGATAAAAAGAAAAAAAAATGTTACATGCGTACGCGAATGTTTATTAAATGCTTTGTCCGTCCGCCCGCCGCTTAATTGATCATTTCATCATTTCAAATATTGTTAAACCCTCTTTAAAATAAGAATGGGTTCTTATGTATTATTAGCACGCCGCCTGTCATTGCTCGGTATTAAAATACGCTTATATATGATATTTTGATTTATGCAGATTTCGTATTTATTATTACAGAGCCAATTCTCTATTAATCATTATATTGTACCCAATATATAGCAGTGATCGTCTAGCTTGTCCCGATCAAAATGTACGCTTAAATATGATATTTTAATAAATAGAGATTTCATGTTTATTATTAAAGAGTCAATATTCTGTTGATTATTATATTGTACCCGATATATAGTAGTGGTTTCAGAGGTAAAATAACAAAAATATAACTTGGGTGCAATCAGCTAGAATTGAAACCAAAACATATAGCTCTTTAGCCTTATTTATTTTCATTTGATCGAAGTCCATAAGCACATAAAAATAAAAGGAAAAACACAAAAAACGCGTAACAGTGTTACAGATATTAATTTATATTTGCGCATGCGTAGAAATGTTGTAAACTCTTTAAAATTCAGTATGTTATTGCTATACATTTTATGAGATGACTGAAGAATTTTTATGATTGCAGGTTCAAATAAACAGCTACGATAGGAATTGGAATACGCCCTAATAAAGCCTGATCGTCACGCTAGTGAATTTCCAAAATGCAATCTGGCCGTGAGGTCAGTTTAGAAGAATGATATGCAATAAAATTCTGTTTTAAACTTGGAAAAAATGCAACAGAAACATATGCAATACTTCAGACTGCTTTTACACCATATTGCATGAATCGAGCACTGGTTTTTGAGTGGCATAAGAGTTTCAAGGAAGGCAGAAAGTTTGTGTGGAATGATGAAAAGTGTGGAAGGAGCAAAGAAGTCAGAAAACCAGAGTTGATTGGCCAAATAAAGAATTTCATGGGTAAGGGCAGTCATGCGTGTCTACAAAGACAATTAGTGCACAGTGTTACAACTGTACTCGCGATTATTCGCGAGGAACTGAAGATACGGAAGATTTGGTTATTCCCTAAGCTCAAGGAAAACCTTAGAGGCTCTCGTTATGAAACAATTGAGGAGATGAAAGAGGATATGATGAGTATCATTGGCACGTTCACACAAGAGGACTTACATGGGGCTTTCCAAAAATTGTCGGAAACGCACAAGTGCTTTGCAGCCAGAGGAGATTACTTCGAAGAGGACTACAGTTCCATGTGGCAATAAAAATGCTTATATGAAAAAAAGTCGGGAAACTTATTTAAGACACCTCGTATGATAGTTTTTTCTTTTATTTACATAGGCATAACCACTTATCAAGGCCAAAGACCACTCGATGATAAGGGTTAAGAGGGTACAGTAGTCAATTGGACAATATAGTAATCTTTAGCAATGGAAATTCGGTAAATTTATTAACTTAAGTGGAACGGCTAATCAAGAACTTGTTTACGTTGGACTTGAAGACAACCATATTGTAGTCAGCTGGAAAGCAGAAAAACAGATGACAGGCGTGCAGTTAAAAAAAAAAAAGCTTTGTTCATGGAATCTACGTTTAGGTGTAGGCACAGATAAAGAGTGGGGGCAATTATTGATAGTGTTTTCAGCTTGCTGTATTAATTAATTATATCAAATGTAATTTACAACATCTGATTTCGAGTCCATTTAGCTAAAAAATCTGACAGCTTCCACTATCATATAACTTGTAACTCTACACACGTCCGTACTCAGTATGAAAATTAATTTGTGAAACAGTTTACCGTTACTATATGTTAATCAAATTTTGAACAAACATACAGATGTACGACTTTATTTAACGAGATGTATCTCATTATATTTCTTTACGTACCTCTAGTTAATCACACCATATCTTCCAGCATCCCTGTACATTTACGCATCTGGTTCCATCTTCCTAATTCTCTCATCTCGGCAATCTACAACGCCCCCTACTAACTCTTTTATCTGCATTTAATTATCACCTTCCTGTATTTATTTTTGATTCTCGAACTGGTACTACTGGATCAGGCTGTCAGAAGATATTGGCTTTCTGACCTAAAATGTAACACAGATGTTATGTTTTGTTTCCTTACTTTTGACAAAACTCAATCAATTTCTGCAACGACGAAACAAAAACAATTATTTTCTTCCACAAAACGACAACAAAAAGTAAACAAAACAAACATAAATAAATATTTTTCTATTAAGAGTTAGGCACTTACGGGAATTACAGAAAGGTGATAATTAAATGGAGATAAAAGAATTAGTTAGTGGGGGTTGTAGATTGGCGAGTTGGAAGTTGGTTGGTTGGCTTTTGATTTACGGCATATCAACCATTTTCAGATTATTTAATGCCGAATCCAGTGATTTTAAAGAACTTTTATTTTAATAGAATATATATTTTTTGAAGTCGGTTTCTATTTAACCCATAGTTGGGATCCTAACAGGTACTACTACTCCTGGTCAGAGTGGACTTGGGAGAAATGGCAATTAAAGGGTGGCTCCACACTCCCCAAAGCCCGCAAGCTGGGGCCTCACCAACGGATATAGTTTAAGGTCAAATCCAGGACTGCTCCAGACAAGGCTGGAAGTTACTTCGTATAACGAGCTAACAAGAACGAAAGATGATTATTGCAAAGACAGAAGGTGCCTATTGACCATAAAGTTGAAAAGGCCAAGTCTACATGCAGGAGAAAAATAGTCTAAAAGAACAGAGTTCCAAAAGCTTGGAAAAAAGCTACTGGAATAGGAAGCTGTATTACTATGAAGCATCGAAACGGTAAATAATCACTAGACAAACGAACACGAACACTCCCCAGAGCCCGCAAGCTGGGGCCTCACCATCGGATATAGTTTAAGGTCCTATCCAGGACCAGCGAGTAGGAAGAATGCGATTTTTCCATGAAGGTTAATGTAATAAATTGACAAAAAGTTTATAATTGACAAATCGGAGTCAAGTTCTATTTTAATATTTTGTTTCCTACATTCTTACTGCAACAAACTAATATTTTCCACTTTTATCACATTCAACGATACTACTAAAAATTTTGTTTTTTCTCTGCAGTGCATACTTATCTACCCTACGCGATCACACTTTAGCAACTTTTGCTTCATTTGACAAATCTCCCTTCTGATTTCTAAATCTTTGCTTGTTTTCCACCTGACTACAACTTGGATGTCTTCCAGTCCAAAATAAACAAATTCCTGATTCAAGTCCAACATAAACAAATTCCTAATAAACCGCCCCCTTTTCCCGTTTAGTTAATTATTGTATTTTTAATTATTGTATTTTTATTGGTTAATCATTGTATCTTGTCATTGGCAAATTATTGTATTTTTTATTTGTTAATTATTGTATTTTTATTGGTTAATTATTGTATGTTCTATTAGTAAATTATTGTATTTTTTTATTGGTAAATACTGGGAACTCAAGGAAAGCGGACATTCGCCGGTAGTCGAATGGAAAATAATATGACAAGCTACCACGTGTAGGGACCTAGACTACCCATGTAGATTATGCCTTCATTAAAAATTTTCTATCCTGTACTTTAAAGAACCCTAACATCTATTAAACTGTAGAAGAGAAATAGCAAACAACTGTGCTCACAAGATAAAATTTACTCTAGGATAGCGATACAAAATAGTTTTAAAACTAACAAAAATAATAGAAAATAAACAAATAAATAAATAAATTAAATAAACATGAATATACATAAACGATCACACATATATGTATGTATATATATATATGTATATATATGTGCATATATGTATGTACATATATATATATTTATATATAAATTAACATAAAAAACAAAAAAAAACACTAACCTAGATTTAAACAGATCAAGAGACTAGATATCCAGGCTAAGTAGAGCACACACAAAGGAACAGGTCAACTGGCTGAAGGAAGGGCGCGGTGGATACTAGAAAGCTGATTTGTTTACTAAACTCTCAATAGAAGATGCGTATATAAAAACGACAAACAACCACAAAATTCGCGCATAAGCTTGAAGAGTCCTAGAGTAGATGAAACGCGGAATATTTAGTGTAGCTTAATCGCCATATATATTTTATAACTTACTATATATATATATATATATATATATGTATATATATATATATATATATATATATATATATATATATATATATATATATATATATGCGTGTGTGTGTGGATTTATTACAGAGCAATTTAAATTTAATATAACAATTTATAATAAGTAATAAATGGGGAAAATAAAGTTTAGGAGGTAAATTAAAGAAGATGAATAAAAGGAATTATTATAAATATTAAATCATGTCTGTTTAGTCTGGACAGAAAAATAAGTGGAAAACACATTCTAATGAGATTGTAGTTAAAAAAAACCCAGCATAATTTAAATTGAAAATCGTATATAATAATTAATAAATGAGGAAAATAAAATAAAGAGGTAAATTTTTTAAAAATAAAATGAGTAATTATTAATAAAATGAATAATTTTAAATACAAAAGTATGTCTGAAAGGAAAAATAAATAAATAAATAAATAAATAAGAGACTTGAAAAACAACGAAAATTACTCCCGACATCGGTTATATATTTTTGACTGTTTGTGACTTGTAAAGATTGTGTTTGAATATGTTTTTTTCACGAGAATTGTCTGAAGAGGTTGTTACATTAAAAATACATTATAACATAACTTAACTGTTTGTTGAAGATCTCACACGAAACAGATCTGTAACGTATACTCTTATGAGAAAATAGAAGAACGTGTTTTCCAAAATTGTGAATTGAATATATATATATATTTATATATATTGTAGTTTAAATACAGAGCAATTTAAATTGATAACAGTTTACAATAAGTAATAAAATGAGAAAATAAATTTTAGGAAGTAAATTAAATAAGATGAATAAAATGGAATTATTATACATACGAAACTATGTCGGTTTAGTGTTGATAGATAAACAAGTGGAAGTCACATACTTTTGTAGTTTAAAGAACAGAATAATTTGAATTGAAAATAATATACAATAATTAATAAATGGCGAATATACATGCAACGAGGTAAATTATATTAAATAAAACGAATAAAAATATAGAAGAACGTGTTTTAAAAATTATGAACTGAACTTTAGTATGCGTATATATATATATATATATATATATATATATATATATATATATATATATATATAAATATATGTCTGAATATCATTGAGTATCAGACAAATTTAGAACATTTAGTACAATACTATTTATATATTATTGTCTATCCAGCTATAACTGGAAAACATTAATCTTGGAATATTTACAAGAAAACCATAAAATAATATATATATATATATATATATATATATATATATATATATATATCCCAGTTTTTACTTTTTCTAATATGTTCCTATTTACTCTCATTTTATGTGCGTATTTCATTCATATACTTACTCATTCATTTATTTCTTACTTGTTTCCCCAATTGTTCTTTTTGTTGAGTTCTTCCTTTTCATTCATCTAACCAAAAAAAAAAAAAAAAAAAAAAAAAAAAAAACGAAAATGAAGAAGAAGCTAGAAAAAAGAGACAGGTTAACCACACAACCAAGAGCAACTGCTCAACTCGCACGCCCGCTATGCTACTGGCAAGATAAAAAAAAAAATCTTTGACTGGTGCCAGACAGCCTACCGGAAGTACGCTCAAACGGAAGTTCGCACAACTTTTTACAATTAGTAAATAAATTGTAAAATAAATGAATTAATTTGAAAAATAAAACAAAACAATCTTTTCTCCCTCTCTCCCCTATCCCCTCTCTCTCTCTCTCTCTCTCTCTCTCTCTCTCTCTCTATATATATATATATATATATATATATATATATATATATAAATATATATATATAAATACACATGCATTACTATAAATATATATACATACACACAGAGATAGATAAAGAGACAGAGAAATCAAGAGTAGGAGGTAGATAGATAGATAGATAGATAGAGAGAGAGAGAGAGAGAGAGAGAGAGAGAGAGAGAGAGAGAAAGAGTGAGAGAGAGAGAAAGAGAAAGAGTGAGTTAATGTTGACCAGGTTTTTGAGTAAGTGTTTTTTTTTTTTATATAACTTTTCTTACCTCAGGGTTAAGATTCTAATGTTGTGTGTTCGCCAGAAAATGAACAATTTTTTGGAAGAATCCCAAATTTTGACAATTGTTACGATCCGCGTCTTTCCAAGCAGCACATAGACACACTCAAACAAACGCACACACATACAATAAAGACACACGCGCGAGCGCGCCCCCCCACAAACTTGTGCATTTTGTTATGGTAGTTACGCATAAATTAAAATATGATTGTAGCAAATACAAGCAGGCAGCCCGGCGTTGCCCGGTCGTACGATACACTTAAATATAATATTTTAATTCATGCAGATTACGTATTTAATATTACAGAGACAATTCGCTATCGATTCTTATATAAAACCTAATACATAGGAGTGTGATCAAAACTAAAAACATATATATGCCTTGGGTGCCATCGGCTAGAATCGAAACCAAAGCATACAACTCTCCATCTTCATTATTTAGCCCCTGAGCCAAGCCCATAAGCATGCATATATATATATATATATATATAGTCACCCACATACAGTACTGTTTCACTGCGGCTAGCCAGGATAGAAACCCGATCGCCCAAACGACACTTTGGGCTATACGGCAGGGAATTAACAATATTTTGACATTGTCCAAATACATAAGCTCAATTTGTTTACACAAAGAGCATCGCTTTATCACTTCGTAATATTCTCAACCTAAGATAGGGAGCATTATATATATCTATAATATAAAGCTGAACGTCTGTGTGTGTGCCTGGTCCACGAATAGGCTCCTATATGGTTGAGTATTATAGATAACTGATAACATATAATGATAGAAGATCTATCGAGACACAGCAATGGGGATGTTTGATCTGGCATAATGATGATTCATTAAAATTGTGGGGTCTGCGTACGCGCCTGGTCCACAAAGTATAGAAATAAAAAATTTAAAAATTAAAAAAAACCCCGCTTACAAGTGTTTTTGATATAGATGTACATAATACTACTTTGATAATTATGTTTTAACTTAAATAGGGATGGTATAATAAAATTGTGGGGTCTGCATTCGCGCCTGGCCTCCATAGAACGGAAATAGGCACAAACTTTAATAAAGACTTACCATATCTATCTGCGTAAGTATACTTTGATAATTATGTTTCAGTTTAAGAAATATAGTATAATAAAATTATGGGGTGTTCGTTCGCGCCTGACCTCCATAGAATGTAAATATGTCACAAAGTTTAACAAGATTTTTTTAATATAGATCCACAGAATATTGTGATAAGTGAACAGGTATGGTATAATAAATTATGGGGTTTATCTATTTTATTTTTACTTTCATCATATTTTGCTTTGGTTTTGATACCCCCAAATTTGAAGCTATCTCTTTACAACCCTTCCTTTTCATAGCCTATCATACTTTCATAAATCAGAGTCCATTTTCTGTAGGCTGATTTTGAACCCAGTCAATGACGGGTACTTTTGCTAGTATATATAGAAAGATTCTTTGGATGTTTCATAAACAGTTTCTTTGAAGGACAGCCAATCTGAGTTTACATCTCCGATTGGTTCAGCAAGTCTCTCATTGAGAGCATTCACCAGCTCTTCTCTTACATTTTGACGTTTGAAGCCGTTGCCATCCAGCTTCTTATGGGGGTGGTTCTTTATCTTTATTTTGCGTCTAAGTTTGAATCTCGCTTGTGTCCGGATCATAATATGGTCAATGTTGCAGTTTGCTCCCATCATTACTCTCGTGTCTAGGATATCTGGGAGGTCACGTTGACGAGTGATGACGAACTCAATGAGGTGCCAATGTTTACTTCTAGGGTGCACCCAGGAGTTCCTGTGAACAGGCTTGTGTTTAAAGAAGGTGTTGGTGATGCAAAGCTGATGCTCAGTGCAAAGTGAAAGGAGGAGCTCCCCATTTGAGTTGACTTTCCCGCATCCATACTTACCTAGTGCTCTGGGCCAGGTGATATAATCCTGTCCTACCCCGGCGTTCAAGTCTCCCATGAGTATGATCTTATCCGGTTTTGGTACGGATGCAAGTGTCTAACTGATAGTAGAATATATCAATAGTTTCCTGAGAGTTTGTCATAGTCGGAGCATATATAGCTATCAGGGTACACCAACGGTCTTCTGATAAAGGTAGCCTGAGTGTCATCAGCCTGTCATTTATCGTATGGGGCACTTCTATCAGTTTCGTCACTAGCTCGTTTTTGATGGCTCGCCCGACACCGGACTCGCTTCTCTCACTAGAGGCCTTGTCACTCTAGTAAATGGTGTAGCCGGACTCTCTAATGCAACCGCTCTCTTTAAAACTGACTTCACTCAGGGCAGCAATATCGATGTCATATTTTTCTAATTCGCGCGATATAATCGCACTTCATCTTTCTGGTCTTGCCGAATCAGACCTTTCAAGCATCGTTCGTATGTTCCACGATGCAAACTTGAAGTTGGCTGTATTGTGGGCCTTATTATCCTGGGTGACGCCCTGTCAGTATGAGTTCTTTTTCTGTTTTCGTTTCACGGTTCGTAAGGAATTTGCTGACAAGATAGTTTAAGGATAAAGTGGGTTTTCTAAGTTGCCATTTCACCCCTCTCCTCCAATGGGGTACGCCAGACTGACAAGGATTGCCCAAGACGAGTCGGCAGCTCATTGGTCGCAATGACTAGCCAGAATGAGTGTTTTCAACTTTCTCAAACTGCCTTAACAGAGCGTCACAGTTTCTGGTTTTTCTGTTTGGGTTGAGCTTCCCATAGATCCCTGCACTG
Source organism: Euprymna scolopes (assembly GCF_053919585.1). Taxonomy (NCBI): domain Eukaryota; kingdom Metazoa; phylum Mollusca; class Cephalopoda; order Sepiida; family Sepiolidae; genus Euprymna; species Euprymna scolopes. The sequence continues at coordinate 52,863,001 of NC_136522.1, read as the reverse complement.
TTAGCCTGAAGTTCAGTTTCCAGTGACGTCCGCCAGGAGGCCAGCACAGAGTCCTGACTGACAGCTACACTTCGTACATCTGTCAAGCCCTTGGGTGATTGGTTCCGCAGTGGTGGTGGATGACAGTCCAAGAGATGCGCTGGATCGTGTTATGGAACCGATCGCGCGCGCACACACACACACGTATATACACACACGCATTTGTATATGCGTATATCCGCAAGCACCTATATTCATAAACACACAGAAAAGCACCAACCAGCATATGCCTATGTACAAATATATACATATCCAAAGAGTACCACGAGAACTGGTTCGATGAGAACTGCGAAGAAATCAAGCAACTCGTCAACCAGAGAAACGCTGCAAGAAGTTCAATGTTGTTCAGGAACACTAGATCCATCAAAGCAAAGTACGCTAAGGCAAACAGCAAGCTCCAGAGCAGATGTAGGGAACTTAAGAATATTTGGTGGATGGCTAAGGCTGCTGAACTACAGATTCTGGCTGACATCAATGACATGAAGGGTTTCTATGGGAGTATGAAAGCAGTCTGGGGCCCAAATGTGAGCATCCCGATGAACTACTTGCAAGCGACAATTCCCCTCTCCTCACTGACAAATACGAGCTTCTAAAACGATGGACTGAGCATTTCAAAACATTGCTAAACGAGACGCCAGACATTGACGAACGAGCAATAATCAACCTGGAGCAGTTCCCGACACAGCACTAGATGGATAGATGCCCTGACTCAGATGAAATCTGCAAAGCAGTGCTAATGTTACAGGATGGCAAATCAGCTGGGTCTGCCAATTAAGATTCAAGACCAGGAGCTTTACAATATCAGCAAATTCAAATACCTAGGGACCGCGGTCATAAACACCACCAAAATGGACGAGGAGATTTCTACAAGCATTGTTAACGCCTCCATATCCTATGGAAAACTCAAACAGAAGGTCTGGCAAAATAAAGATCTGACTTCCAGAACTAAATGCTTGATGTACCGCGCCATCGTCCTTTCGTCACTCTTATACGGTGCAGAAACTTGGCCAGTGTACAAACTGGTAGCCCGCAAGCTCAACGCCTATATGATGAGACGCCTTCGCCAGATTTTAAATGAAAAGTGGTATGACTTTGTCAGCAACAGGGAGATCCTATCAAAAGCCAACCTCCCAAGCATGTATGACCTGCTCATCCGGAAAAACCTGAGATGGGCCGGGCACGTAAACAGAATGGAGAACTCCCGACTACCAAAACAGATACTGTTTTCAACACTGGAGGATGGGGTACGAGGCATAGGCAGACCTAAGCTCAAGTTTCGTGACACCGTCAAACGAAATCTAAAGGACAGGTTGATCCCTACTGGAAGCTGGCAAACCTTCAGTCGCGACCGCGACAAGTGGAGAATGATTGTTCACAGGAAGTCGTCTTCGGACACGAAGGACAGCACTTGACACACACACACACACACACACACACACACACACACACACACACACACACACACACACACACACACATATATATATATTAACTTTCAGAACGGTTAAATGCTACCTAATAATCATTTCTAAGTGACAGTCTTCTGGAGGTTGAAGGTTCAGTCCTCATGATGTTACATAGGGTTATCATTGAGGGGCACCATTTACGTTTGGTGTATAACATAAAAGGATTCCGTGTGCGTATGATTGTCTCTAATATAAATGGTTGTGTGTTTGATTATCATAAAGGGAATCGTGTGTGTGACATGTATTTTCAGAACCTACCTCTGCTTCTTCGATGTTGGACCATCTGGAAATTTCTCATCCTGGAGGGAGACTTGATACCTGTTTTTTGGATGAAGATTCAATCACTCCAAGACAAGGAATTAGTTTTATAGTTTTTTATTTCACTTTCCCCAGAGGTCCTGCAGGAGGTGGAAGTGAAATCGGCCTGTGTGGGTTCTTCTTCTACACACGTCAGCGTGCGTCCCCCCACCGTGGAGAGGAGGAGACAACGGGAAGCCGTCCGTTGTCTTTTGTGTCCAAATCAAATCTCACAGCTCTAGCCAACCTGACCACGTCACTCATACGTAATCTGGTCAGCTGACCCTCGGTTCTGGTAAACGTGTCTACACTCCACGTTTACTCGCCTCTCTCTCTCTCTCTCTCTCTCAATCCATTTTGTAACAATGACAGGCAATACTAAAAATATAATTAGGAACTATTGAAGATTTCTGTCAGATCATAGCTGACAGAATGAGGATAACTTACCACTATTGATTAAAAATTGTTTCAGTTTAATTCCAGATTTCGACTTAGGATAGACAAGACGTACACGATTCCCGAGTTCGACTAAGGATAGACAAGACGCACACAATTCCCGAGTTCGACTTAGGATAGACGAGACGTACACGAAGAACGTCAGAGCTACTAAGAGTACCCTTTTCTACTTTGACAAGTAATTCTTTTGGTATTATAGTGAAGAAACTCTCGAACCAGTTTCTTCCAGAAATATAAATAATCGCCATTAAAGAGAGCTGACGTCATTTCCAGTGACACGAGCCAGCGTTTTTTTCAAACATCTATAAAATACATTGAATTCGTCTAAAATTACGTAGAAATTACATTGAAATTGTCGGAAAATTGATGCCCTCTTTTAAAAAACCCGGCTCGTTGACCCACACAGAATCAATATTTTTAGTCAATTTATCCATATTATTCATGCGAGAGATTGCTCTTTCCAACGATACCAATTTCATCGTGGTTCAATACCGATAACAAAAGTTTTAGCAAAACATACAAACATGAAAACATATACACTAACAGACAAGTGAGATTTATATACGGCTTCGAAATCTAGTGGGCAGTGCACTTTTCTCCTTCTCATTTCCTTTATAGAAGAGATGTTGCGAGTGTATCTTTGTTCTATTGATATTTTCATGGCAGGTGATCGACTGAGCCCCCCCTCCATCGTAAAACATTTGCAACAAACACCCATTTACCTACAACCATTGTACCAGATTGTCCATCGTCTCTATCTGTGCCTAAAACTAAATGACATTTTCATGAGCGAAGTTTGTTTCCTAGAACTATCTTTTGAATTGAAAACCATGTTTAATTTCACAAGATTTTACTCCGATGGGTAGCTAATCTGTATAAGTCCTAGAGATGAAAAATACTTTTCGGTGGGTAGCTAATCTATATAAGGTTTTGGAAAATAACTGATATATATATAAGTCTTGAACTTTAAAAAATTGCAGAAACGGATCAAAGATCTTTTTAGTGTGGATATAAAAAATCATGCGTGAGAATTCTAAAAGACCCAATATTATTATGGAGCAATTCCGGTTTCTGATTGGTTGCAGCAGAACGTAGCTCAACTTGATTGGACAATTCCTGTCGCTAGTGTCCATAAGTAGAACATTCCAATTTTTTTGTAATCATACCCGTCATTATATCAAAAATATGGCAACACTATCCATAAACGGAGCACAATACTTCAGGACTGCTTCTCAACTGACTATAACATGGCCGTTTTCAAGTTTAATGTAAACAATATTTCGTTTAGACGTGCTCTAAAACAATCAAACTCTACCCAAGATCCATCATTGCCGATCATCACAGTGTCGTCCCATTGCCCATCTATCACACATTAACCCTTATCCTCGAGTGGCCTCTGGGTGTTGATCAGCGATGTTTCTGACAAAGAGAGAAGAATTGTTGATTTGTTGGTTAGAATTTATTCTATGAAACACTTATCTTTGGCAACTTTTTGTCCTTGAAGTAGTATTTTTAGCTCCTTATATGAAGTGGCTTCATGTCTTGTATGGAGCGATTTCCATTAGAAAAGTAGTAATTTCCATACAGTAAAAAAAGATTACATCGGTCGTAATGTTGTGAGAATAACAACCTTGATGTAAAAATTCCAAATATCATAAAATTATATAGTATAAAACCAAAATAGCATAAAATCCAAATAGCATGAAATCGAAATAGCATAAATACAAATAGCATGAAATACAAATAGAATAAAATACAAATAGAATAAAATCCAAATAGCGTGAAATCCAAATAGAATAAAATACATATAGCATAAATACAAATAGCATAAATTACAAATAGCATAAATACAAATAGCATAAATACAAATAGCATAAATACAAATAGCATAAAATATAAATAGAATAAAATACAAACAGCATAAAATCCAAATAGTATAAAATACAAGTAGTATAAAATGCAAATAGAATACAATACTAATAGCATAAATACAAATAGCAGATTATACAAATACCATAAATAACAATAGCATAAATACAAATAGCATAAAATACAAATAGCATAAAATACAAATAGTATAAAATCCAAATAGCATAAAATCCAAATAGTATGAAATAAAAATATAATAAAATACAAATAGCATAAAATACAAATAGTATGAAATACAAATAGAATAAAATAAAAATAGCATGAATATAAATAGCATAAAATCCTAATAGTATAAAATCCAAATAGCATAAAATCCAAATAGAATAAAATACAAATAGCATAAAATACAAATAGAATAAAATACAAATAGCATGAAATACAAATAGAATAAAATAAAAATAGCATAAATCCCAATAGCATAAATACAAATAGAATAAAATCCAAATAGAATAAAATCCAAATAGCATAAAATCCAAATAGTTTAAAATCCAAATAGCATAAAATCCACACAGCCTAGAATCCAAATAGAATAAAATCCAAATGGAATTAAATACAAATAGCATATATCCAAATAGCATAAATATAAATTGCATCAAATACAAATAGCATAAATCCAAATAGCATAAAATCCAAATAGTATAAAATACAAATAGCATGAATACAAATAGCATAAAATACAAATAGTATAAGATACAAATAGCATAAAATCTAAATAGCATAAAATCCAAATAGAATAAAATACAAATAGCATAACATACAAATAGTTAAAATACAAATAGTATAAAATACAAATAGCATGAATACAAATAGCATAAAATACAAATAGTATAAGATACAAATAGCATAAAATCTAAATAGCATAAAATCCAAATAAAATAAAATACAAATAGCATAACATACAAATAGCATACATACAAATAGCATAAATACAAATAATATAACATCCAAATCGCATAAAATCCAAATAGTATAAAATCCAAATAGAATAAAATACAAATAGCATAAATACAAATAGCATGAAATACAAATAGCATAAAATACAAATAGCATAAAATACAAATAGCATAAATACAAATAGCATAACATCCAGATAGAATAAAATAAAAATAGCATAAAATCCAAATAGCATAAATCCAAATAGCATGAAATACAAATAGCATAAATCCAAATAGCATGAAATACAAATAGAATAAACTACAAATAGTATAAAATACAAATAGAATAAAATACAAAAAGTATAAAATACAAATAGCATAAAATACAAATAGCAGAAATCCAAATAGCATAAAATACAAATAGGTTAAAATACCAATAGCAAAAATACAAATACCATGAAATACAAATTGTAAAAAATACAAATAGCATAAATACAAATAGTATTACATGCAAATAGAATTAAATACAAATAGCATGAAATACAAATAGCATAAAATACAAATAGCACAAAATACAAATAGCATAAAATACAAATAGCATAAACTCCAAATAATATAAAATCAAAATAGCATGAATCAAAATAGCACAAAATAAAAATAGCATAACATCCAAAATAGCATGAAATACAAATAGCATAAAATTCAAATAGTATAAAATACAAACAGCAGAAAATAAAAATAGCATAAAATCCAAATAGCATGAAATAAAATAGCATGAAATCCAAATAGCATGAAATACAAATAGCATAAAATACAAATAGCATAAATACAAATAGCATAACATCCAAATAGAATAAAATAAAAATAGCATAAAATCCAAAAAGCATAAAATCCAAATAGAATAAAATAAAAATAGCATGAAATACAAATAGCATAAAATACAAATAACATAAATACAAATAGTATAAAATACAAATAGCATAAAATCCAAATAGAATAAAATACAAATAGCTTAAATAAAAATAGAATAAGATATTAATAGAATAAATACAAATAGCATAAAATACAAATAGCATGAAATAAAATAGCATGAAATCCAAATAGCATGAAATACAAATAGCATAAAATACAAATAGCATAAATACAAATAGCATAACATCCAAATAGAATAAAAAAAAATAGCATAAAATCCAAAAAGCATAAAATCCAAATAGAATAAAATAAAAATAGCATGAAATACAAATAGAATTAAAATACAAATAACATAAATACAAATAGTATAAAATCCAAATAGCATAAAATCCAAATAGTTTAAAATCCAAATAGCATAAAATGCACACAGCCTAAAATCCAAATAGAATAAAATCCAAATAGAATGAAATACAAATAGCATATATCCAAATAGCATAAAATATAAATAGCATCAAATACAAATAGCATAAATCCAAATAGCATAAAATCCAAATAGTATAAAATACAAATAGCATGAATACAAATAGCATAAAATACAAATAGTATAAGATACAAATAGCATAAAATCTAAATAGCATAAAATCAAAATAAAATAAAATACAAATAGCATAACATACAAATAGCATACATACAAATAGCATAAATACAAATAGCATAAATACAAATAGTATAACATCACAATCGCATAAAATCCAAATAGTATAAAATCCAAATAGAATAAAATACAAATAGCATAAAATACAAATAGAATAAAATACAAATACCATGAAATACAAATAGCATAAAATACAAATAGCATAAATACAAATTGTATTAAATGCAAATAGAATTAAATACAAATAGCATGAAATACAAATAGCATAAAATACAAATAGCATAAATACAAATAGCATAAAAGCAAATAGCATGAAATACAAATAGCATAAAATACAAATAGCATAAAATACAAATAGCATAAATACAAATAGCATAAAATCTAGATAGAATAAAATAAAAATAGCATAAAATCCAAATAGCATGAAATACAAATAGCATGAAATACAAATAGGATAAATCCAAATAGCATGAAATACAAATAGTATAAAATACAAATAGTAAAAAATACAAAAAGTATAAAATACAAATAGCATAAAATCCAAATAGCAGAATCCAAATAGCATGAAATACAAATAGGTTAAAATACCAATAGCATAAATACAAATACCATGAAATACAAATAGTATAAAATACAAATAGCATAAATACAAATAGTATTTAATGTAAATAGAATTAAATACAAATAGCATGAAATACAAATAGCATGAAATACAAATAGCATAAAATACAAATAGCACAAAATACAAATAGCATAAAAACAAATAGCATAAACTCCAAATAATATAAAATACAAATAGCATGAATCAAAATAGACCAAAATAAAAATAGCATAACATCCAAATAGCATGAAATACAAATAGCATAAAATTCAAATAGTATGAAATACAAATAGCATGAAATCCGAATAGCATAAATACAAACAGCAGAAAATAAAAATAGCATAAAATCCAAATAGCATGAAATACAAATAGCATGAAATGCAAATAGCATGAAATCCAAATAGCATGAAATACAAATAGCATAAAATACAAATATCATAACATCCAAATAGAATAAAATAAAAATAGCATGAAATACAAATAGCATAAAATCCAAATAGAATAAAATACAAATAGGATGAACTACAAATAGCATAAAATACAAATAACATAAATACAAATAGGATAAAATACAAATAGCATAAAATCCAAACAGAATAAAATACAAATTGCATAAACACAAATAGAATGAAATACAAATAGCATAAAATCCAAATAGCATAAAATACAAATAGCATAAAATACAAATTGCATAAACACAAATAGCATGAAATGCAAATAGCATAAAATCCAAATAGCATAAAATACAAATTGCATAAACACAAATAGCATGAAATACAAATAGCATAAAATACAAATAGTATAAAATACAAATAGCATAAAATACAAATAATATAAAATACAAATAGTATAAAATCCAAATAGAATAAAATACAAATAGCATGAAATACAAATAGAATAAAATACAAATAGCATAAAATACAAATAGCATAAATATAAATAGCATAAAATAAAAATACCATGAAATACAAATAGCATAAAATCAAAATAGCATAAAATACAAATAGTATTAAATACAAATAGAATAAAATCCGAATAGCATAAAATCCAAATAGCATAAAACCCAAATAGCATAAAATTCAAATAGTATAAAATCAAAATAGCATAAAATCCAAATAGTATAAAATCCGAATAGTATAAAATACAAATAGCATAAAATCCAAATAGCATAAAATCCAAATAGCATAAAATCCAAATAGCATAAAATTCAAATAGCATAAAATTCAAATAGTATAAAATCAAAATAGCATAAAATCCAAATAGTATAAAATCCGAATAGTATAAAATACAAATAGCATAAAATCAAAATAGCATAAAATACAAATAGCATAAAATACAAATAGCATAAAATACAAATAGTATAAAATACAAATAGCATAAAATCAAAATAGCATAAAATACAGATAGCATAAAATACAAATAGCATAAAATCCAAATAGCATAAAATACAAATAGCATAAAATACAAATAGTATAAAATACAAAGGGTATAAAATACAAATAGCATAAAATCAAAATAGCATAAAATACAAATAGCATAAAATACAAATAGCACAAAAAACTAAATAGCATAAAATACAAATAGCATAAAATACAAATAGCATAAAATACAAATAGCACAAAATACACATAGCATAAAATCCAAATAGCATAAAATACAAGTCATTGTAGTGAATAAACATTATAGTAGTGGTAGACTAATGGAACCTGTGCAAATTCCGCAGAAGGACTCATTCATGTGTAACATATTTATGTTGACATTCTGTAGATGTCCGGTGTAAATGGAGATGCTCTGATATTATTGTAACTTTTTTTAAACTGCAAAAGCGTTTATCTAAGCTGGCACGAACGCCCCGCAAAACCCGGTCGTAAAATACGCTTAAATATGATTTCTAAATTCTTGTTAATTTCGTATATATTATTATAGAGTTAATGTTCTATCGATTTTTAGATATTATAAAGTTGCGATTTAAAAAATATCTATATATCTATATAACTTGGGTGCATTAGCTTGAATCGAAACCGAAATAAAAACTATATATATATATATGTGATGTGGTGTGTTGCACACAGGGCCTTTGAGCGTGTAGTGTTGTAGCTTAGTGAATGTGTAGAGTGCTTAGCTGCTTGGCTTTCAGGTGCTTTGCTCCTCTTGCTTCCAGCTGTAACCGCCACCTATACTCGCAAGAGTGAAGGGGAGGCAGTTTAGTAAGCCCTGCCCACTGATGGTTAGAGCGTCTCACTGGTCAAGACTCGCATGCCACCTCCTCGTGGTACATCACGGTTTAACTGGGTACCTTGCGGCCCCAGGCTAAGTGTATGTGGGATCTCGGAGCAGTCTGGAGCCCCAGAGGTGTTGAGTGCATGGCCCTCCGGCGTGAGGACACGCCCTGGCTTACACCAATCCAGACCCCAGCTATGTGGTCAAATAGCAAAATGTCATCTCGGCAGCAGGAGTTGGCAGTCATGGTATGAGCGCAGCTGATATATTTTTCAACCACCGGTCTCCCATGGCGGATCACTGAGCGGATGAATCAAGAACGATCAACGGTCAGGGATCAACACCCAGTTAGCGGGTACTGCGGGGCAACCTACCACTGCTCCAGCTGTCGCACTCCTGTGCTCCGCTGGGGTCCGCAATGTTGGGTCCAGAGGTGGATGTTCTGTTCTGGGCATGCACTCATCCACTACTTCCCTGCCCCGGCGCTTGACGTTTCAGGCAACTACTATGGATATGTACAAGGATGCCCTGAAACGTGACCTTCAGGTCTTCGGCATCCCTCACAACACTTGGGAAACCTCTGCCGGCAACCGAGCAAAGTGGCAAGCTGCTATAAGATCTGGTGCCAAAAGATCCTGCCAGCAATACACAGACTTCCTGAACTGTAGAAGACTGAAGCGCCTTGCCAATCGTCGTCCTCGACGTTTAGGGCCTATGTGTTATATATATACACACACACACACACTAGAAGTGTAAGCCATTTTGAGTTTCAGAAACAGTGGTTCGCTGGTACACACAAGTCCTGGGAGGTGACTTGTTTGTAGTAGACAGTTCCACAGAACAAAATATTCTTACCGCGTCGAAACCCGGGAAAAGAACATGTGAAATTGCTCCAGAAAAGGTTTAATATTTATGAAGCAAGTCTGGTTTCTGATTGGTTGGTAGCAGAACGTAGTTAATTTGATTCGTCAGTTCTTAGCAGCATCGTTTATAAATAGAATCGTCCGACTGTGTGGGATCATACCCCATTATACAACCTTGCATGATGGGATGTGTCTCCTAGCGGCTTCGGCTGCAGGGAGACAGGGTAGTACCAGTCAAGGATTCGTCACTTGACACTCAGCCCAACAGGTGAGGGGCCGGGAACCGGCCCAGCACCTGTTGGACTGAGGTACACCGCCTGGGTAATACCTAGGAGGTCCACCCTCCCAGGCCTTGCCACCGGGCTTTCCGGTGGGGCAAGTTTATTGCTTGCTGCCTGAGGCGCCCCGACCGGGGAATGCCGACGGGGTTACTCAGGCAATTTTTAAAATTGCAGGAGTGCCCCTCCTTTAGGGGAGCCTGCGGGGTTCCCACTTTCCGGCTTTACGCCACATTTTGCTGAGGTGGGCAGCAAATAAATATCTACCCCATTATAAGCCTCTTATGATGGGATGTGTCTCCTAGCGGCTTCGGCTGCATGGAGACAGGGTAGTACCAGTCAAGGATTCGTCACTTGACACTCAGCCCAACAGGTGAGGGGCCGGGAACTGGCCCAGCACCTGTTAGACTGAGGTACACCGCCTGGGTAATACCTAGGAGGTCCACCCTCCCAGGCCTTGCCACCGGGCTTTCCGGTGGGGCAAGTTTATTGCTTGCTGCCTGAGGCGCCCCGACCGGGGAATGCCGATGGGGTTACTCAGGCAATTTTTAAAATTGCAGGAGTGCCCCTCCTTTAGGGGAGCCTGCGGGTATCCCACTTTCCAGGCCTTGTGCCAAATAATGCTGATGTGGGCAGCATTTAAATAAATACCCCATTATAGTTCACTATGATGGGATGTGTCTCCTAGCGGCTTCGGCTGCATGGAGACAGGGTAGTACATGTAAAGGATTCGTCACTTGACACTCAGCCCAACAGGTGAGGGGCCGGGAACCGGCCCAGCACCTGTTGGACTGAGGTACACCGCCTGGGTAATACCTAGGAGGTCCACCCTCCCAGGCCATGCCAGCGGGCTTTCCGGTGGGGCAAGTTTATTGCTTGCTGCCTGAGGCGCCCCGACCAGGGAATGCCGACGGGGTTACTCAGACAATTTTTAGAATTGCAGGAGTGCCCCTCCTTTAGGGGAGCCTGCGGGGTTCCCACTTTCCAGGCCTTGTGCCACATTTTGCTGAGGTGGGCAGCAAATAAATATCTACCCCATTATAGTTCACTATGATGGGATGTGTCTCCTAGCGGCTTCGGCTGCATGGAGACAGGGTAGTACAAGTCAAGGATTCGTCACTTGACACTCAGCCCAACAGGTGAGGGGCCGGGAACCGGACCAGCACCTGTTAGACTGAGGTACACCGCCTGGGTAATACCTAGGAGGTCCACCCTCCCAGGCCTTGCCACCGGGCTTTCCGGTGGGGCAAGTTTATTGCTTGCTGCCTGAGGCGCCCCGACCGGGGAATGCCGACGGGGTTACTCAGGCAATTTTTAAAATTGCAGGAGTGCCCCTCCTTTAGGGGAGCCTGCGGGTATCCCACTTTCCAGGCCTTGTGCCAAATATTGCCGATGTGGGCGGCAATTAAATATATACCCCATTATAGCTCCAAAATATTGCAACACACACACACACACACACACACACACACACACATATATATATATATATATATATATATATATAGGGAATAAGAATTGGAGTCTAAAGAGCAGAGTTTATTTTAATGTATTAATAAATATAATATTTTAAAAAGAACAGTGCCCATAGTACTGTAAATATATGATAAGCTCAATAGGTATAGTTATCCTAGAGCTATATTAATATTCAGTAAAAAGATTAATAATTGTAAATTATGAATCAGTTTCAAAAGAAAAAACAAACAAAATCAACTCGAGTGTACGATCGTTTCGGAGACGATATTCATTTTATTAAAATTGACATTAATTATTGACAATAATTGACAATAATTTGTCTTGGAATATAATTTCTTCATCAGCAAAAATAGGTGGGGTGGGGTAGAAGTTTAAGACACATAAATAAAACTAGTTTTAAGTTAAGTCAGTATATCTTTGGGCATGCTGCTGTATCCTGTCTCCGAATGGTTGATATATATATATATATATATATATATATATATATATATATATATATATATATATATATATATATATATATATATATATATATATAACTTGAGTTCCTTCAGCCATAATCGGAACCGAAACCAAAACTTATGAAGAATTCTTGATAATATTATTTATAAAAGAAATTGATTACTGGAGTGCCATCAAACCAAAAACTCATGAAGAATAATTATTTATAAAAAAATAACATAGATGACTTTAGTGCCATCAGCTATAATCGCAACCGAAACAAAAACTTATGAAGAATTCTTGCTAAAATTATTTATGACAAGAAATAGAAGTACATAACAGTTAAACGACCCGGATGTAAGCGTGACACAGAAAATGACACACACGATAGCAGGATTAAAGGTAAAATTAGCTATTATCGATCTATTTGTCTTTCTATTTATCTATCGATCCAGTGATCTTGTTGAAATAGTTTATATTAAGGATTATTTATGTTTAGAGAATAAATTGGTCTAGAATGTAAAAAAAAAGTTCTAGCTAAAAATCTTTACAGAAATTAGCTTAATTAAATATAAACAAAAAATAACTTGATAGAGCTTCAGCAGTGCGGACGGGCACAGGTCACACATTAGTGAGACATGTGATTTTAATAATGACGTAACGGAAGCTAACAGGTTAAGAAGATTCGAAGATCGAAGAGTTTTGAGTTTGAGTCAGTGGGCAAACGTGCTCCAAGCCCGGAAAGCGAGGCTAGAAAAGAACAAGCAATGTACACACGTAAGCAGACTCTGTGAAGACCACCGAGACAGCCTGAAATAAATTTATATTTATAAAATATAAAGTCGTTGTTCTGCGGTTTCACAAAAGAAGAAAATCCAGGTGTATTAATCGTTATGGTGTTGGTTGTCGAATGTTTATCACGAAGCCCAGCAGTGAAGCCAGAAGAACTCCGGAGAAAAAAAAAAGGTATGAAGCATCTGCTTCTTCTAATATATCTTTATGTAAACATAAACACTTGCGATACCCCGCTATACAACATATGTCTATACGTCGGTTTGATACGTGGCTATACAGCAGTAATAGATATAATAATCAGTTATGAACACAATTTAGTATTTAATTGAATCAATGACATTTTTTACCAAAATCAAATAATTACAAAATTCTTTCCCTATACGAACCCTTTTGACAAAATCTTGTACCGACATTAAGCAGTTGATATTAATTTTTACTATGAAGATCACCGCTTATTAAAGCCACTCAAGGATAATAATAAGCGTTACTGAGACGAGAATGCACACCAGCTGTCATGTTACAGGAAAGGCTGTCCCCTTTCCATGTAAATAAGAAAGACCATTAGATAAGTGAAAATGAGATTAGGATAAGCTGAGACTCGAACCTTGCAAGTAAGGTTCAGAAATTGGAATGTTAGAATTTAGCTATTTTTAAATTCTAATAAATAATAAATAGTTAGATATTGTTTGTATTGTACAAAGAATTGATTGTTCGTTCTTTTACGAAAACTGAATATTAAAAATGTCAGCTAAAAAGAATGAACAATACAAATTAAAAATATATTGTAAAAAATAGGTTAGGTTAAAAAATAGGTTAGTTGAAAATTCTTTGTTGTCGAAAGTGTGTTTGGAAAACGTGGGCTTAGCCACGTGAGTTGATCACGTTTTGCAAACACACTTCTGACGTCATAGCAAAAAGGGAATTCTTAATATATGAGCAAGAATTAGTCAGATTAGGACAGTTGAGCAAAGGAGGCAGAACAGTTGAGTCTGCTAGTCAGTCAGCGAGAGAGAGAGAGAGAGAGAGAGAGAGAGAGAGAGAGAGAGAGAGAGAGATGTAGCCAGAGTCCTTTGGAAGCGAAGGAAAGAACATTAAACTATGCAGATCCCGAATTTGAATTCATGACGTCATCATCATTCGGCCGGTCAAATGAAATAAAGAATCACCATCGATTTTTGTAACTGTTGTCTTCGTGTCGTCATTCCACAAATTGAAGGTAATGTGTTAATCATCTTAATATAAACTTTATGTAACCCTTACAAGAAATGCATCTCTCCCCCTCTCTAATAGGTGTTATAAGAAATATAAGAACTATGCATCTATCACTCTATCACTCCTCGCTATATATGTTATAAGAATCCACAGAACTGTATAAATATCTCTCCTCCTCATCATTGTTATATATATGTACCCGTCGCCTCTCTTCAATATGAATGTCCCCGTCACATCACTTTTAATATGAACTCAGCGTCCTCTTTTTATATGTACCCTATGCAACAGTAGGATGAACAAAAATTATAGAAGTACAGATATTGTTCAATGGTATAAACTTCCCAGCAACATCCAGCCAGTGACAGCATCTCAGGAAGAGTCCAGACTACGGCTGTGGACCAGACGGCTAAAAAAAACCCCTCTTATACTGACTTTAATGCCCTTTTCTCTCAATTCAGAAGCAATCTTACTTTAGTGTAACTTAGCAACGTGTAATATAAAGGGGCCACACACGTTGTAGACTCAGTCACAATAGAGGACAAAGACAAGCAATAGGAAAGAAATTTAACTCGCTGTTTCAGGTTTTTAGACAAGACCTAAATTCCTCCTTCTCCAGCCACGCGTGACTTCATCAACGTCTCTAACATGATCGTGATTCTCTCGAACGTGATTTTTGGTCTGCGCACACGTTCTTCTTTTAGAATCTTTTGTTTTTTTTCCTCGCCGTAACGTCACTTCGCACATGGCTCGGTATTTGTATACAGTTGCCATACGCGCTTTGTTACACTAGTGGAAAACTTTCTAACGCCTGAGAACAGAAATGGGACGATCAAAAGCACCTTAGAGTAGATGACGGTTATAAAACTGTGCAAACCATCTCCAAATGTTGAAAAAAAAAAGACCACACAATACACCATAGTCATATTTATTCTCTGCTTCCCCACAAGTGCAGCTTGAAATATTTAGCAGATTATAACAATATTACACACGACCGCGTAAAAAAGTGCGAAATGTGTACGACCACGTTCTTAAAACATGCGCTAAGAAATACACCTAAAGCAAGCCATCTTGCCACTGAAAAGCTACTTTTGTTAGGAAACTTATGTACAGGAGGATCATTAAACGGAGAGTTCTGTAGCAAGATCTTTGTTCACATTATATTTAATTTTTTTTTTAAATATTGGTGCAGCATAATAAATATAGACTTGGGAGGGAATTTCAAAAGCAAGCGATACGAAGGAAACTATTAGTATAAAAGTTTTTTTCTGTTATATGGGGACCTCTAAAATAAAAAGGTGAGCTTCAAGGGTTTGAAGTAGTCCCTATAAATCTTTGCTGGATCATTACGCTGAGGAGGTATAAGTGGGGGAAGGTCTTGTGAGCGCATTTCGTGGAAGTACTTGTAAAACAAGCACAATAACAATCTCTCTCTCTCTCTCTCTCTATATATATATATATATATATACATATATATAAAAGCGAAATTGTCTGTGTGTGTGTGTCTGTGTGTGTACATTTTCCTACCAAACTACTCTGTCAGTTCACAGACTCGAAATTTGATATAAAGAGATTATGTATTGAGATTTGAAATCTTTTTAATCGGTCTTCGACCAGAAATATCGCTGTCAACAGGTTAAAGTTCAAATATTTGACTTTTGAAAACTCTACGAAACTCCTCCGCCAGCTTTCTGTTTAAACACTTTAATATTTAGATGTAGGTTGCTCGGACATGGATAAAACTTTTCAACTTGATCTGAGTCCAAGACAATAAATGTTAAGGGGTGAAAAAATTGGTATCAAAGTTGAAAAAAAATTTCACCTCTTCGGTCTCTTCCAAACTACTCAGCCAATTTTTGGTCTAAACATTTGAACTTTTACATAAAGTGTATCATACATAGGGCAAGCTTTTAATCGGTTCTTGGTCGAAAATTTGGCTGCCAAGGGGTCAAAGTTAAAAAGATTTGACCATTGCGGTCTCTAGCAAACTATTCAGCCAATTTTGGGTATAAACATTTGAAATTTTACATAAAGGGTATTCAGACATGCAACAAGATTTAATTAGTTTTTGGGCGGAAAATTGGCTGCCAAGATGTTAAAGTTTACAGAGTTGATCTTTTGAGACTCTATCAAACCTCTCGCCAATTTTGGGTCCACACACTTGAAATTTTAGATGTAGGTTACCTGGGCATGACCCAAACTTTTAATGTATATATACATATGCACATAAAGTTATGAACAGTACATAGAGCCGGAGTAAAGCCGAGCTGAATTGCTAGTTCTTAATAAAGTGCAGACATGGTACTGCTAGTCTTAGTCTTCTTTTTTGTCAATACTATTATGGCATGTGTACCTCAGAATTGCCTGATCTAAACCTTGCTTCATTTATTCCAGCTCGTTTGACTCGTTTGTTGGTCTAGTCGTCTCCATTAATTCACTGCTTTAACACCTCATTGTAAACAGCTTCTTATTCCAGTAACTTCTTTCCAATAACTACAAGGTTATGAAACTCTTCCTACTGCCTGTTTTTCTCCTACCGATAACTTTGGTCTTTTCAAGGCTAAAGTGAATAGGCATCGTCTGTTTTTGCGCTGATCATCTTTCGTTTATGTTGTAACGCTTTACCCACTTTTAAACACGTGTTAACATATAGACTCCGCCACAAGGAACATTAGAAAGGAAGAGGAAAAAAAAATTAAATTCGCTATTTTAAGTTTTAACAAAAGAGTTTCATTTCGCCTTCTCCCGCCACGCGTGACTTCTCGTCTCGGCTGTGGCGTCACTCACGTATCTCTAACGTGACTCTTTATCATCGGTCTGTGCAGACGTTTTTCTTTTTAAAATCCTTTTCTTTTTCCTTGTTATGACGTCACTTGGTACAGGGCTCGGTCATTTGCAGGAAACTGCCATACGCACGTACTCACTCTGTCATATCGTTAGCGGTTTTCATTAAGTAGCTTCATGCTTTGTCTTGAGTGATTTCCGTGAATAAAAATAAATATTTTCAAGAATTCACAGTTTTCATTTTCAAGTTGAAATTTTAAATCGGCAAAATCTTTTGCACCGCCCTGATGTTTGGTTGTGGGGCGGTAGTATTATTGAATGTGACTATTTGTATGAATTTATTTATTAAAACATACTTCACATTTTCTTGTATATTTCACACGGTTTTTCTTTCTACGCCTCTCACAATTTGATGAGATTCATATCTTAAAGCCGGAGGCATTCTGTTTAGACGCCATTTTCCATAGCCTCGAACCCAATATTTATGCGAGATAAAAATCACGTTTGCTATAAATAATGGAAAACAATGAAATTTTTATATGTATAGAAAATTCTAAAAAGAAAAAGAAAAAGAATTACTTCTGGAAATAATTTACATATACCAAGGTCTCAACCTTAGTGTCTTTTCATAGACAATTTTTTTATATTGAGGATGCGATAGTTTCCGCTGTTGTTGAGCGAATAATACTTCTGCACAGAGCGACAAACGGCAAGCTTCATTGTTATCTAGTTTGTATGAAACCCTTCTTATTTTATTTATTTATTACAGAATATTATCTTCGTCTTTTTTTTTTTTTTTAGTTGTTGTTTCACGACGTTTCGGCCAACTATTCCTCTGGCCTTCGTCAGGTGGTAACCGCGACGGGATAAGAACTCTGAATCTCCTGACTGCATCCACAGCAATTACTGACTTCCGTAATTGTTGTCGTCTCATCACGTTGAATCTCTACGGTTCCAGGTGAGCATTGTCTGAAGATAGCGGTTTCAATCTTGCCCAAAGTCGACCAGAGGCTTACTTGGCCAAAACGTGGTGCGACGACAACAACTATGGATGGCAGTAAGATGAAATTGCTGAGGCTGAAGTTAGGAGATTCGGAGTTCCTATCCCGTTGCGGTTAGAACCTGACGAAGACCAGCGAAATAGTTGGCCGAAACATCGTGAAACAACAACTTAAAAAAATGAAGATAATAGTTCGCAATAAATAAATTAATAAATAATACTAATCTCAATAATGAATTCCAATTATATATATATATATATATATATATATATATATATATATATATATATATATCTTCTTGTTTTGTTTCTACTCATGCGGCCACCACGCATCACAGTTAAGAGTTAATCAACGATAAGAGTTAATAAGACGAAATAGCTAACTGAAAGATGAAGAACATTATGGGAGTACTAACATTGATTAATACTGTGAACGTTTCATTGCTTATTAAGCGGGAAATTACACAAAATGATTGACATTGAATTGAAGATGGCTACTCACGACATAATCACGTGCACAAACTGGTTCTCATTAGATCACCGAAGTGTTTAAATGACAAGGCTCAATGTTGTTTAAACATTGAGCCTTGTCATTACCGGATGGGTGACCATTTGGGAATACCAGCCGCTGTATTTAGATGGGCGTCGATACCGTTCTGTAAGAGCTACACAAATTAAAAGTCGTTAACGCCTATGGAATTGTCTTTCATTTTCCTGCTTTCCGCCGACTATAATATGATTGTCTTCAAGTCTAACGTAAACAAGTTTTTGATGAGCCGTTCCATATAAGTTAACAAATTTACCGAATTTCCATTACTAACGATTGCTATGTTGTCCAATTTCTACTGTACACTCTTTAACCATTATCCCTGAGTGGCCTCTGGGCCTTTATAAGTGGTGATGCCTGTGTAAAAAAAAAAAAATCTCGCCTAACCGGGATATGCATGCGACTGGGGACCGTTTGTGAATTTGAACTCCCCTGATACTTCCTCTTTCGAAGGAAGCCCGTTCAACCTCCATATTTCCCCCACTCTTTATCTGTGCCTAAACCTAAACGTAGATTCCATGAACAAAGCTCCTTTCTTAGAACTGCACGCCTGTGGAACTGTCTTCCGTTTTCCTGCTTTCCAGCTGACTACAATATGGTTGTCTTCAAGTCTAACGTAAACAAGTTTTTGATGAGCCGTTCCATGTAAGTTAACAAATTTACTGAATTTCCATTACTAACGGTTACTATATTGCCAAATTCCTACTATACACTTTTTAACCCTTATCCTCGAGTGGCCTCTGGGCCTTTATAAGTGGTGATGTTTATGTAAAAAAAAAAAAAAAATCTCCCCTGACCGGGATATGCATGCGACTGGGGACCGTTTGTGAATTTGAACTCCCCTGATACTTCCTCTTTCGAAAGAAGCCCGTTCAACCTCCATATGGCGAATGCCACTGGCTTACGTTTAGCAGCAATGTCATGAACAGTCGTGAGATCCTTGAAAAGAAACTCTGTTCATAGAAATTCCGCCGGAAGCACGGAAAATCGGGAAAAAGGAGCGGCTTTTCTCATGTTATGCTAGAAAAAAAATGTATATTTTTGAATGAAGGAGAAACTAAAAGTTTGAGCTCATACGACTATGATTGGCATTCCGACATATTCCCCGAGACATTTCATTGTTGCATTACGTCCTCTGTTTTAGTAGGCGGTGATAGATGATTCGGAATCCCCGACGAAACATCTCCCAACAGATATTATGTATTATAATATATGTAATATTATAATATTATTTTTTTTATTATCTATTATTAATATTTGATATGAAAATAAGCGGAACAATGTGGACAATTCTTAATTTCATTTAATATATGTGTGATCTATATATTAGTATCGTAGTACCTTTAACGTACTATGTAACGGTTTTCAGACTATAAATTATTCGACTGCGAGATTTTATTTATTAAAAAAGAGGATAAGTTCATAACATACGACGAGCATTAAATTATTATGTATATAAATATGCTAATTCAATGTACGTAGTATGTTATCACTTTCTATCCTTCTTTTTAATAAATAGGATCTCCCGATCACCAAACACACACACACACAAATAAAAAGATGTCGCTTTTGGACCGTGTGTAAAACTAAAATATACATTTTCATATCTGGCTTGGATCCAAGAGTAGAACCTGTTCTGTCTAAAGCTGGTATAATGATATCGTGGGGTTCCCGTTCGCGCCGGGCTTCCATGCAATGGAAATATGTCAGGGGCTCCTATAAGGAATCTGGAGATAAACTGTAATAAGCAAATATATTCTGATAGATTGTTAGTTGCATTTTCTTCACTAATAATAAGCAATATTTACCACGATGAAATTTAAAATTAAAATTCAAGAATAAAAATACCAGTAATGGTAACACGTGATAGAAGAAAAAGAAGAAGAAAACGACGACGACAATAATAATAATAACAATACCAATAATAATAATAATAATAATAATAATAATAATAATAATAATAATAATAATAATAATAACAATAATAATACCAATAACAATAATAATAATAATAACAATAACAATAATAACAATAACACTAATAATAACAATAACAGCAATAATAATAATAATAACAACAATAACAATAATAATAACAATAACAACAATAATAATAACAATAGCAATAATAATAATAATGATAATAATATTAACAATAATAATAATAAGAAGAATAGCAATAATAATGATAATAATATTAACAATAGCAATGATAATAATAATAATGATAATGATATTAACAATAATAATAATAACAATAGCAATAATAATGATAATAATATTAAAAATAATAATAATAATGATAATAACAATAACAATAATATCAGTAATAATAAAAATAATAATAATAATAATAATATTAACAATAATAATAACAATAACAATGATAATAATAACAATGATAATAATAACAATAACAATAATAATAATAATAATAATAATAATAATAATAATAATAATAATTACAATAAAATAAGGAAAAATAACCTTAATGATTCAGAAAATATAAAAAAGATGAAGTATATAGGTAAATAATTTGTCTATATACGTCACCCTTTTTTATTTTTCGAATCATTAAGGTTATTTTTCTTAATTTTATTGTAATTATTATTATTGACTCACAAGGAGCTTTCACACAGGTCATAAAATATCTCTCCTTGAAACCGGCCCGTGGTGTTCCCTGGAAGCTGAGTGACAGCAAGTCACCCCAGATTTCCAGCAATCTCCACCTATTTCGATAGTATTTGACAATAAATTTGCATTATCGCAATAGCTGTTTGCCACTGATTTCTCGTTGGCAGCGGCTATCGGTCTTCACTGGAATTTGAGTGGCAATAAGCCTCCCCAAGGTCCCAGATCTTCGTATTTATCCAGCGGAGATCTGGTCAGTGCTATCTCCTCGGTCGTTCCTTCCTCTTTGACTCTACTTGGGTATTTGGTTTCTTTTTTGTTGGGGGGGGGGAGGAGGCAGTGATATGGTAATAGGGTGGTGGTGGGGTTAGAGAACTTATAGATATGCGGCTTCAATGTACTTGGTTCTCTGTGGCGTTTCATGTTTTGCCTTTGCAGCAGTTTGTCTGGTTGCTCTTGTGTGTTAGTCTCCACATTCAAAGGTTTTCCTTAATGTTTCAGCTGTTTTCCTTATTGTTGTTCGTTGTATTTTTCCAGTCATTCCTCTGATTCCAATTTCTCCCATTCTTTTTTACAAGTTCTTCTTCTTTTTCTTCTTTTTTGTTCTTGCTGTTTTCTATCACTTGTCACAATTACTGGTATTTTTATTCTTGAATTTTAATTTTAAATTTCACCGTGGAAAATATTACTTATTTTTTTTAGCAAGACCGAAGAAAATGTTACTAAAAATCTTTGCATACGAATTTTTCATGTCTTATTAACAGAAATAAATTTATTTTATATATGCATATATAGAGAAATAAAAAGGAACAA
This sequence comes from Euprymna scolopes, assembly GCF_053919585.1. Lineage (NCBI taxonomy): Eukaryota > Metazoa > Mollusca > Cephalopoda > Sepiida > Sepiolidae > Euprymna > Euprymna scolopes. Next base: position 52,840,714 of record NC_136522.1, on the reverse strand, counting down.
ACTGTATTATATGTTCATCAACGTTTCGTCTTTATTTCGAGACTTCCTCTGGATGAATGAGATTAAGAAACAAAAAATACCAGTACAAAATATTTGAAAATGTTTCACGTGCACAGTGTGATGCAGTTCTATTTCAGAGAAACGGAAAAAGACGTTGGAAATTCAAAAAGGAGGGGGGGAGGGCTGGCGCTGTTAAAGAGAGGGAAATTTTAGTGACGTCATATAGTCGTTAATGTAATTTTAAAAATATGAACGCAGTTAATATTCTTACTGGAAAAAAGATATATCTGTTGAAATTCAAATATAGGTTTGTAACAGAAATGAAATGAGTGTTTTTTTATGTAATTTAGTGATTGAGATTATTACAGGGGGTGGTTGAGTGTTTCATCATATGCATATATATGCGCTCATATATGCATATATGTGCGCACATTTACGTTTGTGTGTGTATGTGTCTGTTAGTGTATAAATACGTATATGCATGCGTGTGCATATGTTCAGATGTAAGTTCTATGTATACATATATCTGTGTCCACCCCCTCTCTAACTAACTTTCCAATATATATTTCGTTCAGAACAGATTTCTAGTTTTCACACCTTCCCCTCCTTTCTTTCACGGATAACTCAACTACGTTCATCTTCCTTCCATATCTTATTATTATAACCACACCGACCACCCCCTTTTTCTTCTTTCGTTTTTCTTTTCTTTTTCGCTTTCTTTTCTTTTTTTCTTAAGTTTTGCCATGTTTTAATGCTTTCAATGTCTGGAGTCTATAATGCCACTTAACACCGACTCCCTTCCGCTTTATATTAGCGTTTTAATAATAATAATAATAATAATAATAATAATAATAATAATATATATATATATATATATATATATATATATATATATATATATATATATATATCTTGAATTTTCTCATGTTAAGACCAAACTTATACAGTGAAACACAAATTCTATTACGTCTCCTGACCGACAACTTGTCTGAAACATTAGCATGTTCAGTGTATCCTCTATGTAATATTTCTCTCTCTCTCTTTCTCTTTCTCTCTCTCTCTCTCTCTCTCTCTCTCTCTATATATATATATATATATATATATATATATATATATACTAGACTACCCGTGACCTGTTGGGTCAGTATGTAATAATAGGTATGGAATTCATGTATGAGCGTGACACTTGTGACGTAAAGAAAATATTTTTTATTTTACATAACAGAAACATTTCTATCAAAGTATATTAAAATGAAAAAAAATCACGGACAGATCACTCAAACATAAAAAAAATCCTCCCTATTCGTGTAAAGTTACTTATTTTTCCCAATAATCGCTCAAAAATCCAAAATTAAACATGATTTTCCTACGAATCGAACGCCGACGAAAGTTATTTAGCAGCAAAAACGCACATGAATCTACCGATGAGAAATATAAGAATGAAAAACCCATATTCGAATCCTTCAACCAAGTTATAGAAACTTAAAATCTAAAAAAATAATTAATAAAACTTGAAGCAAAAAAATAAAACTTAAATAAATAAAATAAAATAAAACTTATATTGAAACAGATTAGTAAATGTGTCACCAAATTCAACGTTCTCACACAACTATCTAGAAATGTAAACAAAAAATAAAAAAAGAAGGAAGGAAATAAAAAGGACGGATAGAGAGTAGTAGTAGTAGTAGTAATCTTGGCTTTACTACAATTGTTCTTATGTTTGTCAACGGGTTAAAGTTGTTTAGTTGTAAGAAAATAGCGACAGTATAGTTGTAATAAAGAATAGTTGCAAAACACCTCAACTCTTCCCATGTTAAATAATAATTTCGAAATAATAACGTTAATATTTCAGTGCGCACGTCAAAATCTGCAAAAGAAGCGATTTGTGTTTATTTGTTTACGTTGTTATGGGTAATGTTTATGCGCGCATGCGCAACTGGATTCGTAAACCAAAAAGTGGGTTACATCACTCGTTACAAAGTCATTTGAGTCTTATAATTATATAGATATACAGAAAGTTTGGATGAGATAAGTCATCGGTACCGTCGGTTTCAAATCTGATAATAGGGGACCGTTTTAGACACCCAGTTCAAATATATTAAAATAATATATAACGGAAAAATTTTAAGCATATAAAATTTCTTTTTTTCTCTTTCGTTTTAGTTTTCTTTTTCTTTTGTTTTCTTTAATGTCCAAAACATTAAAAAAAAAAAATATATATTTTAATAATTAGCTTGGAATTTTTCATGGAAATTACTAGTAAAATTATTTTAAGTATCCTATTTAGAAATATTATATGAAGTTGATTTATTTAATTAATTTTTAATTTAATTAATTTACATTTCATTTAATTTATTTTTAATTACAAACACCCAAGTTTGCCCAGCTGGGCAAACTTAAGCCTTTGTACCGGAAAAATATCCAATAAATAAAACGTTGTTTAGTAAATCGTTATATTTTGAATTTTTTTTTTCATTTCCATATTCATGCACCAAACATGGATATAAATATCACTAAAACATCCGCTGGAGCATAAGCTTCATTTCGGTACCTTACTTGCCTGGGTAGGTTGCCTGCAGGCTGAGATAAACCGCGTCACACACATACACACAGATAGTAAATCGAACTTACTAAGGGAGATAATAACTTCCGGTGAATACCGGAAAATGTCCAGTAAATAAAACGTTGTTTAGTAAATCGTTATTTTTTGTATTTTTTCCATATTTTTTTTGCATCTCCATACACCAAACATGGATATAAATATCACTAAAACATTCGCTGGGGCATAAGCTTCATTTCAGTACCTTACTTGCCTGGGTGGGTTGCCTGTAGGTTGAGATAAACCGCGTTACACACAGACAGACATTTGGAAAATTTATAATAAGATTATCATAACCAATATAAGCCACGTTTGAAAACGGGAGCAAGCTTTCTTTTTACTTATTTATGGGTTATTTCCCTTAAAACTATGAGATTTTATGTCCCTGAGTTTCACAGATGAAGATGGCTATGTTTTATGCTTCTAAAAATAAAAAATATCGTGAACTTTCAAGACAATTGTAACACCTTAGGATATTTGGTGTATCTTAAATAGTATGTGACTAAATCCTCTGCCCAACTATATTCCTTTTCCTGGCAACGCCGGGTATGTACAGCTAGTATATATATAAAGAGCTTACAAGATGGTATTCTCACTTCCAACACCGCGACCAGCAAGACTCAATTAAGGAAATGGGCGTCAACTGTACCAGATTTCATCGGGGTGTGTAAATCTTTTTTTCAGCTATTTAAACCGCATCAATTATATGAAAAGAAGAGCTGAATGACTCGGATTATACTCATTTACAATAGTGAAAAATTGGCTGAGCAGAGGTGAAGAAAGATAGAGATATAGAGATGGATAGAAAAAGGTAGATAGATAGATAGAGAGAGAGAGAGAGAGAAAGAGAGAGATAGATAGAGAGAGAGAGAGAGAGAGAGAGGGGGAGAGAGAGAGAGAGAGAGAGAGGTTTTAATTACACCTTGGCTCCGGGCAAGGCCGGGTAGCCCTGTTAGTATATGACAAACTATAAAAAGTCGGAGATATTCGTTAACCTCACGAACTCCAACTCCGCGGGTAGTAAGACTCAGCAGTCGCATACGAAGTTGGGGGAAGGTTGGTCCAACAAACACGAAATAATCTGGGGCTACATACGCCAAAAACAAACAAACAAAAAAAAAAACAAAACAAAAAGAAAACACAGTTTTCACCCCCACTTCGTAAATTTATAGTTTCAAGTCTGTCACTTTTTGCAGATGACGAGATGGCGACGGATCCTGATGTTGGCGACTTCAGCATTTTTAACAACGCAGTTACCTGGATAACTCTAATACTGTTACGCAAAAATCGCGTATGTTACGCTTTCATTAATGAGAGAACGCACATGTTATGTTCTCAACAACAAGCAATCAACCCATTAACCTTTATCCTCGAGTGGCCTCCGGGTCTTGATAAGTGATGATTCCTGTGTAAAAAAAACCCAAAGAAAAACACCAACTAAAATACTTTTTATTTTACATATATGCGTGTGTTTTTCATGTTAGTTTTTCTATTCTTTTGTTTGTCGCCGCATTTCGTCGCATCATTGTTTCATGTGCGGCTGTAATCGTCTCGTCTGTTTAACTAGACGAATAAACTAGTCTGTAATGATTGATATTTGCTTTCTATTGACACGATCACAGGCTTGGTCCGAGTGAATGCCGGTGTTACAAAGAATTTTTCATTTCTGTTTGACGAAAATCGTTTTTATTTTTTTCAGACCATCTACTAGTTAACCAGTTGTGTATAAATCCCAAAGAGCGATAGGAGTCTTCTGTCATGTCTGAAAGTGGCACAATATGTAACGAGCGAGATCGGAGATGCGCCGCTGTATAACTCATGCTCTCTACCGATCAAAGTTATGATAACAGAACCATTGTTAGTACACTCAAAATACACCGCTGGATTGCTACGAATACAGGGACGTGCCCAGGGTGATGAAAACAAAGTTTCGGGTCACAGTTATGGTCTTTGGTGTGATTTTAAGTGAGGGCTACATCAGGCCACCTCGCATCTTCGATGTCGGCTTGAAAGTCAACACCAAAGTATACCTGGACGTACTGAAGAGTGTGATGATCCACTGGGTCAATCAGATGGCCGCTGGCAGCCCATGGGTGTTGCAGCAGGACTCGGCACCGGCCCACAAGTCCAAAAGACACAGGTTTTGGCTTCAGAAGGAGTGCTACGATTTTATACCCTTCTCACATTGGCCCCCATCTCCTCCGGCCTGAACCCGCTGGACTATTGCGCCTGGTTATACATCGAGAACATCACCAGCATGATCTCCCACAACACTAAAACCAGCCTGATCGGCACAATCTGCCAAGTATTCGCCGGGCTCCCGCCGACGCTTGTGGAAAAGGCATGTTCTCAGTTCTAGACCTGTATAGAGGCGGTGATTGAGGCTGAAGGCGGCTACATTGAATAGATGTTAGATCTACTACATAATCAAGTTATCTGAATTGATTTTTTTCAATAAAAGTTTTAAAATAAAGCTGTAGTGTTGTTTTATTCTAGGGCGACAAATTTATCGTTCCACGCTGTATTGTAATTTTATTAATTTATATCGTATGTATAAAATGTTCTGAGGAAAACAATGGAAGCGGTTCCGAATCACTAAGTAACCTTTAAATCAAATCGATCTATGGATTCTAAAATATCTAAAACTTGTATATCATATTATTTATTCATTTATTTATTACGGACTATTGTCCTCATATTTTTAGCTGTTGTTTTACGACGTTTCGGCCAACTATTCCTCTGGCCTTTGTAAGGTGGTTACCGCGACGGAGTTCCTATCCCGTCGCGGTAGCCACCTGACGAAGGCTAGAGGAATAGTTGGCTGAAACGTCGTGAAAAACAGCTTAAAGATAAGGATAATAGTTCGTAATAAATAAATAAACACTCATCCCAATAATGAATTACAATTAATTAAATTGTATATCATATGTTTCAAATTTTAAGCGCAAGGAGAGAGAACTGGTTTTAAACCTCACCGTTACGCCCTATGAGCTAAATATCTACGTGACCTGATTTTTAAATAAGCCACAGGGGACAAAACCACCTACAAAACTTCAAATACGTAATTCCAATTTTAATATTTAAACCATACGAGGGACGTTAAAAAAAATAATACATCCCGTTATGTATATATATTTTTTTACACGGTGGTCACCACTTATCAAGGCCCGGAAGCCACTCAGGGATAAGTGTTATTGCAAGTACAGTACGTTAGTGTGGAGATTTAATGAATTGTTTACTTAAGAGGGCGGTTCATTAGGAATTTGTTAACGTTGGACTTAGACAACGTTAACGTTGGACGAAGACATCCAAGTTGTTGTCAGGTGGGAAGCAGGCAGACGGAACAGAGTTCCACAGGCGTGCAGTTCTAAGAAAGAAGCTTTGTTCATGGAATCCACGTTTTGATTTAGGCCCAGATAAAGAGTAGGGGAAATATTCCACCGGAATTGATCATGGAAGGTTGCATTATTATGATGACTGAACTAATGCATTCATGACCTGTAAGTTTCATATCTCTGTTACAGCTATTGACAGTGTGGAACTTTAAGAAAACAACTCCTGTCATGAACGTGCGTCAGAAGGAGAATTCGGACATCGAATTCCTCCATAAATTAAAAAATTGAACCGATTAACATTCATGGTGGAACGTCTGCGAAGCCGGTGCAGTTGATGTCAGCACAATTAGAAGGTGAGTTCGTCGATTTCAGAGTGATGACTGAGATGTGAGTGATAAAGCGTGCTCTGGACTTTTAAGACCGAGGTATCAAAAGAGACTGACACAAATGCATTGCGAATTATGCTGACTATGTAGAAAAAATAAGTTCAGAAGCACAAAATGTCGCTCGTTTTAATGGTAAAGCTCCCGTCTTTGTACTCCTTCAACATTTTAGGGTTTGACTTAAAAAATAGGAGTCATTTTTGAAAGGCAAATTAATGTTCGTGTGTGCGTCATCAACTCGATACATTTTTTTTTTTAAATTTGGGATCGTTCGATTACCGGAAATAGATTGAGAAAAAAAGCAATAAAAGTAAATACAAATTATTTTGCCCTTCATTTGGAATCGAAATGTAATTTCAGTTCGGTCATTAGATGTTACAGCTATATCGTGCCGGACGTTGATGGGATGCACGACAGCAATATATAAACAGATGAAGGATAAACTGTGGACTTTCCATGGGTCCCGCTAGTAATATAAGAAAACGAAAACGAACTAATTAAATCTTGAAAAAATTCACAACAGTTTTAAAAATTATGATTATAAAAATACTAGCGTAGGGAGTGGTGGTGCCCGCCTTTCCCGGGTGTAAAATACGCTTAAATATGATATTTTAATTTGTCCAGATTTCGTATATATTATTATAGAGTCGTGATATCCAAAGTAATCAGCCAGAATCGAATCCGAAGCATTCAAAACTGGTGACATACCACTGTACCACCAAGACACGCATATAAAGTGATTAGAAATGTAAAATAAAAAATAAACTAAGATTAATGTACAAAATGTTTAACGTTTTTTTTCTCCAATTTTTTACGTCTTAAAAACAATTTTAACCGGCTAAAGACCCATAAAAGAACGGCCCGTAAAAAATCCAATCATTTTGAGGCCGCTAACGCCGCTCTGCGACTTTTAGTTTCGGAGGAGATAGAGTTTGAAAATATGGAGACAGACAGACGGACATATAGCCGTTTATATATTAGAATTGTTTGCAAATCGGCTCATCGAAAATTCAGAAATCCTCTAATTCATCCAAAATATTGATAGTTTTATTAATTCACGTAAATGCATGCGCGAATCCCGTTGCGCAGTCGCGAGATAAAGCATTTTAACTTTAGACACCGAAAGGTAAACTTTGCCGCTACACATAGATACAAAATTAATTACGTATTAATAGAAAAATATTTTCCTTGCACTTAGATAAAATTATTATTATTTTTTTAAGGATTACAACTTAACTAGCTGGACCTGTGAAAATTCCACAGCGGAATCTTCCATATGTAATTCTGGGCATTCTGTGGACGTTCAGCGCGAATGGAGACCCCGAGATATTATTGTAGCCCTGTTGTTAAAACAGTAGACATATTTATCCAAGTAATCTGGTTAATGTAGTATCAGATTATATCGGGTTATTACGGTTTATATACAATATCCTTATGCTTATGACATATTTCCATTGTATGGACGTCCGGCGCGAACGGAAACCCCACGATATCATTATATTCTCTTTAGACAGGACAGATACTATCATTGGATCCTAGCCAGAAGACCAAGGAGATATATTTTAGTTTAACGTATAGCCTAAAAGCGACCTAATTTATTTATTTTTTTATATTGCGTCTTCAGTGATCGGGAGATCCTATTTATTAAAAAGGAGAATAGAAGACGATAATACACTAGCCCATTAAATTAGCATATTTATCTACTAATTTAATGTTCGTAGTATGATATCACCTTCTATCCTTCTTTTTAATAAATAGGATCTCCCGATCGAATAATTTATAATCTGAAAACCAAGACACACGTAAATACGTACGTTAAAGGTACTATACTATTAATATATAGACTAGCAGAATCTGTGGAAATTTCACGGCAGTTGAAAACTTTTTAAAACATAAATAAAAATGAATAAAAAAATAAAATTAACAAATAACGACAAATTTAAAACGATTTTTTAGCAATTTCTTTTTAATTTTTAAAGCTAAAAAGAATTGATTTAAAATTTTTTAGATTTTTTAAATGAAATTTCAACACACAACACATTGTTTTGTTTTTCTGAATACTATTTTATATAAATTATAAAGAAACAAATGTCGATTTACTTGCAGATTTTTTAATACTTTAAAAAGAAACTATAATAAAAAAAAGAACTTACAGTTTCCGCCCAACATTATGCTTTAAATTATAAAATAAAATAGCCGATTTGAAACCGTAAACAGACAGCTATGTTTTTTTTTAATGTTTGGAAAGGAAAGCGTTTTAATGATTTTTAATTGAAAAAGAGCGACTATAAATAGAGATAATTCGTTTCTCATTAATTAATGTTTGCAATGATGCTGGTTTTTGCGACACCAGACGGATGTCGGACAAATAAATTGATATTTAGATTCCTCCTAGTAAATACTTCCTCTGATCTATTAATAATAGTATTCTTATCTTTTCAATGATGGGGATGCTTAGTCGGATGACTAAGATCAAAAGTTGTATTAATATTGTCTATGATAGGAAAATACACATGAAATCTAATTGGCAACATATTAAAAATCGATTTTTCTCTAGCGAAAAAATTTACTGTATAAAGCATAACTGAAAACCCGAACAACAAATGATGGTCTCCTGCTGTCTCGTAAGAGAATGTCGTTCTGCATCTAGTCTGGTGCACTGAAGATATGCTATGGCTATACAGTTCGAAGCTTGACTTGCTTCTCCAGATACGGGCCTGGACGGGTGATAAGGAGACTTAGGTTTGCCCAGGAACCTACGCCCTCCTCTCGGCATTGCGGATAAAGTCTAACAGAAAGGCATGGTCGGAGCTCGCGTAGCTACAGGCGCTTCACACTCCGCTTATCGGTACTTTTTTGTCAGGGTTTACCCTATTAGCCATCAGCTTTCCCAATGCATGTACAAGGCAGTGGAGATATTTGCTAATAATTGGTTAAAATGTGAAAATGTTTCCAATTTTGAAAAAAAAACCAACTAAAACTTTCGGCACAGGCGACGGATTTTCACGAGATCGTTAGTGTTTTGAAGATCGACCCTTCGGACGACAAATATCGAAAAATTAGCGAAAAACATTAATTCCTTAACCCTCAACTGGGCACTTTTCTACAAGAAGGAGTCAGTTTTTTCGCCAATATTTTCGAAATTTATCCCTTTATTTCGTTTGACCAACTTAAATTATTAAACCTTCGCCACTTCCATTTTGGCGATAGACGCAACAGCAAAGACGTCACGTTTTTTTCACGTTCTTTTCATCCTTCGCTGTACGGGTTCGAGCGTGCATGCCTACTACCACTTTTTGTTTTGTTCACCTCCCCCCAACACCCGGGCAACGACGGGAACCCAGGCTAGTATCAAAATAAAAGTGAAATCTTTAACTGATTTAGTACCAAATTTAAAAAAAAACTTCATTAGTACCGAATAAAAAAAATGCTTTTCTACCGAATAAAAAATGCCTTAGTACCGAATAAAAAAAACTGCATTAGTACCGAATAAAAAACTCCATTAGTACTGAATAAAACACTGCATTAGTACCGAATTAAAAACCCTATTAGTACCGAATAAAAAACTGCATTAATACTGAATAAAAAGAACTGCATTAGTACCGAATTAAAAACTGCATAAGTACCGAATAAAAAACTGCATTAGTACCGAATTAAAAAACTGAATTAGTACGGAATAAAAACTGCATTAGTACTGAATAAAAAAATCTGCATTAGTACTGAATTAAAAAAACTCCATTAGTACTGAATTAAAAAAACTGCATTAGTACTGAATTAAAAAAACTGCATTAGTACCGAATTTAAAAACTGAATTAGTACGGAATCAAAACTGCATTAGTACTGAATAAAAAAAACTCCATTAGTACTGAATTAAAAAAACTCCATTAGTACCGAATTTAAAAACTGAATTAGTACGGAATCAAAACTGCATTAGTACTGAATAAAAAAAACTCCATTAGTACTGAATTAAAAAAACTCCATTAGTACCGAATTTAAAAACTGAATTAGTACGGAATCAAAACTGCATTAGTACTGAATAAAAAAACTGCATTAGTACTGAATTAAAAAAACTCCATTAGTACTGAATTAAAAAAACTGCATTAGTACCGAATTAAAAAACTGAATTAGTACGGAATAAAAACTGCATTAGTACTGAATAAAAAAATCTGCATTAGTACTGAATTAAAAAAACTCCATTAGTACTGAATTAAAAAAACTGCATTAGTACTGAATTAAAAAAACTGCATTAGTACCGAATTTAAAAACTGAATTAGTACGGAATCAAAACTGCATTAGTACTGAATAAAAAAAACTCCATTAGTACTGAATTAAAAAAACTCCATTAGTACCGAATTTAAAAACTGAATTAGTACGGAATCAAAACTGCATTAGTACTGAATAAAAAAAACTCCATTAGTACTGAATTAAAAAAACTCCATTAGTACCGAATTTAAAAACTGAATTAGTACGGAATCAAAACTGCATTAGTACTGAATAAAAAAACTGCATTAGTACTGAATTAAAAAAACTCCATTAGTACTGAATTAAAAAAACTGCATTAGTACCGAATAAAAAAAAAACTGCATTAATACCGAATTAAAAAAAAAATCCGTTACGAATGAAACTTTAGCATGTTTGTCTGTCTGAATCTGAAACTACACTACTAGGGTAGTTCCAGAAGTAAAGGCTCCTATTTCGTTTTACCTAAAAACTAAAACGTTGAACAGCTACGAAGACAGTGGTGGTATCATTAAAACGACCGATCTTTTGTGCTCCAGGATTTATTTTTCTACATAGGCAACATTATTTTCTATTTATTTGTGCCAGCTTCTAAAGTCCGGAGTGCGTTTTGTCATTTCATTCTCTATCACCAGTTATTGCAGGGAGATGCTGCCGCCCTCCTACGTACAGTGCCTGGTATTCCCAAATGGTCACCCATCTGGTACTCATCGAACTCAACATTTCTTAACTTTGCGAAAAAAAATATTGAATCAAGCTACAACATTCATATTTGAAAACTCGAAAAACAAATGATGGTCTTCTGTCTCGTAAGAGAATGTCGTTCTGAATCTAGTCTGGTGCACTGCAGACAGGCTGTGGCTATACAGTTTAAAGCTTGACTTGCTTTTCCATATACAGGGCTGGGCAGGTAGTAAGGAGACCTAGGTTGGCCCAGTCACCAGCATCCTCCTCTCGGCATTCATTTGTGCCAGCTTTTTTTATATCGTCTATTCGTAAGACATAACCATTACCATCAAAGCAAAGTCTTAAAAGTCCGGAGCGCGTTTTATCATTCATATCTCTATCGCCATTGTTCTTGCAAGGAAGTTGCTGCCGTCCTCCTACATACCGCGCCTGGTAATCCCATCTGCTAATGATCGGACTCAACACTTCTTTACTTCGATGATCTAATTATGCTGTATTATGCATCATGATAGTTCGATTAAATCCACTCAGAGATTAGTTCCTGGAATAGAATAGTAAACTATACCAGCGATATTTTGTTAAATCTATAGTACCGAGAAATTACTTTTGACAAGAGTTTGGTCGGGCAATGCCAAAAGATGTGCTAGTCGACGATTATTATAATTATTGAAGCCAAAAATATATTTTAGAATTATCAAAATATTTAGAATAAATATTTACATTAATTTATGAATGTAACATAAAAATGTTAACATAACAACTTAGTTGAAAACTTAGAATAATAACGTAAAAAAAAATTAGGTAACGTACACTAATGACGTCATTTTGAAGGGAATGTGGTGTTTTGAGATACGTGGAAATTTGTTGATTAAATCGGACTATATGCAAAATCATCCTTACTCGTTCCCCACTTCTAATTTACAGCTTCATGTTGCTGTGACATTTAGTTATTATTAAATTCAACATTGTCTTTGTGATGCGTGTTGTTCTTGCTGGTCTGGGAAACGGGCTGGAAACGTAACAATCTGTGATAGGGAATGAGATAACATGTTTATCATAAGGTATATTTCTTTAGTATTACAATCGTTTCTTAAACATTATTTCGTTAAAGGTATTCCAAAATAACTAATTATCAGACATAAGATACAACTGTACAACATATTAACATATTTACAATTTCTTATTTTACTAATAAAATAGAATGGCGAACTCACCTCCACTTCCTTCATTTTATCGATTAATTTTGAATTTTATAGGCAACTTACTTTCGTATATCTTATTTTAATTATTAGATAACTGTTATTTAAATTTCTTTTTTTTCTATTTATTTAATAATTTAAATCATCATTTAATTTATTGATTTATTTTTCATGAATTTAATATAAATTCTCATAAATATTCACATATATATATGTATATATATATATGTATGTATATATATATATGTATGTATATATATATATATATATATATTAAATTAATAACCCCTCAAATAGCGTAAGTTTCGTATTTTTTTATTTACATAAACCGATTCACACATAGATATTTTTTTCTATTTTCTTGTTATTTTTTGTACTCCACATCTGCTTAACAACTTCCTGTTGCTGTGACATTTAGTTATTACCAATTCGATTTTATCTTATTTTCAACTTCTTTATTTTCAACTTTCCGTGGTAATCTCCCATACAAAGACTATCTTTATACAGACGCATCTAAATATTATTATCTCGAAAAACCGCATTGGCATTGCGCGGTAAGTCTTGTCAGCTGTCTTTATAACGAAATGCTGAATTAAGTCATATCATTCATTGTTTTTTTTTTAATTTTTTTTTTTTAATAATACCTGAAATGTAAAACTGCTCTAATTTCAGAATGAGGAATTCTGTGGTTATCTGTGTTTTTAGGGCCACTCTTTTGGGGACGCTTTATTTCGGCTTTAATTGAAAACATGTGCTTTCAACGCGGAAACGTTTCTCTAAATTTGGAGACCCAGGTCACGTCGAAAGTGTCTGTGTGTTTATAGATTAAATTGTTTGTGCGTGTGATTGTAATATACGTATGTGAGAGCGTAAATCTCAAAATGTAAGAAAGTGTGTGTGTATATATATATATATATATATATATATATATATATATATATATATATATATATATATATAGTCATGGAAGTTTTTAACCTTTAAAACTATACAAAAAAATATTTTTTATCATTCGTTAGAAAACCATCTAGTCAGTAAGTCATTTAATCACCTGCAATCACTGCATCAACTCGCTCTCAAATTTACTATAATACCAATAATTTATTTTTCAAGGGATCATCAGTTGTTTACCATGAAACACTGTTATATATATATATATATATATATATATATATATATATATATATATATATATACTAGCATGGGTACTCAGCGTTGCCCGGGTCGACATAAAGTTAAGTTTTGAACACACCTACTATACTATACTGTATTAATATCTACTATATTAAGAATATTAAACTAAATAAGCAGATAAAAAGATGTAAATGTCATGTAATCGCCCAATAAAAGAAGCACGTGATACCTTCTCCGCCAGGTTAGATTTTAAGAACAGTAAAAATCATTTTTTATGGGCGTCCGAAATAGCTACCCTTAAAATTATGCGAAGTGAATACGGTATTATATCGGAGCACACTTACACATTTCCTTTGCCCTATCTCCTCTCTCTTTGCCGTCGACCGAAGTAAAAGATTCCTAAAGAAATATCCTTATCTCGGGAAAGTTCTTCCACCGGCAATGAACAGCCGTAAAAAAAAAATAAATAAATAAAATAAAAATATTAAGTTTTCTTGAAAAAAAAAAAAAAAAAAATTTTTTCTCGTACTTTCATCGGTAAATGTTTTTCTTACATGATACGTTCGCGTGCAAACGGGCGTAGTAGTGTGTCTTATCACATGCGTGGCTTGCTTAAAAGTAGCCCGATAATCTTTCTCTGATCAATTTTATTTCAGATTAAGTAAAAGTAGCCCGATGTCTAATCTTTCTCATACGCCCAAACTGACACCACAGAAACAAAATGGAATTCTTTTTCCAACAAGATGGTGCTACATGCCACACGTCTCACAGACCACTGACACTCGTTTATGACATGTTTACGGAAGAGAGAACGAAAATAATAGGGACTCCAAGTTCCCCGGACTTGTAATCATGTGATTTTTTATCTTTGGAGGACTTTAAAACAAAAAAAAGTTTATACAAATACTTTTCACAATCTAGATCAAGTAAAGGAGAACATTACCAACGCTATCGCGAGAATCACCGGAGAAGCTCTACAGGCAGTATCTGCAAACGCCGTTAAACGTGCCCAGAAATGCATGAAATGCATAGATATCAACGGAGAGCACTTCCAGCATTTTTTTTTACAACACTACAGACAATTAAAAAAAATGATAAGGAAATTAAAACAACAATAAATGCATAGATATCAACGGAGAGCACTTCCAGCATATTTCTTTTTACAACACTGCAGACAATTAAAAAAAATGATAAGGTAATTAAAACAACAATAAATGCATAGATATCAACGGAGAGCACTTCCAGCATATTTCTTTTTACAACACTACAGACAATTAAAAAAATGATAAGGAAATTAAAACAACAATAAATGCATAGATATCAACGGAGAGCACTTCCAGCATATTTCTTTTTACAACACTACAGACAATTAAAAAAAATGATAAGGTAATTAAAACAACAATAAATGCATAGATATCAACGGAGAGCACTTCCAGCATATTTCTTTTTACAACACTACAGACAATTAAAAAAAATGATAAGGTAATTAAAACAACAATAAATGCATAGATATCAACGGAGAGCACTTCCAGCATATTTCTTTTTACAACACTACAGACAATTAAAAAAAATGATAAGGTAATTAAAACAACAATAAATGCATAGATATCAACGGAGAGCACTTCCAGCATATTTCTTTTTACAACACTACAGACAATTAAAAAAAATGATAAGGTAATTAAAACAACAATAAATGCATAGATATCAACGGAGAGCACTTCCAGCATATTTCTTTTTACAACACTACAGACAATTAAAAAAAATGATAAAGTAATTAAAACAACAATAAATGCATAGATATCAACGGAGAGCACTTCCAGCATATTTCTTTTTACAACACTACAGACAATTAAAAAAAATGATAAGGTAATTAAAACAACAATAAATGCATAGATATCAACGGAGAGCACTTCCAGCATATTTCTTTTTACAACACTACAGACAATTAAAAAAAATGATAAAGTAATTAAAACAACAATAAATGCATAGATATCAACGGAGAGCACTTCCAGCATATTTCTTTTTACAACACTGCAGACAATTAAAAAAAATGATAAGGTAATTAAAACAACAATAAATAAATGTTCATTCTCTTTACTACATTTTCTGTGCTACTCTTAAGGTGGGTGGCCACTATATATATATATATATATATATATATATATATATATATATATATATATATATATATATATATGTGTGTGTGTAAGCTTTTAAGGTGGCCACTGTGCATATATATATATGTATATATATATGTATGTATCTATATATATATATGTGTATATAGATCTGATTGTGTGTATATATATGTGTGTATATATATATGTGTACATATATGTGTGTATATATATGTATATATGTGTGTATATATATGTATACATATATATATATGTGTATATATATGTGTGTGTGCATACATATATATGTGTGTGTATATATATATGTATGTGTGAATATATATATGTGCGTATATATATATGTCTGTGTATATATATATGTGTGTATAGATATGTGTGTATATATATGTGTATGCATATATGTGTGTGTATATATATGTGTGTATATATATGTGTGTATATATATGTGTGTGCATATATATGTGTGTGTATATATATGCGTGTGTATATATATGTGTGTATATCTATATACTCTCTCTCTCTCTCCTTTTTCTTCCTAGATCTTTTTATTTATAGTTATGTCTCGGAAGTAGAGTGAAAAACACATCTTATTTTTCTTTTATTAATATTATTTTTTTTCCTTGTACACATGTTTGTGAATTATTCCATGGATTTCTGCCTTTGGATTATTATGGACCATCTTCTTCCAATCACGGGATGTCTTTGGATTTTACTTGTACAAATGGGAATTCTTTTAACTTTCTTGAAGTTTTACATTTGGATTTTACCGTCACTGGATTTTTTATCTTCCACCAGACTATCCATTAATGTGTAATCACCTTTTTCTTTACCATATTCCCTCTGCTTAACTTATTTTGTTTTCAAGTAAGATCTTTGACTTACTTGTTGTTTCATCAAATACTTATGCATGCAAAATCCGATCCCGCATTTTGCTAATTCCTATCCTTTTATGAGAAGGAGAGTATTTCTTCGAAACTCCGCGGATTAAGGACTATCCATTTATCTAGTGTTTCCTTTTCAGATTAAATATGTTTTTAACTCATTTCAAAGTGTTTTTTTTAACATATTTTATTAACTATTTGCTCATATATATATATATATATATATATATATATATATATATATATATATATATATATATATATAGTTTCTTACATTTGGAGATTTACGCGCTCTCACATACGTATATTGACAATCACACGCACAAACAATTTAATCTATAAACACATCCAGACAGACACTTTCGACGTGACCTGGGTCTCCAAATTTATAGAAACGTTTGCGCGTTGAAAGCACGTGTTTTCAATTAAAGCCGAAATAAAGCGTCCCCAAAAGAGTGACACTAAAAACACAGATAACCACGGAATTCCACATTCTGAAATTAGAGCAGTTTTACATTTCAGGTATTATTTAAAATATAAAAAAAAACCAGAATAAAAAAAACAAACAATGAATGATATGGCTTAAATCAGCGTTTCGTTATAAAGACAGCTGACAAGACTTACCGCGCTATGCCAATGCGGTTTGGCGAGATAATAATATTTAGATGCGTCTATATAAAGATAGTCTTTGTATGGGAGATTACCACGGAAAGTTGAAAATAAGATAAAATCGAATTGGTAATAACTAAATGTCACAGCAACAGGAAGTTGTTAAGCAGATGTGGAGTACAAAAAATAACAAGAAAATAGAAAAAAATCTACGTGTGAATCGGTTTATGTAAATAAAAAAATATACGAAACTTACGCTATTTGAGCGGTTATTAATTTAATATATATATATATATATACATATATATATATATATATATATATATATATATACGAATGTTTATGAGAATTTATATTAAATTCATGAAAAATAAATCAGTAAATTAAATGATGATTTAAATTATTAAATAAATAGAAAAAAAGAAATTAAAATAACAGTTATCTAATAATTAAAATAAGATATACGAAAGTAAGTTGCCTATAAAATCCAAAATTAATCGATAAAATGAAGGAAGTGGAGGTGTTCACTATTCTATTTTATTAGTAATATAAGAAATTGTAAATATGTTAATATGTTGTACAGTTGTATCTTATGTCTGATACCTTTAACGAAATAATGTTTAAGAAACGATTGTAATACTAAAGAAATATATCTCATGATAAACATGTTATAATATTCACTATCTCATTCCCTATCACAGATGGTTACGTTTACAGCCAGTTTCAAGAACAAGACGCATCCTTTCTAGATGTGTTTCTGACCGATGATTGTGTAATGAATGCCGACAGCCCACTTGAGATTGCCGACCATGCAGTGATAATGGTTGAAATCGCTATAAACTCTAGAGCCAAAACTGAAGAGCCATTGCTCAAAACAACGAGATATTATAAAAAGGCTGACAGGGAAATATCTTTTCGCTTCCTGCTGAACAATGCGCAGATCAGATCACTGAATGGTTCAAAACGGCAATCGAAGCACATGTTCCCACGCGGAAATTTTATAGCAAGCCCCACTCTCCCGAATGGTTTACTTCTACTTTTCCAGCGCCCATAGCGCAAAGGCAGCATGCATACTGCAGATTTAACCGAGATAAGTCCAGTTCAAACAAACAGAAGTACATAGAAGCCAGAAGTAACTAAGAAAGAAATAGCGACAGCTAAAAGAGAATTTACTGAAACCACCAAAAACCGCATCGAAGCACAGAAATTTGGAACCTGTGACTTCTGGAAAATCTAAAACAGTGAAGTAAATGATAGGCAATCAACAATTCCCCCACTATCCAACAATCATGAGGTTGTTTGCTCAGCAACCGAGAAGGCTAACATGCTTGCCAGTCGGTTTGCCTCCAACTCTACACTGGACCCTGCTAACCACCCCCTACCTGACTTTCCTTTGCGGACCGACGCCACACTAGACGATCTGAAAATCACCTCTGCTCAAGTGCATGCTATCATAAGAAATATTAACACTGCAAAAGAATGTGGATCCGATCTCATCCCGGCTGTGCCATTAAAAAAGTGCTCCACCGAAGTAGCTCCAGTTCTCTCCAATCTTTACAACAAATGCCTTAATGAATCTTGATTTCCTGCCTGCTGGAAAACTACTTCTGTGGTACCAGTTTTTAAGAATTCTGGCGAAAGAACTGACTCAGTAAATTATCGCCCCATTAGCCTCTTCCCACTTTTCGCCAAAATATTTGATACCATAATTAACCAAGCTCTAGTCCATCACCTTACAAATGCTACACTTCTGACTGACTAACAATATGGATTTAGACAGGCCCGTTCCACAGCAGACATCCTAACTGTAATCTCTGAATGTATATACCATTTACTGGACAAAGTGGGGGAGGGTAGAGCGGTAGTTCTAGATATACATAAGGCTTTTTACAGGGTTAGGGTTAGGGTTAGGGTTAGGGTATGGCATGAAGGTCTTCTAAGGAAAATCAGATCATACGGTATCACTTGAAGAATACTTAACATAATAAATCCTTCTTAGATAAGAGAAAAAATCCAGGTTGACCTCGATTGTCGTACATCTAACAATATGATATAAATGCGGGAGTGCCTCAAGGGTCTATCCCTGGACCTCTATTATTCCTAATATTCATAAATGACCTCACTGACAAATTGTCTATGAGATGGGTACACAAAAAAACCCCCAAAACAAAACAAAACAAAAAGAAAACGGGCCCCAACTCTAATTAGACCCCATTTCTTAGTGTTTTGTCCGAATGAAATGAAACTTTTGTCATAACTAGTTTATTATATTCAAAACATCATATCAAAACACTAGGGTCTTTGGCCCTTTTTCTCCGTTCTACAGCATATGTTTTAGATGGCCTCCATTTAGCTTTTGTTTTTTGGGGGTCACCCTGTATATGCTGATGACAGCAAGTTCTATGACAGACACGACAGGAAAACAAATGAACACATATCTAAAGAAATAGCAGAAACACTAGAGGATGACCTCCGATCTGTAGTGGAATGGGGACAAAAATTGATGGTCATATTCAATGCTGCCAAGATTTAACTTGTTTCCTTCAATGATTACAGGAAACCTTCTCTACGACCAATATCAATGGCCAAAGACTCTTTATCTGAAAGTACATCTTTTAAACTCTTTGACCTAACGTTCACAGGAAACATGAGTTGGAACAATTACATTGACAGCATTGCCAGGACCGCTGCGAAGAAGGTAGGTTCTCTCTACCGTGCT
>NC_136522.1:52788291-52818291 GCF_053919585.1 Euprymna scolopes | reverse complement strand
TACGATGTGACAAGCAACTTAATGTCAAATATATGTAGAAAAATCGGGTCATCCTTCGTAGGGACGTGACGTCCCTCAACAAATAAGGTTGTTCCGAAATCGTGTCTGGGGAGTCGGCTAATTTCAGTTAATGTTTGTAGATGTGATATCTACCGCCTGCATACCAGCAGTAACTATCTTAGTTGTATGACGCGTTGCTAGTCACATAGTAGAATGTAGAAAACTGGATAAAAAATATAAGAATTTATAAAATCGAGGCATAGTCAATAGATTGCGCCGTGGCCCATATGATTAGGTTGTCAGTATTGCACACTTCATGAGTGCGGCGACCTGGGGTCGCGCCTATGTCGGAGCACGTCACTGATGAGATGCGGTACATCGGAACCCACTTTGGGTCTGGCGTTGTCGATGCAGTTGATCGATTCTATCTAATTCTGTGTTCTATCTTTATCGTGAAATGTGTATGTGAACTGATTTCATTACGATTTTGCATGACAACAGTTTCACTGCTACATCGCTAAAGTATAATAGGCATCTCTTATTTTTACATTTTTTATTTCATTTGTTTATCCAAAATTTACATTTTCATTTGTTTATTTCATCCATCAAAAAATAAGTTTTATTTGTTTGTTTCTGTTTTATGGCATCTCGCATTCCAAAAGTCCATTTTTTTTCGATCGAATTCATTTCCTTTCTTCGTCACGTGTTCTTTCCGTTTATTTTTTAAGATTTTTTAAAATTTTTAATTCCTTGGTAAGTTTCTTTTTTTTCCAATTTGCTGTTTTTTTTCTTCCATTTTTTTTTTAAATTTAAATTTCAAGTGTTTAGATTAAATCCCCCCAAAATAGTATCCATTTGCTTCGATTGCTTCGATCGATTTCATTTGCTGTATTTTTTTTTATTATATAACTTCATATTTAACCACTTTCCGGCAATTTGTGCTAATTCATTTTTTTCTTATTTAATTTAAAAGTGTTTTGGTTACCACCTTTTTGCCCCTCCCCTGCCATTTATATCCCCCCTGCCATTTTATTCTCTCTCCCCCCCTGCCAGTTTTAGTCTCCCCCTGCCATTTTTAGTCTTTCCCACGTGTTACAAGTGATTCTTGGTAAGTTTCTTTCGGTAAATCTGTCTCATTAACTTCATATTTGAACTTATCTCGATTTACAGGATTTAACTTTTTTTCAGATTCTTCAATTAAAAATAAACAACAAAACACTTTTTTTAAATAAATATATTTCTCCAAATCTATTTGGCCGCAAATAAAAAACTTGGCCTTATTTGACCATACATTTGTTGACCGGCCAATACATTGCGAAATAAATCAAACAAATATCTTTTTCAGATTTCTCTTTTTTGCCGATTCCTAAATTAACAATAAGCAAAAAAAAAATTTAGGAAAAAATTATTTCCAAATCTATTTGGATACAAGAAGTACAGAAGTACATATAAAATAATTGGCCTTATTTGATGTTACAGCTCAATTAAAAATAAGCACAAAAAGGAAAATAAAAAAAAAACATTTTTACACATTGTGCTTATTTGAACAGAAGTTCTCAATATTTGAGAAAACAATCGAGCAAATATTTTTACATACTTCTCTTTTTTCAGATTCCTCTAATCTAACTCGGCAAAAAATTACAAAAAATCATTTCTGCAAATCTATTTTAACGCAAATATAACTACAGGACTACAAACAAAGAAAAAATTGCTCTTAATTGACCGTACAGCTCAATTAACAATAAGCAAAAGATATAAGAAAAAAAAAAACAAATTAAAAAAATATTGCTTCAAATGTATTTTGAAGCTATATAAGGAATTTCAGATTCCTCACTTGAAAATAAGCAAAAAAAAAAAAAAATTACAAAAAGTCATTATTTCTACAAATCTACTTTGACACAAGGAAAACTACATGACTACACAGAAAAAAATTGCTCTTAATTGACCATACAGCTCAATCACCAACAAGTAACAAAAAAACTATAAATTAAAAAAAATTGTTCCAAATCTATTTTGAACCAAAGAAAGGATTTTCAGATTCTTCAATTGAAAATAAGCAAAAAACAAAGAAAATATTTCTACAAATCTATTTGTAAGCAAGGAAAATTGCTGAACCATATACAAACAAAAGGTCTTAATTGACCATACATATCTCGACAGATAAATAAATTGAGATATCAATCAAGCCAATATCTTTTTTTCAGACTTCTCTTTTTTTCAGATTCTTCACTTAAAAATAAACAACAAAAAACTTTCTTTAAAAAAATATATTTCTCCAAATCTATTTGGCCGCAAATAAAAAATTGACCTTATTTGACCATACATTTGTCTACAGGCCAATACATTGCGAAATAAATCAAACAAATATCTTTTTCAGATTTCTCTTTTTTTCAGATTCCTAAATTAACAATAAGCAAAAAGACAATTTAGGAAAAAATTATTTCCAAATCTATTGGGATACAAGAAGTACAGAAGTACATATAAAATAATTGGCCTTATTTGATGTTACAGCTCAATTAAAAATAAGCACAAAAAGGAAAATTAAAAAAAATATTTCTACACATTATGCTTATTTGAACATAAGTTCTCAATAGGCTAATTATTTGAGAAAACAATCGAGCAAATATTTTTACATACTTCTATTTTTTCAGATTCCTCTAATGAAACTAAGCAAAAAATTACAAAAAATCATTTCTACAAATCTATTTTAACGCAAATATAACTACAGGACTACAAACAAAGAAAAAATTGCTCTTAATTGACCGTACAGCTCAATTAACAATAAGCAAAAGATATAAGAAAATAAAAAAAAATTAAAAAAATATTGCTTCAAATGCATTTTGAAGCTATATAAGGAATTTCAGATTCCTGAATTGAAAATAAGCAAAAAAAAAAAAAAAAAATTACAAAAATCATTACTTCTACAACATGACTACAAACAAAGAAAAAGAAATTGCTCTTAATTGACCGTACAGCTCAATTAACAATAAGCAAAAGATATAAGAAAAAAATATTGCTTCAAATCTATTTTGAAGCTATATAAGGAATTTCAGATTCCTCACTTGAAAATAAGCAAAAAAAAAAAAAAATTACAAAAAGTTATTATTTCTACAAATCTACTTTGACACAAGGAAAACTACATGACTACAAAGAAAAAATTGCTCTTAATTGACCATACAGCTCAATTAACAATAAGTAACAAAAAAAAAGAAAAATATAACAAATTAAAAAAAAATTGCTCCAAATCTATTTGGAAGCAAAGAAAGGATTTTCAGATTCCTCAATTGAAAATAAGCAAAAAACAAAGAAAATATTTCTACAAATCTATTTGTAAGCAAGGAAAATTGCTGAACCATATGAAAAAAAGGTCTTAATTGACCATACATATCTCGACAGATAAATAAATTGAGAAATCAATCAAGCCAATATCTTTTTTTCAGACTTCTCTTTTTTTCAGATTCTTCTATTAAAAATAAACAACAAAAAACTTTCTTTAAAAAAATATATTTCTCCAAATCTATTTGGCTGCAAATAAAAAATTGACCTTATTTGACCATACATTTGCCGACAGGCCAATACATTGAGAAATACATCAAACAAATATCTTTTTCAGTTTTCTCTATTTTCAGATTCCTCAATTAAAAATAAGCAAAAAGAAAATTTCAGAAAAAAATTATTTCCAAATCTATTTCGACACAATATAAAAAAAAATTGGCCTTAATTGACGATACAGCTAAATTAAAAATAAGCACAAAAAGAATTTTCAAAAAAATTATTTCTCCAAATCTATTTTGACAAAAGGAAAATTACAGGAATACATACAAAAAAAAGGAATTGCTCTAAATTTGCCATGCAGCTCAATTATAAATAAGCAAAAAAAACAAAAACAAAAAAACACATTAAATATATTGCCCCAAGCAAAAAAAAGGAATTATTATTTCTTCAAATCTATTTGGACGGAAGGAAAAGTACTGAACTGTATACAAAATAAAAATTGGCCTTAATTGAGCCTATAGCTGTCGAGAGGCCCATTAAATTTAAGCAACGATCAAATCTTTTTTTACAGATTCCTCTTTTCCAAAATCATTCATCTTGCTCCCTATTTTAAAAAAGTCCACTTTTACTACACGTTATTGTTAATTTCGCTGCACTTCTTTTCCTTAAAATGCCACTCAGAAGAAGATCAAACATAGGTCGTCGTACTCGCAATGCAGAAACACTGCGGCAATTACTTGCCACTCAAAGTCCTGAACAACGGGCATCTGCAAACCAAAATAGTAGACTAAAGATGATTCAAGTACGTGCCAATGAAACAGCAGATCGACGTGCAGCCAGACTTGAGGAGGCAAGGTTGCGGGTACAGCAATCCCGTAATGCGGCTACAGATCTGCTTCGTTCACAACGTAATGAACGCGAGAGCCTGAGACAGGCTGAAAGACGTCAACGAGGAAACGCAGATCAGCGTCAAACACGACTCCATGCTCAACAATCCTGGAATTGGGATCGCCTAGCATTTCACTACAATCCTAATGAGGATTATAGTTTTAGCCACCATGTTCACATAGGCACTATGACTGAAGTATGTCCCTATTGCAAGGCTCTTACATTTAAGGGAGAAACTAAAGGAATGCGTTGTGCAGCCAGTAAAATTAAACTACCTCAACTGGAAGATCCACCAGAACCATTAAAAACTTTGCTTGCTGGATATACTGCTGAATCAAAGCATTTTTATCAAACATCAGGAAATACAACTCATGCTTCCAAATGACATCGTTCGCAGCAGAAACCATTACAGCTCAATTCATGTCAACTTTTAAAGTAAAAGGACAAATTTACCATAAAGTTGGATCTCTGCTTCCATACCCAGAGGGTCAACATAAATTCTTACAAATGTATTTCATCGGTGATAACAATGATGAATTGCACGCTGTGGAATTTCAACCAGTATAAGACGGTCCATTGTCTCCGAACTGCAAGACATGCTCCATAATAAAAACAATTTAGTGCTTTTATTCAAAACTGCAATTGAAATGATGCCATCAGATACACACAAGATTGTTATTCATGCTGACAAAACGCCTACTGGAGAACACGTGCGAAGATTCAATGCTCCAACTATAGATGAAGTGGCAATTGTTATAGTTGGAGATCAATTTCAACCAAGAGATATTGTTTTTCATAGGAGGAATGATCAATTGACAAACATTGCTGAAACTCATCGATGCTACGATGCCCTGCAATATCCAATCATTTTTTGGGATGGTGCTGATGGATATCATTTCCATATTAACATGATAAATCCAGTTAGTGGTGAAGAAACAAATAAGAAATGCAGCGCAATGAACTATTACTCGTACCGATTAATGATTCGAGAGAACGAAAACAATCACATTCTGAAATGCCGCCAATTATTCCACCACTACACTGTAGACATGTATGTAAAAATTGAAACTGAACGTTTGCTATTCATCCGTTTGAATCACTCAAAACTTCGTTCTGAAGAATATGTTCATTTGCGTGATGCAGTTGTTACTGATGGTAATACAACCAACGTTGGAAGACTAACAATTTTGCCATCTTCGTATTTGGGCAGTCCACGTCATATGCATGAGTACACTCAAGACGCATTTGCATATGTTCGTCAGTATGGCCGTCCTGACCTATTCATTACATTTACATGCAACCCAGCTTGGAATGAAATACAGCAACTCTTACTTCCGGGGAAATCATCGGTAGATAGGCATGATATTACAGCGCGTGTTTTCAGACAAAAGCTTAAATCACTAATAAATTTCATTGTAAAACATAAAGTATTTGGATCTGTGTGCTGCTGGATGTATTCAGTGGAATGACAAAAGAGAGGATTACCACACTCCCACATACTAATCTGGCTCTTCAACAAACTCAATCCAAACGAAATCGACAATCAAATATCTGCTGAAATACCTGATGCTGACATTGATAAAGATTTGCATGAAGTTGTCATAAAAATATGATACATGGACCTTGCGGGATATTTAATCCAAATTCACCATGCATGATAGAGGGTAAATGATCTAAGCGATATCCCCGAGCATTATTAACGAACAGAGTTACAGGAAATGATGGATATCCTTTATACAAAAGAAGATTAGTAGAAGATGGCGGTAAATTAGCAACCATACAAATTCGAAATGGCAATATACAAGTTGATAACCGATGGGTTGTTCCATATTCACCTTTGCTATCAAAAACCTATAAATCGCACATCAATGTGGAATACTGTAACTCTGTAAAGTCCATCAAATACATTTGTAAGTATGTGAATAAAGGCAGCGATATGGCAGTTTTTGCCTTGAAAATACAGAGCAATAATCTGAATGCAAGCCCACATATTGATGAAATCGCACAGTATCAAGCTGGAAGATACATAAGCAGCAATGAAGCTGTATGGCGAATTCTTTCATTTCCAATACATGAACGAAGTCTGGCTATTGTTCACTTATCAGTACATTTAGAAAATGGACAGCGCGTTTACTTTACAGCTTCAAATGTGCAACAGATAGCTTTGAATCAACCTACTACAACATTAACGGCTTTCTTCATGTTATGTCAAACTGACACGTTTGCAAAAACACTCCTATATTCGGAAGTGCCTCAGTATTACACATGGAATAAGAGTAGAAAATCATTTGAACGGCGCAAAAGAGGAGAGCAAGTCGAAGGACAACCTGGAATATTCAAAGAAAAAACAATAGGCAGACTGTATACTATCCATCCCAAACAAGATGAATGCTTTTTTCTTCGCATGTTGTTGATAAATGTGCTTGGTCCAACATCATTCTAGCAACTAAAAATTGTCAATGGCATTACACATGCTACTTTTCGCAGTGCATGCCAAGCTCTGAATTTATTGGAAAATGACGGACATTGGGATGAATGCATTAATGAGGCGTGTAACACATCACATCCTAATCAAATTCGTGCATTGTTTGCAACTATCTTGACCAATTGCTCCCCTTCATCTCCTGTTGAGTTATGGGAGAAATATAAATCACACATGGCCGAAGACATTTTTCATCAAATAAGCAATGAAAGTACAAATACCTGTCTGGATTTTACATCAGAAATCTATAATGAGACATTGATAAGAATTGAAAATTTGTGTTTAGAAATTGCAAACAAATTACTCAAACAATTGGGAATGATCTCACCGACTCGATCGGCTGCTGCTTTCTTTGATGTAGAATTGCGTAGGGAACAAAATTACAACACAGATGATCTTTTGTTGTATGTGCAAGCAAATATTAACAAGCTAACACCTGAGCAAACAGACGTTTACAACAAAATAATGCAGACTGTAAATAATGGAGTGGGAGATATATTTTTCTTAGATGCGCCAGGAGGAACTGGTAAAACGTTCTTAATTAAATTTATTTTGGCAGCCATTCGATCACAAAATGGCATAGCCTTAGCTCTTGCATCTTCTGGAATAGCTGCAACTTTGCTACCATTCTGCATTGAAACTTCCTTTAAACATGCAATTTATTGAAACTCCCATGTGCAATATTTCAAAAACATCAGGTATGGGAAAAGTATTGCAAAAATGCAAACTTATTGTTTGGGATGAATGCACAATGGCACACAAAAAATCACTGGAGGCTCTTGACCGGTCATTGCAAGATTTGCGGGGAAATGATAGATTATTTGGGAATGCAGTAATATTGTTTGCTGGAGATTTCAGGCAAACATTGCCTGTAATTCCTCGATCAACACCAGCAGATGAAATAAATGCTTGCCTCAAATACTCCACTTTTTGGCAAAATGTGAAGACATTAAATTTGACAAGAAATATGCGTGTCCAGCAGCAAAATAATCAGTCAACAGAGATCTTTTCGAAACAATTGTTGGAAATTGGGAATGGGACAGTGCTGGCTACTCTGACTTCAGGCCGAATTCAATTGCCACAAAACTTCTGTCATTTAGTTACATCAAAAGACGAATTAATTAAAAACGTATTCCCAGACATCCACATTAACTTTATGAATCACAGTTGGCTGAGTGAACGAGCTATTCTTGCACCCACGAACAAAGACGTTCATGCACTCAACAATAGTATTCAGTTGAACATTCATGCTGAGTTAGTCGTATACAAGTCCGTTGACACTGTTGTTGAAGCAGACGAAGCAATCAATTATCCATCAGAGTTTTTGAATTCACTAGATTTGCCAGGGATTCCACCACATGTACTGTAATTGAAAATTGGTGTACCAATTATCATGTTGCGAAATATTAACCAGACTAAGCTTTGTAATGGCACACGTCTTTCAGTAAAAAAATTAATGACCAACATCATTGAAGCAACAATTTTGACAGGGCCTTTCAAAGGTGAAGATGTCTTAATTCCGCGCATTCCCATGATTCCAACAGATCTGCCATTTCAATTTAGGAGATTACAATTCCCTATTCGCTTGGCATTTGCAATCACAATCAACAAGGCACAGGGACAATCTTTAGAATTGTGTGGCTTATATTTACACACTGACTGTTTCTCACATGGGCAATTATATGTTGCATGTTCTAGAGTCGGCAAACCTGAGAATCTCTTCATCTGCACTGAAACTGGAACTACTAAGAATATTGTGTATCCACAAGTTTTAGAAAATTAAATCCTTCAGATTAAATGGCAACTTATGGAACTGGATCAAAATGAAGCCCAAAAGACAATCTCCAAAATTATTATTCAATCAAGAACTTGAGAGACAGAAACATCAAATACATCCTTCACTGAAGCATATCTGTGCATGAGTTCGTCATGGGACTTCAACTCCAGAAAGATTAATAACACTGCCCTTTGTAAATCTTGGTCCTTCATACAAAACATTAAGAAGCAACAACATGAAAATCACCTTTGCTGTAGCATATCTATGCATGGGTTCATTATTTAATTCGGATGAGTTGCACTGATGATTTCTAATAAGAATGAAATAGATCTATGTGCCAATAAGATAGATCTATATGCAAATTTCCAAATTATTTATTGCTGTTTATCTGCATATTTAAAAATGTAACTTAGTTCATGACCTGATGCGAAAACTTATAGTCTACCTTACAAATTTTTTTAAATTTTGCTATATTCATTCAATTTAATCATTTCACCAAACGGAACCACAACAACGCGTGGCCGGGTACAGCTAGTATATATATATATATATATATATATATAGTCATCCACATAAAGTACTGTTTCGCTGTTTCACATCTCATCAGTGCGGCTAGACAGGCAATACGCACACACGCACACACACACACGCACACACACACACATATATATATTTAGATTTTACCGCAATTTGATACTTTACCCTTCACCAGATTATCCGTTCACATTAAATCACTTTTTTATTCACCCTACTCCCTCTGCTTCATTTTTTGTTATCAAGTAAGATCTATGACTTACTTGTAGTTTCATTTAATCTTTTTTGCAAGCAAAATCCGATTCTGCGTTGTGCTAAATCCTACCTTCTAATGAGAAGGAAGGTATTTCTTCGAAACTCCGCGGATTAAGGACTATCCACTTATTTAGTGTTTCCTTTTTAAAATTAAATATGTTTTTAACTCTTTTTCAAAGTGTTTTTTAACATGTTTTATTAACTACTTGTTCTCATATATATACAGTGATGATCATATTTATTGGCACGGTAAAATAAAAGTTAAATTTTGTCTAATAAATTCTAAAAAAGGGATTAAATTAAAGAAAATAACAAAGTATATTATGTATTTTTAACTGGCCTTTCCGATGCAGCAATCGGATTTTAGAAAAAATAAATAACAAAGGAACAACAAACATAATTGCAAAAAACCCTTGTTCAAAATTATTGGCACGATTTATTTAATAATCAATTGTATAGCCTTTGGCCTTGATTACCTTCCTCAGTCGCTTTTCATAGTTTACAACCAAGTTGTTGCACTCTTCAGTAGTAATTTTAGCCCACTCTTCCTGACAATAATCCTCCAATTGAATAAGATTCTTAGGCTTCCTTTGCATTACCCTCAATTTTAATGTTCTCCATAAATTTTCAATTGGATTAAGGTCTGGGCTTTGTGATGGCCACTCCAAAACATTAATATGATTGTCCTCAAGCCATTTCTTAGTCAGTTTAGCCGAATGCTTTGGGTCATTATCTTGCATGAACCACCAACGACGACCAAGTGAGAGCTCTTTAGCAGAGTCTTTCAGGTTTTCATCCAATATTTTAACATAATCTTCCTTTTTTATGCTACCTGTGACCTTAACAAGTCGCCCTGGTCCAGAGGCAGCAAAGGATCCCCAAAACATCAAACTGCCTCCACCGTGCTTCACTGTGGGTATGGTGTTCTTAGGCAGGAAAGCTTCGCCAGATTTTCTGTAAATATAAGACACTTTATTATGGCCAAATAACTCTATTTTCGTTTCGTCAGTCCATAGAACACGTTTCCAGAATGCAACATCTTTATCAATATGACGTTTTGCAAAGGCTAGCCTTGCTTTCAGGTGCATAGGCTTCAATAAGGGAGTCTTTCTCGGACGACATGCTTTTAAACCAGCTCTCTTCAAAACTCTACCAACTGTATGTCGAGATACATTCACTCCAGAGGTGCTCTGTTCATCAACAATCTCCCCAACAGAGATCCTTGGGTTTTGTTTTACTTGTCGAACAATTTTCCGTTCATCTCTTGGGGAAAGAATCCTTTTTCTCCCTCTACCCTCTAAACTCATAACGTGGCCTTGCGATTTGAACTTGTTTATTATGGCTCTAACAGTGGATTTGGGAAGGTTTAGCTTCTTTGAAATCTTATCATAGCCCTCCCCATTGGTATGGCATGCTACAACAAGCTTCCTGACGTCTTCGCTGTGTTCCTTAGTTTTAACCATGGCGATTGAAAATTATAATTTAGTCACTTATAATAGTTTAAATAAATCGCTATCTAAAAATTATCTGAAAAAAATTATTCACTGAATTAGCGTTAAACAAGCATAATATGGCTATAAAAAAGTTCAGAAAGCACGTAAACCGGAAATTGATTGATATTATACTGATACTAAACGAAAAACAAAGCCGTGCCAATAATTTTGAACAAGGGTTTTTTGCAATTATGTTTGTTGTTCCTTTGTTATTTATTTTTTCTAAAATCCGATTGCTGCATCGGAAAGGCCAGTTAAAAATACATAATATACTTTGTTATTTTCTTTAATTTAATCCCTTTTTTAGAATTTATTAGACAAAATTTAACTTTTATTTTACCGTGCCAATAAATATGATCATCACTGTATATATATATATATATATATATATATATATATATATATATATATATATATATATATATATGTATATATCCATATATATATATATATATATTTCTGTGGCAATATAATTAATTTCCTTATAGTATATACCAATCCTTATCTAAGGTGCTTAGTGTAATTACAGAGCAATATAGTGAATGAATGATAAATGGAAACATATATTTACAGCTTTTCTTCAAATTTTCAGGTTTTAATCATGTCAAAATGCACTTTATTTTCTTTTCATGGATTGATTGATGCTATTTCTTCTGATGAGTTAGGGGCAAAATAGGTTTACTGATTGATATAATGATTTAATGATTGTTATTTTTCTACGAAACAGATACTATCAAGAATTGTAAGTGCCAACTGAAGTAAAAATTATAAGATGCTCACCATCATGAACTTTGGAATATAGACTTTTGTCATTCATTCAATATATATATATATATATATATATATATATATGTACACATATATATATATACACATATACACCCCCATATATATATATATATATATATATATATATATATATATATATATATATATATATATATATATATATATATATGTGTGTGTGTGTGTGTGTGTGTGTGTATGCGTGAGTGTGTAGTTGGACATAGTCATAAGTATAGGCGTGTAGTGAGTGTAAGCGAAGTATCCTAACAGATGTAACTACCTGTAATGATAAGTAGTATATACGATGCTAACTTTTGTCTTGAAACTATTTTAGAACTGTCATTATTTTCAATGCACCTGATGTCGTCTATGAATATATTAAAAATAAATAAATAATGTCATCCATTGCGTGAAAGGACAGATTTCAATCAGTTTTCTCCAAGAATTCTCGTTCTCGATTTGTCGTTGCATCATCGTGAAGAGTTTTGTCTGCACGTCGGTCAGCTGGTCTTCGGGCTTAAATAGAATTCTCTTCGATAAAGGTGCCCAGGAAAAAAAAAAAGAAAAATCGAGATGGAAGAGAAAAAAATCCCCTGCTGATCTTTATTAGAGTTGCTTTCCCTTTTTTAACTAGTTTTTTTCACACATACGAAACCACAGCTATGAAACAGAGACTAACTCAAAGAATACGAAAGTTTCACGGAGTCAGTAACTTTTCATGCTTTCTTTTTTAATCAACAACCAACATGCCTGAAGACGAGCGAAGGCTAGTCTGATCGAAACGTTGCAAAGATGAATCAATACAGGCAATATAAACAATCAGCTCTCATCTAAAAATAAATAAAAAATTTAACATATCTCCATTTTTGAAATTCTCCGTTTATCTGTCCCGTTTATGTTTGAAATGATATATTTGCTGGTCTGTCAGTTGTATTTAAATGGGGGCATCTGAAGTATAAACCTTTGTATCATTGGCTCGTATTATGTTTTCTTTATTATTAAAATGCTGAATTTTTGAGATAAGGATCGATTATCCGTATTATGTGGAATAATTTGGACTACTGTTCTCATCTTGACTGTTATTTTCACAAGGTTTTAGTCGATGTAACCTCCGACTTTCTTCAGGTGTATCTTGTCGAACTCGGGGATCTTTCTCTAGAATCCGGGAATCTTTCCGCCGAACTCGCCAATCTGCACGAAACACTTTATTTAATCCACGAGGATAGCATGCTCTTGTTCCGTCAGCCATGACCGGTAAAAATGCATACCTGTGGCAGTCGTTTATATATTGATCGTTTATACATTTTCTCATTGCTCTAGACTTAGCTAGGCTTTATCTTTACAGACGAACTCCTGATAAAAGGATTTTATCCGGCATCACGTCTTTAATTTCCTCTGCGTTTGAACGAAAGAATCTCTTAAGATATAATGTGAATTATTCCGTGAATGAAGTGGGGGAAATCTTCAAACATTTATGATCAAACCAGTAATGAAAGTAAAATACTATAAGTGTAAAACTCATTAAAGCCTTTATGTGTTGAATCAGTATAACTTATTTACGAATGTACATGTGTTGAATACGTGGAACTTATTTTATATTAGCAGGGAAACCCGACATTGCCCGGGATTCAATGGTGTTCAACGAACATTTCACATTCCTATATTTTTATTGTCATCAAAATCCGTGAAATCGACCGGGAGGAAGCTTCACATGCCCCCATGCAGTAACTTAAAAAAAAAAATGTTATTCTACATCACACTCTAGAGAGACTGTTACTTTTATAAAATTATTTTATATAAACTTCTTTCCAGTTTACGAAAAAAATTTTTAAAGAAATTTACGTGCGGAGTTTGAACCTACAGATCACGTCATCCAAAAAATATAATAAAACAAAATAAAAATAATTAGAAAAAACATGTAAATTTTCAACTCTTTAAAAATTCTTTGCAGTTAATGAAACAAATTAAGAAATTTACGTGCAGAGTTTAAACACGTCATTCAAACAAACAAAAAACAAACAAAAAAACAAAACAAAAAAAATAACAAAAAAAACAAACAAACAAAAAACACGTAAATTTGCAAATCTTATAAAATTCTTTGAAGCTAAGTAAAAAAAAGAAGAAATTTACGTGCAGAGTTTGAACCTAGTGACTATGTGATCCAAAAAAAAATAAAAAAACAAAAAAAAAACAAGAAACACGTACATTTTAAAGTCTTATAAAATTCTTTGCAGTTAATGAATACAAAAATAGGAAATGTACGTGCAGAGTTTGAAACTACAGACCACGTCGTGCAAAAAAAAAAAAAATATCCCCCTCCAAAACATGCTATCAACTTATCCATAGTATAATTTTCACGGCCCGTTGTTCTATCATTGTTTCTAAGCGACGACATGGAAAAATGGCTTTACCGATAATAGTAAATTAAAATAACGATTTCGATTATCGATTTTATGGCCGTATCGCAATTTTCTCACTTTTCGACTGTCGATGAGAACGCACATATGTCCATAAGTGTACTTCATATATAACATATTCACGATTCGCTCGTCTGAACTCTTTAGACTGTCTACTGTCAGCGCTCGATTTTGACTTTATAGGTTGTTAAATTCCCTTAATTCTTGTGGCAATTTTTAGTGGCCCGGTAGAAACGGATTAGCAAACGTGTCTTTGTGGCTAAGTTCGGATCTTCACATCGGTAGGAATTACCACTTCCTGCACTGATGATTGCAAAAACCTGAAAAACTAGTGTCTGTAGGTATAACAATAATTATTATTTATAATTATTAAAACCCTTTTAAAAAGTATTAAAGATGAGTACTATCTGGGCAAAAATACTAAAAGGTAGTCAACTAGCAGTTTTGCAACGTTCACGATTCTGGAAAAATATAGACGCCGCTACTTCACATATATATCTGTCGGAATCTGGGGGTGTGTGAAACTATCACTACACGCGGAGGTCCACCTTTATATCTCCTGATGAGATCGTCTTTGTCGATTAGTTGATTAATTCATCTCTGTTCAAGGGTTCTCAATCTAATCCAGACCATAATGTTTTCAGTGGTGTTTAAACTCCAACTTGAAACCTTTAAGAGTTTAAGCATCAACTTACTAAGCGTCCGACTGATCCCCTCCATCAAGCGTTGTTCCTATTGTTCGATCCTTAGTTCATTGTTCAGTCCTTTTGCTATTACTAGTTCTCACACCCTACTTTAAACCATATCCTTATTTCTCTTTGTTTGCATTAAGAACAAATTCCTATCCATTGTCTATTGATAAGTTCTTTTTAGTACACCCTAAACTGACTTCTTTTTCTTTTTTCCTATATTCTTCGTCATCTTCTTACATCTCCAGCACTCAACGACCTCAATCAAACATAGTGTCACATTTGAAGGTCGACGATATAGTTAAATTGTTGACAGATCTGCACATTCACATATAATCATAACGTTAGATATTGGCAGGACAACAACGACGGTGTACCAGTCGACGATTATTATGATTATTCAAGACAAAAAGGGTTTTCAGCTAAAATATGTTTCAGAATAACCAACATATGTAGAATAAGCATTTATTTATGTTAATTTAGGAATGTAACAATTTAGTTGACGACTTAGAATAATGACATGTAAAAGCATCAGGTGATTATCTTAGTAAGGTATACTAATGACTAACGAAAGTGCGTGAAAGAAGTTGAGAGTCAGAGAGAGAGAGAGAGAGATAGAGAGAGAGATATATAGAGAGAGCAGACGCATCCAGAGTCGAGAGAGAAACAGAAACGGGTTTCAGAGCGTGATGGCTCCGAGTAGAGGGGGTCAGAAATGGCGATACCCAGAGCGTTGCTACTTTCCAAAAGGGGGAGAAAACACTCTAGAATAAAAAGTTGTCGAAAATAAAACCCGAGAATTTCCGTTCCCGTCAAACAAGGCCAAAGATGGACCAGATATGTTCCCGATTGGCCAGATGTTGAAACCCCCAAATAAGTCTTATTCCTCCTTTGTGTTAGAAAGGTATTTATGTATATTCTTGTCCTGTCATAAGCTGTATTTAAATGTGTATACGCACACTCAACGGACTCTACATAGACGATCACAACACTAGACAATCATAGACAAACACACGTATATATACACACATCATATAGATGACCGTGGCACGTATACACACATCATATATGCAGAACAGTTGAAGTATCAGGTTCAGTTCATAATCGAAGGCAATGGAATGATAGAAATGTGGTCTGAGAAAAAGAGGAATGCACAAAAATCTGACCAGAAATCGGTTACTTTGGAAGTCAATTTCGTAAAGACGTCAAACACAAGGTAGCATGTGAAACAGACGTTAAATTAATGATGATGATGATGATGATGATGATGATGATGATGGGGTTAGTGTAGTACCTGTTTTGTCATGATACCATTCTTCTACGTGTTACCTTCTCTTTTTAAGGGTATAGTAGTTTAGTTCTGTTTTGATGAGATCATCCTCTCAGGTGTTTCCTCTTCCTTTGTGGGGGTTAGTTTAATATATGTTCATTCGTAAGTATACTATCCTCCCAAGCATTACCCCCTCCTTTGTGATAAGTGGTATGTATTCGTTTTTTTTGTTTTTTTTTTGATACCATCCATTCGACGTAGACTGAAGGTAAGATATATTTGCTATTTTACTCTAATAGATTTGGGCCTCGATGTGATGTACCATGTTTTAGATTTGCATCACACACACACACACACACACACACACACACACACACACACATATATATATATATATATATATATATATATATATATATATATATGTACTCTCATACAATCTAACCACTGGAATACACGTGAATATATGTTATACATAACCCAATTATACAACAAGCGTTGAATAGACATAAGAATAATTTATATTAACATTAGATCAATATATTATATAATGGGTACCAACATGGCATTCAGAGATATGAATTGTGACAAAGAGTTCATCTGAATGCGTGTACGTGTCACTAAATGTCTGTCGTGATTCTTCACTATCTGAATCTTAATTTATTTTGTTGCAGTCTATTTAACTTCCGTGATCGTCTATGTGTGTGCTCTTACCATTTTCTTTAACCCTTTAATTACAGCATAATCACGTTGACACACCGGTTCCCGCTGGATTACAGAAGGTAAGCAACGTTGAAGCTGGTCAGTACTAAGTGGGTGACCATTTGGGACATCCAGTTGTTGTATGCGCTCTCCGCATTATTTCCAGTCGTCCTGGACTTCTCCTTTCCACTGGACCCAAACTGTCGGTTCAGGAAAGTTGTGGTTAGAGATTGCGCAACCCTTGCCTCACAATTACACGCGCAGCTTCCCGTACAAAGGGTATCCTTTGTCTTTCGAGACTGAATGGAGGCATCAGATCAGATCAGATAACCCTTGTAACTCTGCCATGATCGTTAATAGTGCCTCTTTTAGTGTGTGTGTGTGTGTGTGTGTGTGTGTGTTTACATATAACACGTATACATAAACGTGGCATACCCGGTTCTGCTGCTCAGCCTTTTTTCCGGAAGGTTCTTCTCTCATCTTAAGGAAGTTGATTATCTTGACAAGAAGACGCATGCGATTAAGTCAAGACGATACGTTGTTTTTTTTCTAGTTGTTTATTCACTCCCAGGCATGACATCCTACAGAGGAGCGATCGCCGATCTTTCCTTGGGTTGTTAGTTCTGACGCTTTCCACATCTGAGACGCCCCCGCTTTGAGAGGAGACCCCCTCAGATCATTTTCTTCTGTTGACGTCCTCAATCCAACTCCTCTATTTTTCTCAGCTAACTAGAATCACGTACTTCCGGATCAGCCACCAGACTCTTCCGGTGCAACTGATCGGTCAGCTAGTTTAATGTGACTTTGACATGTTTTAACAATATATCAAAAGACAGCTCACACCTCCCCGTTTACCACGCCGGTGACATAGATAGATCGATAGATAAAAAAGATAGATAACTAGATCGATAGAGATATCGATAATACACATAGATATATAGATAGACCGACAAGGTAATAGTTTCTTGCGTTCCCAACTACATAACAAACATAGGCGTAAAATATTATTTATTCAGTTGAAAATTGTCGGCTCAGTAATTTATAAATAAATAGCAGAAGCGTTAAACTATCACAAACAACTAAAGAATTGGCGACTTTAATTATTGAGTGTCTCAATATTTGATTTCAAATTTGTCGATGGTAAGAGAAAGATATTATCAATATTATTATTAGTCAATATTGCCCTTTATTTGTTCGTAGTTTGGTTCAATTAAAAAAAAAGTTGTTCACATCGAAAAACAAAGATGCCATCCGAGAGGATAACAATTAATAAGTTTCAAGAGGCTGGTGAGATAACACCGTGATGGTCGCTAGCAGTTGAAATTGGGTAGAATTTGATTATTTAAAAAAGATGGCGAACAAGAACACGTTTACATTAAACCTGAAAGCGACCACCTACAGGAAGGGCAATTCCAGGAAAGAAACTTTGGTCATGGAATTTTGGTTCAGTTTTAAGCACAGATAGAGAGTACGGGACATTGTCGCCGGCGGTTATAGCTAAACAGAGGTTGGTTTGGAATATTTTACAGGGCGGGGATGGGGAGAGATCGATTGAAGTTCATTTGAGCACCTGCCATGAAAATAACTACGGAGCAGAGATAGATTCACGATGTCTGTTCTGTGATAAAAAGATAGGAGGGGCGGCGAAAAGGAAGCCGCAGTTTCCAGCTTAAACGTGACAGACCAAAGAGAATGCTATTTCAAATTAATTGTGATCGACCGACTGACAAAGCCTGTTTTAGAGTTGCGATGACGTCTTGATTGAACGGTAAGCTACTGTACGAAAATGGTTTCAAATAGTAGAACCATACGTCCAAGTGACTGCATGCCTTGCTAGAGGTGAACAAGAGGAAAACAATAGAATAGCGAACAGAGTTAAATTAATGAAATAGGTAGAATAAAGATTGAAACAGAAGAGGGGGAAAAACAAGAAAGGACGCGTTGGTGTTACTGAAAATAAGAGAAATAGTGAATGAAAATTGACAATGAAAGACGA
The DNA here is from genome assembly GCF_053919585.1 of Euprymna scolopes. Classification (NCBI taxonomy): domain Eukaryota; kingdom Metazoa; phylum Mollusca; class Cephalopoda; order Sepiida; family Sepiolidae; genus Euprymna; species Euprymna scolopes. The sequence goes on along the minus strand of NC_136522.1, from coordinate 52,799,507 downwards.
AAAAAGCGAATTCGAAACGGTCATGAAAGAAAAACAATGAATGAACTCTTCAGTGTGTGAAAAGCAAAAAAGTGAAAACAAAATCATTAATGGAAAAATATATTAAACAAACACCTTTTAACGCTGCCTTTTGATAAGCTTTACGTCGTAAAGCTAAACAAGATATCGAATGAAAGAAATCTTGATCAAATTCAACGACAACACACCTTCTAATGGCCGCGACAAAGAAAACGAAAAACAGAAATTCTCAACTCGCGTCCATGCAATCTGCGCGTTTAGCAGTGGGAAATGTTAAGCTTCAATTAATAGATCAACAAAGCGACGGACGGACGGACGGACGGACGGACTGGGTATCTTGTAGAGTTGTCTGGACTAATATAAAAGTTATGGACTAAACCGTATTATTTGAATTCCTCGGACTACTATTCTCACCTTGAATGTTACTTTTCACAGCGTTTCGATCGATGTAACCACCGACTTTCTTTAGGTGTATCTTTCGAACTCGGAAATGTTTCTATAAATCTCGGTAATCTGGACGGAATTTCGATCGGAACCTTTTTTACTTCACGGGGGTAGCATGCTCTCGTTCCGTCAGCCGTGATAAGATAGAAGTCACAAGTAATTCGCAATTGAATTTTTTCGGAGAATTCTAGTACGAAAACTGTCCACAATGACCTATGGCGCAGTGGTTAGAGTACTTGAAAAAAATAAATTCTAAAAATGTTCTCTTGAAGGTTCAATTCTCAATGTGGGCGACCGGAAAATACAATTACGGGTTACTTAGAACCTCTATCCAACTAGGACTGACAGGATGAGAGCATGCTACCCCCGTGAATAAAAGATTCCGTCTAAAATTCCTCCCAGAAAAACGATACGAACTAGCAGGACCTGTGGAAATCTTGGCTAAGATCAAAGTATAGTATCTGTTCCCCAGTACGAAACTTTTGCTCTTATTGAAGTGATCGGCCACCGGGCTCTTGGGCTAGGTTAAAGCGCTTTTCCACTTTATTAACATTAATTAACAAGGACCAGCCCTCCTCTTTTTGGAGAATCAGGACCTGTTTTTTCTTTGTTTTTTTTTCATTGTTTTTCTTTCTTTGTTTTTTTCTTTGTTTTTTTCATTGTTTTTTTTTCTTCGTTTTTTTCTTTGTTTTTTTTTTCATTGTTTCTTTTCTTCGTTTCTGCCTTATCTCTCAAGATGGATCTTTTATATTGCTGCTGGGCATTTTGTGGACGTTCAGCATAAAAGGAGACCTCCTCGATATTATTGTAACCCTTTTGTTAAAACTGTAAAAGTATTTATCCAAATAACCTTGGTTAATGTAGTGTCAAAATATATCTTATTACGGTTTATCTCCAATATTCTTATAGAAGTCTGTGGTATATTTTCATTGTATGGACGCCCGGCGCGAATGGAAACCCCTCGATATCATTATACCATCATTAGACAGAACAGATACTATCTTTGGATCCTAGTCAGAAGATCAAGAAGGTATATTTTAGTTTTACGTACGCCTCAAAAGCCACATCATTTTTATTTTTATTATAATTTTTTACATTGCGTCTTCGATGACCAGGAGATCCTATTTATTAAAAAGAGGGGGTGAAAGGTGAAAACATATCAGCGATTCTATATACTAATAATTTAATGTTAGTAGTATGTTTTTAACTTCTATCGTCCTTTTTAATAAATAGGATCTCCCGATCGAATAATTTAGAATCTGGAAACTGTGACACACTTACGTATGTACGTTAAAGTTATTACGGTATTAATATATAGACTAGTGGGACCTTTGGAAATTCCACAGAGGACTCATTCCTATGTAATATATTGATGTCGGCATTCTGTAGATGTTCAGTGTAAATGGAAACGCTTTGATATTATTGTAGCTCTTTTGTTAAAACTGCAAATGTATCGGTCGTAAAGTACGCTTAAATACGATATTTTAGTTCTTGGAGACTTCGTATATATTATTATGGAGTTGATGTTCTATCGATTTTTATATATTATTAAAAGAATATCCATATGACTTGGGTGCATTAGCTTGAATCGAAACCGAAATTAAAACTTATGGAAAAAATATATATAAGCAACTTAAGTTCCTTCAGCTATAATCGAAACTAAAACCAAAACCTATGAAGAATTATTGGTAAAATTATTCATAAAAAATAAATAACTTAAGTGCCATCAGCTATAATCGAAATCGAAACCAAAACTTATGAAGAATTATTGGTAAAATTATTCATAAAAAATAAATAACTTAAGTGCCATCAGCTATAATCGAAACCGAAACCAAAACTTATGAAGAATTATTGGTAAAATTATTCATAAAAAATAAATAACTTAAGTGCCATCAGCTATAATCGAAATCGAAACCAAAACTTATGAAGAATTATTGGTAAAATTATTCATAAAAGATAAATAACTTAAGTGCCATCAGCTATAATCGAAATCGAAACCAAAACTTATGAAGAATTCTTGGTAAGATTATTTATAAAAAAATAAATGATTTAAGCGTCATCAGCTATAATCGAAACCGAAACCAAAACTTATAAAGAATTCTTGGTAAAATTATTTATAAAAAAGAAAAGATGACTTAAGTGCCATAAGCTATAATCGAAAGCGAAACCAAAACTTATGATTATTCTTGATAAAATTATATATTATAAGAAATGAAGGTCCCTAACAATTAAACGACAGTCACTCGGATGTAAGCGTAACACACAAAATTATAACACACACGCTATCCTATTAAGATGTTGATAAGCAGATACTCATCTAAAAAAACCAGTAACGTAAGTAAATGTTATTTAAAACTTAAACGTGACAGATAAAAAATATCTATTTTAAACATAAGGGTGACAAACCAAATAACGTTTCATTCTAAACTTAAACGAGGTAGAATAAAGAAAATTCTATTTCAAACTTAAAATTAATAGATAAAAGCAAAATCTAATTTTAAATTAAACCTGAAAGTCTTCGGACACTACTTTAAAGTGAAGGAATGTAGACTATGCAAAATGATATTTCATTTAAAAGTATAGACTATGCAAAATGATATTTCATTTAAAAGTATAGACTATGCAAAATGATATTTCATTTAAAAGTATAGACTATGAAAAATGATATTTCATTTAAAAGTATAGACTATGCAAAATGATATTTCATTTAAAAGTATAGACTACGCAAAATGATATTTCATTTTAAAGTATAGACTACGCAAAATGATATTTCATTTAAAAATATAGACTATGCAAAATGATATTTCGCTTAAAAGTATAGACGATGCAAAATGATATTTCATTTAAAAGTATAGACTAAGCAAAATGATTTTTCATTTAAAAGTATAGATGATGCAAAATGATATTTCATTTAAAAGAATAGACTAAGCAAAATGATATTTCATTTAAAAGTGTAGACTATGCAAAATGATATTTCATTTAAAAGTATAGACTATGCCAAATGATATTTTATTTAAAAGTATAGACTATGCAAAATGATATTTCATTTAAAAGTATAGACTATGCAAAATGATATTTCATTTAAAAGTATAGATGATGCAAAATGATATTTCATTTAAAAGTATAGACTAAGCAAAATGATTTTTCATTTAAAAGTATAGATGATGCAAAATGATATTTCATTTAAAAGAATAGACTAAGCAAAATGATATTTCATTTAAAAGTGTAGACGATGCAAAATGATATTTCATTTAAAAGTATAGACTATGCAAAATGATATTTTATTTAAAAGTATAGACTATGCCAAATGATATTTTATTTAAAAGTATAGACGATGCAAAATGATATTTCATTTAAAAGTATAGACTATGCAAAATGATATTTCATTTAAAAGTATAGACTATGCAAAATGATATTTCATTTAAAAGTATAGACGATGCAAAATGATATTTCATTTAAAAGAATAGACTAAGCAAAATGATATTTCATTTAAAAGTATATACTATGCCAAATGATATTTCATTTAAAAGTATAGACTATGCCAAATGATATTTCATTTAAAAGTATACACTATGCAAAATGATATTTCATTTAAAAGTATAGACTATGCAAAATGATATTTCATTTAAAAGTATAGACTATGCCAAATGATATTTCATTTAAAAGTATATACTATGCCAAATGATATTTCATTTAAAAGTATACACTATGCAAAATGATATTTCATTTAAAAGTATACACTATGCAAAATGATATTTCATTTAAAAGTATAGACTATGCAAAATGATATTTTATTTAAAAGTATAGACTATGCCAAATGATATTTTATTTAAAAGTATAGACGATGCAAAATGATATTTCATTTAAAAGTATAGACGATGCAAAATGATATTTCATTTAAAAGTATAGACTATGCCAAATGATTTTTCATTTAAAAGTATATACTATGCCAAATGATATTTCATTTAAAAGTATAGACTATGCCAAATGATATTTCATTTAAAAGTATACACTATGCAAAATGATATTTCATTTAAAAGTATAGATGATGCAAAATGATATTTCATTTAAAAGTATAGACTAAGCAAAATGATTTTTCATTTAAAAGTATAGATGATGCAAAATGATATTTCATTTAAAAGAATAGACTAAGCAAAATGATATTTCATTTAAAAGTGTAGACGATGCAAAATGATATTTCATTTAAAAGTATAGACTATGCAAAATGATATTTCATTTAAAAGTATAGACTATGCAAAATGATATTTCATTTAAAAGTATATACTATGCCAAATGATATTTCATTTAAAAGTATAGACTATGCCAAATGATATTTCATTTAAAAGTATACACTATGCAAAATGATATTTCATTCAAAAGTATAGACTATGCCAAATGATATTTTATTTAAAAGTATACACTATGCAAAATGATATTTCATTTAAAAGTATAGCCGATACAAAATGATATTTCATTTAAAAGTATAGACTATGCAAAATGATATTTTATTTAAAAGTATAGACTATGCCAAATGATATTTTATTTAAAAGTATACACTATGCAAAATGATATTTCATTTAAAAGTATAGCCGATACAAAATGATATTTCATTTAAAAGTATAGACTATGCAAAATGATATTTTATTTAAAAGTATAGACTATGCAAAATGATATTTTATTTAAAAGTATAGACTATGCAAAATGATATTAACGTGAAAACCAAAGAAAATTTCCAGCTAAGAAAATTATATTGTAAACTTTAATCTGAGAGACTAAAGAAAATACCTTCTTAAATATAATCATGGCATGCAAAGATATTTATATTTCCAACTTGAGCGTGACAACGAAAGAAAATACTATTTTAAGCTAAAACGTAGCAGACCTCGAAAAATGCTGTTATTCACGTACACATAACAGACAAAATAAAATGTTTTTTGGTCCCCCCCCCCGACAAAAGGAGGGTGGATCTGTAAATTCACCCTTGTCCGTTCGTCCGCACTTTTCTTAATATTAGAATGTTTTGAAATTTTGCACAAACATTAAACATGATATGAGTAAAAAAGTAACGGAACGAATTTTCCGGGAAAACTCCGGTTGTCCCTCCCCAACCCAAGGGGTGCCTTTCGGGTTACAATAGCTAAAATTGACACTTTTGTGCTTATTAAAAAAAAATTGATGTCTTGGATTTTCTGAAAAGTTGTTACTAGCTAATTTCTATATAATTTTGTTTGTCTATATTTCGCGATAACTCTTGGGTGTGTCCCAGGGGTTCTTTTAGGGCTAATAAAAACACTCCACTTTTGGGATTATTTTACCATATTTGTCCAAAATTTTCTGTGTATGTCTATTTAGCAATTTTGCATGGTGTTGAACTCAAATTTAAATATGTTAAGGCCTTGGGGACTTTTGGGGCTAAATGGGGGGAGGGGCAAGTGATGGACTTTTTTTTTGCATAGTGCAGAATTCAAATTTACATATGTTAAGTCCCAAAACTGCACCGTTTGTTCATTTTCACCAGTATTTGACGTACCCTAGGGACTTTTGGGGCTAAATGGGGAAGGGGGCATATGCTGAATTTTATCATTTTTGATGCCTCGTTCACTGTGCACTCACAGGAGACCATGCATGCTTCACTTGTTTTTTGTTCTTTTTTTACAAGATTCTTTGCTTGTCAAGTCCAAAATGACACTCGAGGATAAGAATTAATAAGTTTCAAGTGTCTGGTGAGATAATATCGTGATTGTCGGTAGCGGTAAATATTAGGGAAGAATTTGATTATTTAAGAGAATGGCTCAATAAGAACTTGTTTACATTTAACTTGAAAGCGATCATGTTATACTCAAATTCGCCGTATTGTGTTCCGCAGCCAGGCAATGCTGAGAAAAAACTTTGGTAATGGAATTTTCGTTTAATTTTTAAGCACATATAGAAAGTAAGAGACATTGTTGACATATTGATACCTCTGTTCAGTCTCGAAAGACAAAGGATACCCTCTGTAGGCGCAGCTGCGCATATAACTGTGGCAAGAGTTGCGCAATCTGTAACCACACCTCTCCTGAATCGGCACTGCTTGAGTCCAGTGGCAAGAAAAAGTCCAGGACGACGAGAAGCACTTCCGAGATAAGCAGAGAGCACATACAACACCTGGAAGTCCAAAATAGTCACCCATCTGATACTGGCCAGGTTCATCATTCCTTAACTTCGGTGATCTGATGGGAACCGGTATGCCAAACGTGATTATGCCGTAGTGTTGACAGTGGTTATAGCTAAACGAGTGTTTTTTGTGAATTTTTCACAAGGTGGGGAGGACAAGATAGATTATAGTCCAGTCGAACACCTGCCACAAAATAAGAATGGAGCAGAGATACATTCACGACGTCTCTTCTATGATAAAGAGGTTGTAGGGACGAAGAAAATGACACGGCGGTTTCGAAGATTAGACCAATGAGAATACTATTTCAAATTAATCGTAATCGACCGACCGACCGACAAAGCCTGTTAATGATACAAGATGACGCATTGAATGAAAGGTAAGGTACTGCAGGTAACTCGCTTTGTACTCCAGACGGAGCGTGGGTGTTTCTTTCTTTTTTTTTTTCTTCTGTCGTTGTTTCCAGTAATGGGAATTGTGTCAAAGAGAAATCGCAACGAGCGAGCGTTCAACAGAGGGAAACAGCGTCTGAATCCATCGCCAATTTCTATGCACCTCTCGTCTGAATAGAAGTCGAAAAGAGAAGCGAGGCTGGGTCGATCAGGAGTCTACGTTGCAGTACGTCTGTGAAAATTGCTGGTTTGAGGCCCCCCAGTGGATGCAAAAAGAAGAAAAGAAACCCATTTAGGCGTCCCCAAAAGTAGACAATTGTAGAACGGTTTGCCATGTTGTTGTTGTTGTTTTTTTTGTTTTTGTTTTTGTTATTTTCTTTCTAGTTTAGTTAGTTCTTAGAGATCAAGGTGTCCCTCCTGGAAATAACGCTTCGCTTCTTTATGAGTACATTTATAACCGAGGGCACTTCGCGTGTGGGTGTATGTCTGCACGTGCGTGTGCGATGTGAATGCTTTGAGCCTGCTGCAAGCAATTATTCCCCAGTGCATTGTGATAGAACAGATCCAGAGTAGCACAGGATGTATATTACTTTATACTCTTTAAATCCAGTTGCCGAATAACAACGGTTATTATTTTATTTGCAATAATAGAACCATGTTGGGTTCAAGGCTTTATCTCCTTATTCCGAGAGAACCTTTTATTGTAAAACATTGCATTCTCGACTAGATCTGCTGTATAGTCGGGCTATAAAAAAATCAGGGTCTCTATGTCTCTTTAACGTTGTGAAATATTCAGTGTGTGACATCTAGTGGTTAAACTGTTCTTTTATTTTTGTACTAGAAAAGATATCCGCGCATCGCACGGGACTTTTCTGCATACTTAGGTACGCGATTTGTGTGCACCTTTTCAGTAAGTGGATGTTATAAGAGGGAAGTAAACTTAAACTCGATGCTTAAATCTTATCTAACACATTGAATACTGAAAACATACCACAATCAGATCAGATCAGTTTTTCATCATATCCTTTTGTAGAACTTTTCATTGAAGTGCCTCGTGGTAAACTACATTTCCGCTTCTTTGATTTGGAGCCAGAATGTAGAGTTCTTCTGAACTTCCTGTCCGGCTGATGGAGACGTAGAACATACCGTTACCGAAACAGTCTGATGTCAGGTCTACGCCAATGGTTTTAAACGTCTGGCCTTGTCTTTTATTTATGCTCATTGCAAAACACACCTTCACAGGAAACAGTTCTAGATAGTACAATTACAACAACGCCTCAACATCCCCCAACCGCCGCCAATATCCCCCTCCCACCCCAATATAAACCAAATGTTTTTTTTTTGGGGGGGGGGGTCAACGTGTGGTTGCTCATGTTAGGTTAAATTATCATAGAACAGTGATCCCCCACTTTATTGAAACTAACATTTCTTCAAAAAGTCCCAGGGTCCAGGAGTTCATACCATGCAAACGGTAAATTTGCGACGGGTTTGATTATCAGATTTGGTGTCAGAAGAAAAAAATCGGTTTGTGTCAAAAAACAAAAATAAATGTCTTTTTTTTATCATAAAAAAATTATTATTTCTCCAATCATGAGAAAGTGAAAGGGTAATTTTTTTTGGCTCTTTTTTGCGTTTTTTAGTAAATGCACGGGGGGGGGGGCATCTTGCTTGCCAAACTGTAGTGATTACGTTGGATACTAAATGACTTCAAATATGAATAACTACTCGTTTGCGCAAGAAATAAATGTAATATTCGTTCTCAGCGTCCCCCTAAACCATTAAAAGTCCACAATTCAAAGGTGAATGCCGAGGGGTCGGTGAACTAAAAAAATACCGATTTATTGTAATAATTATACCATAGCGATGTATGTGATATCATATATGGTAAAAAAATTATATTTTATATTAAATCTATATCATTATAAAACTCAAATGACCTTGTAATGGGTATTGTAACCCAAAATCCGGTTTACGACTTCCGGTTGCGTATGCGTACATAAACATAAACCTATAACAGCGTAAACAAATAAACATAAATCGCTACTTTTGCAAAATTTGACCTGCGCACTAAAATATTAACATTATTTTTTAGAAATTATTATTTAACATGGGAAGGGTGGGGATGTTTTACAACTATTCTGTATTACAACTATACTGTCACAATTTTCTTACAAATAAATCAACTTTAACCAGTTGACAACGTATTGTTTTAATTATTTTTTTCGCGTTTAAATTATCCAAATAAAAAATTGCTAATACTTTCTGCATTTTTTTCCATCGTGCATTTCGGTATTACGTTTAAGTTATTTTAACGCAATTTTCTTACAAATAAATCTACATTAACCCGTTGACAACCATAAGAGCATTTTACAACGTATTGTTTTACTGTGTACGTTTTCAACGTCCTAATAGGTTATTTTTCGCGTTTAAATTAAAAGATATATTAAAATTTGAATTTAACTTTAAGTATTATGCTATCTGTTCAGTGCACATTTACCTATAAGTATGGCAAACAAACCACTTATAGTTAAATGGCTGTAATTTTTTTAAATAAAAAAATAAACAATTATAAACAGAACGATGAATTATATCGGCGTAAAACTACTAAATACAGTGACACCCCCCGAATAACTCAACAATAACAAACAAAAAAGGTTTGCACTCATGCAGAGAGTGATCCAGACGTAATTCAGCGCACGCTCGGCTTTCTCCAGAACATGACGCCAACAGCTGGAGTAAGCCGAGCGTAGCCGAGAAAATTAAGCCGTCTTACGAAACATAAAGCTGAACCAATGACAATGTAGCGCGATGGCTTTCAACGCGACGCGCGTACGCGCGAGTTGGAAATTCAAAGCAGCAAACGACAATTTGGAAGAGGAAGAAAAGAAAATAAATAAGTAAAAAAATAGCACACCATTTCGTACTTTAACGTCAGAAAAAAACATGAATTTTACAGCCGTAAGTGAGCAGCTGGAAACACCAACTGGAGTCCTCGACTTTTGTCAAGAAAAAAATTACTGGCACGGACGAAAACTTGTACATCATGTGGAAAAGGAAAGGTAAGCGATGGCTATGCCTGGAGGTGTCAGGCTACCACATGCCGAACCTTTACATCAACCGGACTGGTACCTTTTTTTTTGCCAAGTCTAGGCCTACAATTGCCATTGTGGGCGTTTGAGCGAGCAACACAGAAAGACCTCCAGCGCGAATGCGGGATACAATTTACGCACACACACCATTAATAAAACAACGGTCTGAGGAAACAACAACAATATTTGTTTTAATATGAAAAAAAGAAGAAAAAATCTATCTCACCCAGTTGTGTTTCAATTTTTCTAGTTTTCAGGTTTTTCCTTGAGAAAAAAAAAAAAATAATAAATAAATAAAAATAACACCCCAAAAAACAAAGATATTTTTTTTTTCAATTTTTCTTGAAAAAAAATCTTTACAAAAAAAAATGTTTATTTGACTTACCTTTGAACTTTTTCTCGAACCAAAAAATCGGTCAATGTCAAGTTTTTTTCCAACTCCTCAAAAAACATTTTTAACAGTTTTCGGTGGCGCTGAAAACGAATATCACGTTTAAATTTGAGACAGATTAGTAGTTTTCATGATATGAAGAAATGTTTTTCAAAAAGTGGGGGATCACTTTCCTATATAAATTTAAGGTAAAATGAGCACCTACCTTCTGCCCACGTAGTAATTTCTTCATATCAAAACAAATTTAACTGATATTCGTTTTCAGCATCTCCGAAAACCGATACTGTTTTTTTTTTTAAACTAAACTTCGTTCATTTTTTCATCTCATAATTTAGGACGCTAACTACAGAAGCATCTGTTAAAAACCATACAAGTTCTATAATTAAATACCCACCTAAAAAAAAATCGCTCATGTAAGCTTACTGACAGCATTATTAGCGTCCTAACTTATACAAAAATGAACGAATCTCTTAGTTAAAAAAACAGCGCCGGTTTTGGGGGGTGCTAAAAACGAAAATCACAGTTAAATTTGTTTTATGATATGAAGAAATTATTAGGTGGCTAGAAAGTGGGTGCTCATTTTAGTCGAATTTATATAGGACAGTGATCCCCCACTTTTTGAAAAAGTAATTTCTTTATATCATGCCCCAAATTGAGATGTGATATTCATTTTCAGCACCACAGGAGAGAGGTTGCGAGCCTTTGTCTTATCGTTACTTCCAGGGCAGGGG
>NC_136522.1:52660791-52783291 GCF_053919585.1 Euprymna scolopes | reverse complement strand
AATATATACATATCTTTAATATATTATGTGATAATTAGGGCTATGACAACAGCATATTCTTTCCATTGTTTTGACTCGATTAAATATCCGACACAGACACAGTAATAAACCAAGAACCACATCACTCTATATAAAAGCCTATAAGATATCAACGGATACACACTCGAGAGTCAAAACAATGAAAAGAATATGCTGTTGTCCTAGCCCTAGTAATAATACGCTGAGAAAATCTTATTTCAATTTCTTGATTTTACCCGGCTAAAGACCCATAAAAATTCAATCATTTGAGGCTCCAAGCTCTGCTTTATGACTTTTAGTTTCGGTGGAGATAGAGTTTGAAAATATGGAGACAGACAGACAGACAGACATACCGACAGACAGATATATAGCCGTTTATATATTAGATCGTCCAGATTATCATTTCAAAAGAATAATCTTTCGACATCATTTTGATATTACATAGAGATAATAATTTCGGAACAATAACGTTTCCATACCTTATTTTATTTTACGCTGTGAGGATTTTTTCAAAGCAATAATCATTCAGGTTATCGGTAATTACACCGATAGAATCATTTAAGAATAATCTTTCAACATACTAGTTTATATTATGTATTGAGAATATTTTAAAAACAATTATCTTTCAACACCGTATTTAATATTACGCCGAGAGATTTTTCCCATAACAATAATCTCTCAATACCCCATTTGATATTACGCCAAGAGTATCTCTCCAAAACAATTATCTTTCAAAACTTTATTTGATATAACGCTGATATAATTTTTTCAAAACAACAATCTTCAATATATATTTTTATATCACGCCGAGATAATCCTTTCAAAAGAAACACTTATCGCTCAATACCCTATTTGATAATATGCTTAGAAAATCTCTTGAAAACAATAATCTTTCAATACTCTATTTGATATTACGTCGAGAAAATCCGCAAACAATAATCTTTCAACACCCTATTTGATATTACGCTGAGAGAGTCTTTTCAAAACAAACACTTATCTCTCAATACCTTATTTTATATTACGCAGAGAGAATTTTTTTTTCAGAATAACTGTTAAGTTTGCAGGTTGAAACAAGTAAGGTAGAAAACAATAAAAATGACGACTCAACAAACAAAGGTAGATCAAATAAGAAGTGTATTAGGAAAAGGTATATTTACAGGATATTTACATAATGGTGTCAAATAAGAGAGTCTTTGCTGGAGAAACATATCTACTTTCGGCGGCCTTCGCTGGCTTCTGGTGAACACACACTCAGACTAACTGAGTCTTCCTATTTATGTGTAATTACTATCCACATATGCAAATGAATGTGTGCCACCACAACAATAACACTACTTCAATACCCTATTTAATACTACATAAAAAAAACATCAAACTTACCACAAAGATTAACAGTGAAAGCCCTTACAATTGTTGAACTTGTCGGACTTCTTTAAAAATCCTATTTAACCTATAAGTACGCGACTAAATCCAGACGGATGTAATTTGGTTTCTTTGTAAATTATTCCGACATATTAATGATGTATTAATAAGTTGAAAATAAAAGAATTGCTTCTTACCTTTTTGAAATTCACTTGTACACAATCTAAACTCACAAGTGCATTTTGAGAAGTTTTATCACCGCACAAGCAGAAAGGACCAACTTATAAAATGAACTGCAGATTCTTTTATAAGACAGGGGTTCGTTCGAAACTTCTTAAAAATCCTATTTAACATATAATTACGCAACTAAATCCAGCCGGATGTAATTTGATTTCTTTGTAAATTATTCTGACGTATTAATGATATGTTAATAGTTGCAAATGAAAGAAAAAAATTGCTTTTCAACTTTTTGAAATTTGAAATAAATTTGCAAGCACTTAAAATATCGAATTAGAATAAATTTAAACGGACATTAACATTCTTAGCAAACAGTCACGTATAAAGGTTCAAAGTATAAGTTTATAAGTTTTATTGCAGCCGTTAAGGAAAAGTCACGTATGAAAGGTCCAATGTTTCATACATTTTTATTACAGCCGATAATGAAAAGATTAAAAGGATAATAAAATGCTATTTAAGATTAAGCGTGACACACAAAAGAAAATCTAAATATTAATTTACTTCTCCGACGTCACAAAAAAATAAAACCGTCATCATCACAAATATTAAGTAATGAGAAACGAATTACCTCCCTTTACCAATGCCTTCGTTCAGTCTCGAAAAACAAAGCCACCCCCTGTAGAGGCAGCTGCGCATGTAATTGTGTGGGAAGGGTTGCGTAATCCACAACCACGCCTCTCCTGTTTGAGTCCAGTGGCAAGAAATATCAGGACGACTGAAAACAATGCCGAGATACGCAGAGAGCACATACAACACCTGGAAGTACCAAATCGTCACCCATTTAGTACTGACCAGGCTCATTGTTGCTTAACTTTGGTGATCTGACAGGAACCGTGATTATGCTGTATTATAGTCGTTCTTTATCTGTTAAAAAATATAAAAAACATTTTCTCTCCAAAAACTTATAAAGAATTTTTGGTAAAATTATTTATAAAAATATAAATGACTTGAGTGCCATAAACTATAATTGAAACCGAAACCAAAACTTATGAAGAATTCTTGGTAAAATTATTTATTACAAGAAACGGAAGTCTATAACAATTAAACGACAGTCACTCGGATCTAAGCGTGACACACAAAATAAATAACACGCACGCTATCGTATTAATATTTTGGTAATCAATACTAATCTCAAAAATGTATCACAAAGAAAACTACAAAAGTCAACGTGACATTAGGTTTCTGAATATCTTTTAGGAAGGGATTAATAATTTGGATTATTTAGATTATTTGGAATTCTTTTCAGCCGATGGAACCTCCGACATTCTTTCGCTCAGAGATATGGATAAAGTACTTGGTAAAATTTAGTGTTACGTTACACTGCTCTAGAGATTTAAGGTTCAATCCTCAATGTGGGCGACAGAAAGAATGCAATACTCCTTTTTGACTACATTTTTATTTTGTTGTCCAGTATAACATGTCACAATGCTATGTAATCTTGAGAATGACCAAATTAAGCTTAAAGTCAAATTAACGCGACAAATATGCGAGACGCCGAACCGTTAAACCGTTAAACCGTTAAACTGCACATAAAACGCTAGGCTGTTGAACGATACGAGATACATTAAATCATTAAACGTTCAGTTTTTATTGTTTTAGACCGTTCATTTGAATTCAGTTCAGATAATGGGACCTCGCATCAGTGAGCAGGCCCGATTCGTTGACAATTCTCGAAACAGAAAAGCCTCGAAACGGTGTGTAATCTCTTCTCATGACCTGGCATTACCCGGAAGCTTAAACAAAATACTTCACAACTGAAAACAGACGATTAATACGATTTTTATGATTATATACAAGCTTACAAGCTAAGATGTTACTTTCAAAAACACAATATTTTCTATAAATAAAATACGCATCAAGTGCGCTTGAAAGCCAAAATCACAACGCAATATTAGGAAAATAAACAAATATTTTACTTGCTTGAAATTTATAATTTATATATTTCGGAGCTAAGTTCCAACCTCAGTATGCCGTTTTCTTTCTTTTTTTTCTTCTTCTTTGTTAAAATGTTGTAAAACAACACGATAAGAAAGAAGAAGAAAAAAGTTTACAACATGACAAGAAAAAAGAAGAAAAAGAAAGAAAACGATATACTGAGGATGGAATTTTCCTCCGAAATATATAAATTATAAATTTTAAGCACGTAAAATATTTGTTTATTTTCCTAATATTGCGTTGTGATTTGCCTTTCAAGCGCACTTGATGCGTATTTTATTTATTCAAATTAAATCAACGCTTCTATAAGCGAACACACACCCTTGAAAATATCTTCTGTTGCCCGCTGCATAGCGAGTTTCCGTCACTCTTCCGGTAGCACATTTCATTTTATAGGTAGAAGCACAACGGTGAAGTGACGGTTGCTAAGTGGTTTACGACACGGACTAACAACCTGGGTGTGCCAATTTTGAGCTTATAGTCGATAGAATTTTATGTCTCTTACGCTCACTCCTGAAATAGAATTCAATGCTATTTCAAGTTGTAGTGCGTTAGACAAATGTCTTTTTATAGCTCAAAGACATTAAAGCTGTATTTTAAGCGCAAACCTGGCACACATAAAAATGCTATATCAAACATCATCATAATAAACATAAAGATGCTATTTCAACCTCACGCATGACGGACATAAAGAAACTATTTTAAACTAAAAATGTGACTGACCGATTTCAAAGCTATTACAAACTCAATCGTAACGGACCAAAGATTCAATAATTAAATTATACGTAACAGAACGATAAAAATTACATTTTCAGACTAGCGTGACAATCCTAAGATTATGTCCAAGATTTTTGAAATGAGGATTGATTATTCGTATTATCTAAATTCTTCGGACTACTATTCTTATCTTGGGTGTAATTTGACCTCCGACCTTCTTCAGGAAGTATCTTAGCTAAGCAGTAAGATTGCCCATCCAATAACAACACAAATTTACTGTTCCTAAAATTCTTACTAGAATTGTCCGTAAAGGCCTGCATCGCCAGGAATGGGGTACTTGTACAAAATGTAGTTGTGAGTTACACTCTTCTATAGGTTGAAGTTTCAAAGCTCAGCATGAGCGACGCAAAGAATACAATTTTCTTTTACTTAACACTTTTACCCGGTCGAGGTTGACAGAATGAGAGCATGCTAGCTCCGTCGATTAAATAAAAGTTCCCATTCAAAATTCCGTGGAGATTCCCGAATTCTGCAGACAGATTCCCGATTTCGACAGAAGGATTCCCGAGTTCGACAGAAGGATTCCCGAGTTCGACAGAAAGATTCCCGAGTTCGACAAAATATGCAACATAGCACAGACGGCTATATGCAGATGCATCCGCAATAACGTCACCGGTTAAAAAAAATATATATATAAAAAAAGGAGAGAGAGGTCGATCACGATAGAGACGTGAATAACGTCGGAGATCTCGAGAGAGACGTGAAGAACGGAACGAGATAAAGTTCTAGATCACGTGGGTGTCGTCACGGCCGTAAAAATGAGGAAATAAATGTCGTTGTTACAAAAGAAAACGAGTTGAAGTTCTTTCTTATACGACGAAAATCAAGATACAACGTGCTGGTTCCCGGACAACGTTACAAAAAAGATTTCTGACGGTACTTGGTCAAATTTAGATGTAAGTTACACTCTTCTGTAGGTTGAAGGTTTAATCATCAGCGCGGCCGACACGAAGAATATAATTTTCTATTACTTAACAATTTTACCCGGTGGAAGTTTACAGAACGAAAGCATGTTACCTCCATGGATTAAATGACGATTTCCCTACGAAATTCCGTGCAGATTCCCGATTTTGACGGAAGATCCTCAACTTCGATCAAATACATCCAAACAAATTATATTTAAAGCTTAAAATCGATAAACATAAAGATGCTAATTTGAGTTTTAAGCGTGATAATTTTCAATCAAAGTTCTTAAGTTTTCGAATGCGTGTGTAGTGTTATTTTTAGAAAGTTTTCACTTACACCTTACTAAATGCGAATATTTTAAAGAAAATTATGTCAACACAAAATAGAGGTTTGTTTTAATACAAAATAGAAAATTTCGTTACAAATAAAATATAAATAACCATTAAATTTGAGATAAACAAATATTAATTTCAATGACACTTTTTAAGTAATTGGTCTCTCGGAGTAAAATACAACTATTTTTTTTACATTAACTGCAACTCATCGCTCACATTCGAAATGTTTACTTTCATAGGTTTTCGGGTATGCTGAAAACGAATATTACAGTTATATCTGGAACTGATAAGTAGTTTTTCAGACATGAAAACATTTGTTATTCAACGTTAAAGCTAATGTAATCCCTGGCAGCCATTTGTATCACAACCGAGGAATTAGTAATGCGCATGCGTAACGACTTTCGGAATAAACACCTCAACCTTCACATGTTAAGAACGGCATTCGGAATAAACACCCCAAATCTGGCCATGCTAAAAACGGCTTTCGGAATAAACACCTCCCAACCTCTCCATATTAAGAACGGCTTTAAAAATAAAATCCACCGACCTTCCTATGTTAAGAACAGCTTTCAGAATAAACACCTTATTTTTCCCATTATGGGGGTTAAAATATGGCATAATCGCGTTGATACACCGGTTCCCGTCAGATCACCGAAGTTAAGCAACGATGAACCAGATGGGTGACCATTTGAGATTTCTAGGTGCTGTATGTGCTCTCTGCTAATCTCGGCATTGTTTCCAGTCGTGGACTTCTTCTTGCCACTGGACTCAAGAGAGGTGTGGTTGGGAATGCGTAAGTATTACCACACGGTTATACGCGCAGCTGCCCCTGTAGGGGGTATCCTTTGTCGTTCGAGACTGTTCGGAGGCATCGGGGGTTAAAAATATTTGTTTTGTCGCCTGCTTCAGTTACACGTATGTGCATTACTATCTACATGGTTGTGAAAACAAAATGGCTGCGAGGGATTACATTAGTGGTTACGTTGGATATCATATGTTTTCAAATCTGGTAAACGACTTATCAGCCTCTAATTCAACTGTGAAGTTCGTTGTCAGCATACTCGAAAACCTATAAAAGTCAACGTTTACAATCCAAAAACCGTCACGAGACTGAAATCAACCAATGAAAGAATTGACACAAAAGCAATCATTCAAGCATAACCAGAAGTTCTCTTACCCATTATTTTTTTAAACGAAATTCAATAAAATTTGAATTTGCCCCCAAACAATACATTTTATAAAGTTTATGGTCATCCACCTCGCCTCGGTAAAAGTGTCAAGCGGCAATTGATAATCATTACACGTAAAAAATACAATTCTATACTTTTGACATGATATTCCGAAATCATCATACACAAGAACTTTACGTTATTAATATTCAATTATGATATTAGTATAATTCACCCTTAGAATGGTAAAAAAGATAGATAGGTTTAACAAAATGTAAAAAGTTTGCAATAAGTGGTTTATCTGTTCAATAAAATGTTGCTGTACTTGAAAACCGAACGTTTTATTCAGTCCCGAATTCTTCCTTTCCATTTGAATGTGATTTAAAAATTCTGGCACTTCTACAATACTGCGTGGTAACCACGTTTTTGGTTTTCAGTTTGGAGAATATTATTAAGAGGACACATTTATTTGATGATCAGTCTGCAGCATTTTCTCAAATCATATCCTTTTTATTGGCACTGGTTCGATAACATTGAATAGAGATTTTCAATTGCACAAATAACCATGTGGCCAGACGGTAAATCCATTTGGTGACCTGATGACTAAAGTCTTCCCAGATATTTCTAAAAATTTCCTCAATGTTGGATGGCGTCGTGAAAAGGCAATCTTGGCCCCTAGAAATGATGTTGTGTGCATGATCTGTTGCAAGATTTATCGATCCATTGATTTTGTTATTGATAAAGATCAAACAATAAAATGAATTCATTATAACCACCTGAAACGCTACATCAGAACCTGATTCAACTTATGTCCCCGATAGTAGCCCCCTACTTCAAAGTGGCACTGTGCCTTGTTTGGGGTGAAAATTTGAATAATAATAATAATAAAAAAAACATAAACTCTATTTCAAACTTAAGCAACACAGGCATAACAATATTACAATTAGGATTTACGTTTCTGATTTTTTGAGATGAGGATTCGTTAATCGTATTATTTAGAATCTTCGGACTACTGTTCTCATCTTGAGTGACATTTTCAGAACGTTCAAATCGATGTAACCTCCGAGCTTCTTCGGGTGTATCTGGTCGAAGTTTCTGTCGAACTTGGGAATTTGTAAGGAATTTCAAACAGAGCATTTTATTTACTTTACGCACAGGGGTCGCATGCTCTCGTTCTGTCAGCCATGACCGGTTACAGGTACTAAGTAATTCGAAATTGTATTTTTCAGTCGCTCGTACTGAGAACTGAACCTTCGATCTTCAGAAAGAACTGAACCTTGAATCTTCGGGAGAATATCACTTTTACAATTGATTTTTCCAATTACTGCGCCACGACTCCTTGTAAAGAAGATCGGAGGTTACATCGACCGAAACTTTGTGAAAATAACATTCAAGATAGAAGATTTCAAGTTCGACAAAGGGATTCCCGAGTTCGACAGAAAGATTCCCGAGTTCGACAAACATGTAGCATAGCGCGGATGGCTATATGCAAATTGATCTTGATCGTCCTCATTCTTCTGTTAATATTCTTCTTTTTCTTTATCAGTGACGTCATTTTGCATGCATCTGCATACAGCCGTCCGCACTATGTTAGATTTTTGTCGAACTCGGGAATTTTTCTGCCGAACTCGGGAATCCTTCTGTCGAACTCGGAATCTTCGGATTAATGTTCTCATCTTGAGTGTTATTTTCGCAACGTTTCGGTCGATGTAACCTTCGACCTTCTTTGTAAGGACCCGTAGCGCAGTAAGCTGGAATAACGTTCGAGATCTCGAGAGAGACGTGGAGCACGGAACGAGATAACGTTCTAGATCACGTGGGTAACATCACGGCAAGAACAATGCGGAAATAAATGTCGTTGTTAAAAAGAAAAGAAAAAGGAGTTGAAGTTCTTTGTCTCCTTTGCGACGTAAACTAAGATTGTGTCTCGAATAACTCTACAAAAAGATTTCTGAGTTCGATGAATTACACCTGAAGAAGATCGCAGGTTACATCGACCGAAACGTTATAAAAATAACACTTGAGACGAAGACAGTAGTCCGAAGAATCCAAATAATTCGAACAATCCTAAGACTAACACAATGATGGACAAACAAATCCTTTTTAAGGATGTTTGGAAGTATCTAAACACGATACTACCTTTTATTCTACACGTTTAATGATGAACCTCAAGTGTCACGAATGTATCGACGGACGGAGGCGCTAAATTGAGATGCGAGGACGCTTATCTCGCATCGCTTTCAGACATAAAAAATATTTTATTTGAAAAGCGACAGATATAAAATGTTATTTCGAGTTTACGCGTGACAGACGCAGATTTCTATTTTGGGCTTAGCCGTCATAGACATAAATGCTATTTTAAACTCAAAGGTAGCAGAGATAAAGAATACTATATCATGCGTTAGCGTAACAGACAAAAGCTGTCGTTTAAGATTGAGAGTGAGAAAAATAAGCTTAAAACCTATAAACATAAATTACTAGTTCGAGCTGAAATGCAATAAACATATAAATGCTATTTAAAGCTTAAGTGGAAAGAAAGTTGACATAGAATATCTATCTATCTATCTATCTATCTATCTATCTATCTATCTATCTATCTATCTAATCTCTCTCTCTCTATATATAAGTGAAAGTATCTGTGTTTGTGCGTCTCTGTGTGTACATTTCTCTAACAAACTACTCTGTCAATTTTCAGTATACAGATTCGAGATTTCATATAAGAGGTATTGAGATTTAGGAAAATTTTTTTAATCGGTTTTCGTCCACAAATTTGGCTGTCAAGGGGTCAAAGTTCAAGGATTAGATCTTTGGAAACTCTACCAAATTATCCGCCAATTTTAGGTCTAAGCACTGGAAATTTTAGATGTAGGTTACTTGGAAATGGATCAAACTTTTTTACTTTGATTTGACACCAGAACAATAAATGTTAAGGGATGAAAATTTGGGGTCAAAATTAAAAAAAAATTACCTCTACGGTCTCTACTAAATTACTCCGTCAATTTTTGCTCTAAATATCTGAAATTTTACATAAAGTGTATTCAAACATAGGGGCAGCTTTTAAATCGTTTTTTGGCCGAAAATTTGGCTGCCAAAGGGTCAAAGTTTAAAACTTTTGACCTGCACGGTCTTCAGGAGAATATCACTTTTACAATTTACTATTCAGCAAATGTTGGATCTAAATATTTGAAATTTTACATAAAGGGTATTCAGACATGCGGCAAGCTTTTTAATCAATTTTTGGGCGACAATTTGGCTTTCAAGAAGTCAAAGTTGAAAGAATTGACCTTTGCAGACTCTACCATACTCCTCCGCCAATTTTAGGTCTAAACACTTGAAATTTTAGATGTAGGTTTACTGGACATGAATCAAATTTTATATATATATATATGCATATAAAGTTATGAATAGTACATAGGGCTCAAGCATGTATGTGTGAAAGTTCATTCCCCATGGACTCTAAAATGGCTTGGTCGATTTTTCTGAAATTTCACACGAACGTATTTTATGTGCCTGGCAGTGATCTTAGAATAGGTATTGTATTAGAATGCGTATGCTATGTATCAAAAATCCGTTTTAGGAAGGAAGTTAAATTTTGACCGAAGTTAAGATTTTTATACAACCTAAACTCACAAGTGCCCTTGAGAAGTTTTATCTCCGAACAAGCAGAAAGAACCAACCTCTTCAGTCAATTGCAGATTCTTTTACAAGACAGGAGTGCGTTCAGAATGAATGTTTCTTTTTAGAGTACAACTGAACCATGTTACTTGACTTTTGCGATTTTAACTTTAAGTGACGCTATTATTTACAGATAGTTTTATAAAACTAACAGTAGATTCTCTACAGTGCAAGGATGAACTTTAAAGCTCACAGATGAATCGACGGACGGAAGCGCTTAATTGAGATGCGAGGACACCTATCTTGCATCGTTCTCGACCTCAGCTCACACACATGAGACGTATTTTCTGCTCCTGGTCTGGGCGTTGTCAGCCTTCTACGATGTTGATGCTTGATCTGAACTTTTGGGCGTGACAAACATCGTTTCGTCTCTTGACACATTTATGGTAAAACACCGGAACCATTTCTAGAAATTTATATCGTTACGTGTTTCCATAACTCCACTTGTAAACAACAATAACACAAACGCCGACACAACCTAATAATTGTTTAGAAAATCTAAATTTCTACGCAAGAAATGTTTTGAAACTGGCGACAGAGCAAGGATTTATTCTCATGTCTGCAATTATATTTTTTGTTTGGGATATTTATTTATTTATTTATTTATTATTATTATTATTATTATTATTATTATTATTATTATTATTGGTCCCCCGACAAAAAGAAGGGTTGACCTGTAAATTCACCCTTGTCCGTTCGTCTGTTCGTCAGTCCGCACTTTTCCCAATAACTACGTCTTGGAAATGTTTTGAAATTTTGCACAAACATTAAACATGATAAGAGTAAAAGAGTAACAGAGACGATTTTCCGGGAAAACTCTGATTGGATGCCCTTTGGGTTAAAATGGCTAAAATTGACACTTTTGTGTTTATTAAAGAAAAAAATTGATGTCTTGGATTTTTATAAAACTTTCTGAAAAGTTGTAACTAATTTCTCTATAAATTTGTTTGTATATACTTCGCAATAACTCCCGGGTGTACCCCAGGGGCCCTTTTAAAGCTAATGAAAACACTCCACATTTGGAACTATTTTACCATATTTGTCCAAAATTTTCTATGTATGTCTATTTATCAGTTTTGCATGGTGCTGAACTCAAATTTAAATATGTTAAGGCCTTGGGGACTTTTGGGGTCAAATCGAGGGGGAAAACGATGGACTTGGTCATTTCTTTTTTTGCATGGTGCAGAACTCAAATTTAAATATGTTAAGGCCTTGGGGACTTTTGGGGTCAAATCGAGGGGGAAAACGATGGACTTGGTCATTTCTTTTTTTGCATGGTGCAGAACTCAAATTTAAATATGTTAAGGCCTTGGGGACTTTTGGGGTCAAATCGAGGGGGAAAACGATGGACTTGGTCATTTCTTTTTTTGCATGGTGCAGAACTCAAATTTACATATGTTAAGGCCTTGGGGACTTTTGGGGTCAAATCGAGGGGGAAAACGATGGACTTGGTCATTTCTTTTTTTGCATGGTGTAGAACTCAAATTTAAATATGTTAAGGCCTTGGGGACTTTTGGGGTCAAATCGAGGGGGAAAACGATGGACTTGGTCATTTCTTTTTTGCATGGTGCAGAACTCAAATTTAAATATGTTAAGGCCTTGGGGACTTTTGGGGTCAAATCGAGGGGGAAAACGATGGACTTGGTCATTTCTTTTTTGCATGGTGCAGAACTCAAATTTAAATATGTTAAGGCCTTGGGGACTTTTGGGGTCAAATCGAGGGGGAAAACGATGGACTTGGTCATTTCTTTTTTGCATGGTGCAGAACTCAAATTTAAATATGTTAAGGCCTTGGGGACTTTTGGGGTCAAATCGAGGGGGAAAACGATGGACTTGGTCATTTCTTTTTTGCATGGTGCTGAACTCAAATTTAAATATGTTAAGGCCTTGGGGACTTTTGGGGTCAAATCGAGGGGGAAAACGATGGACTTGGTCATTTCTTTTTTGCATGGTGCTGAACTCAAATTTAAATATGTTAAGGCCTTGGGGACTTTTGGGGTCAAATCGAGGGGGAAAACGATGGACTTGGTCATTTCTTTTTTGCATGGTGCTGAACTCAAATTTAAATATGTTAAGGCCTTGGGGACTTTTGGGGTCAAATCGAGGGGGAAAACGATGGACTTGGTCATTTCTTTTTTTGCATGGTGCAGAACTCAAATTTACATATGTTAAGGCCTTGGGGACTTTTGGGGTCAAATCGAGGGGGAAAACGATGGACTTGGTCATTTCTTTTTTGCATGGTGCTGAACTCAAATTTAAATATGTTAAGGCCTTGGGGACTTTTGGGGTCAAATCGAGGGGGAAAACGATGGACTTGGTCATTTCTTTTTTGCATGGTGCTGAACTCAAATTTAAATATGTTAAGGCCTTGGGGACTTTTGGGGTCAAATCGAGGGGGAAAACGATGGACTTGGTCATTTCTTTTTTGCATGGTGCAGAACTCAAATTTAAATATGTTAAGGCCTTGGGGACTTTTGGGGTCAAATCGAGGGGGAAAACGATGGACTTGGTCATTTCTTTTTTGCATGGTGCTGAACTCAAATTTAAATATGTTAAGGCCTTGGGGACTTTTGGGGTCAAATCGAGGGGGAAAACGATGGACTTGGTCATTTCTTTTTTTGCATGGTGCTGAACTCAAATTTAAATATGTTAAGGCCTTGGGGACTTTTGGGGTCAAATCGAGGGGGAAAACGATGGACTTGGTCATTTCTTTTTTGCATGGTGCTGAACTCAAATTTAAATATGTTAAGGCCTTGGGGACTTTTGGGGTCAAATCGAGGGGGAAAACGATGGACTTGGTCATTTCTTTTTTGCATGGTGCTGAACTCAAATTTAAATATGTTAAGGCCTTGGGGACTTTTGGGGTCAAATCGAGGGGGAAAACGATGGACTTGGTCATTTCTTTTTTGCATGGTGCTGAACTCAAATTTAAATATGTTAAGGCCTTGGGGACTTTTGGGGTCAAATCGAGGGGGAAAACGATGGACTTGGTCATTTCTTTTTTTGCATGGTGCTGAACTCAAATTTAAATATGTTAAGGCCTTGGGGACTTTTGGGGTCAAATCGAGGGGGAAAACGATGGACTTGGTCATTTCTTTTTTGCATGGTGCTGAACTCAAATTTAAATATGTTAAGGCCTTGGGGACTTTTGGGGTCAAATCGAGGGGGAAAACGATGGACTTGGTCATTTCTTTTTTGCATGGTGCTGAACTCAAATTTAAATATGTTAAGGCCTTGGGGACTTTTGGGGTCAAATCGAGGGGGAAAACGATGGACTTGGTCATTTCTTTTTTGCATGGTGCTGAACTCAAATTTACATATATTAAGGCCTTGGGGACTTTTGGGGTCAAATCGAGGGGGAAAACGATGGACTTGGTCATTTCTTTTTTTGCATGGTGCAGAACTCAAATTTAAATATGTTAAGGCCTTGGGGACTTTTGGGGTCAAATCGAGGGGGAAAACGATGGACTTGGTCATTTCTTTTTTGCATGGTGCAGAACTCAAATTTACATATGTTAAGGCCTTGGGGACTTTTGGGGTCAAATCGAGGGGGAAAACGATGGACTTGGTCATTTCTTTTTTGCATGGTGCTGAACTCAAATTTAAATATGTTAAGGCCTTGGGGACTTTTGGGGTCAAATCGAGGGGGAAAACGATGGACTTGGTCATTTCTTTTTTTGCATGGTGCAGAACTCAAATTTAAATATGTTAAGGCCTTGGGGACTTTTGGGGTCAAATCGAGGGGGAAAACGATGGACTTGGTCATTTCTTTTTTTGCATGGTGCAGAACTCAAATTTACATATGTTAAGGCCTTGGGGACTTTTGGGGTCAAATCGAGGGGGAAAACGATGGACTTGGTCATTTCTTTTTTTGCATGGTGCTGAACTCAAATTTAAATATGTTAAGGCCTTGGGGACTTTTGGGGTCAAATCGAGGGGGAAAACGATGGACTTGGTCATTTCTTTTTTTGCATGGTGCAGAACTCAAATTTACATATGTTAAGGCCTTGGGGACTTTTGGGGTCAAATCGAGGGGGAAAACGATGGACTTGGTCATTTCTTTTTTGCATGGTGCTGAACTCAAATTTAAATATGTTAAGGCCTTGGGGACTTTTGGGGTCAAATCGAGGGGGAAAACGATGGACTTGGTCATTTCTTTTTTGCATGGTGCTGAACTCAAATTTAAATATGTTAAGGCCTTGGGGACTTTTGGGGTCAAATCGAGGGGGAAAACGATGGACTTGGTCATTTCTTTTTTTGCATGGTGCAGAACTCAAATTTACATATGTTAAGGCCTTGGGGACTTTTGGGGTCAAATCGAGGGGGAAAACGATGGACTTGGTCATTTCTTTTTTGCATGGTGCTGAACTCAAATTTAAATATGTTAAGGCCTTGGGGACTTTTGGGGTCAAATCGAGGGGGAAAACGATGGACTTGGTCATTTCTTTTTTGCATGGTGCTGAACTCAAATTTAAATATGTTAAGGCCTTGGGGACTTTTGGGGTCAAATCGAGGGGGAAAACGATGGACTTGGTCATTTCTTTTTTTGCATGGTGCAGAACTCAAATTTACATATGTTAAGGCCTTGGGGACTTTTGGGGTCAAATACAGGGGGAAAACGATGGACTTGGTCATTTCTTTTTTGCATGGTGCTGAACTCAAATTTAAATATGTTAAGGCCTTGAGGACTTTTGGGGTCAAATCGAGGGGGAAAACGATGGACTTGGTCATTTCTTTTTTGCATGGTGCTGAACTCAAATTTAAATATGTTAAGGCCTTGGGGACTTTTGGGGTCAAATCGAGGGGGAAAACGATGGACTTGGTCATTTCTTTTTTGCATGGTGCTGAACTCAAATTTAAATATGTTAAGGCCTTGGGGACTTTTGGGGTCAAATCGAGGGGGAAAACGATGGACTTGGTCATTTCTTTTTTTGCATGGTGCAGAACTCAAATTTACATATGTTAAGGCCTTGGGGACTTTTGGGGTCAAATCGAGGGGGAAAACGATGGACTTGGTCATTTCTTTTTTGCATGGTGCTGAACTCAAATTTAAATATGTTAAGGCCTTGGGGACTTTTGGGGTCAAATCGAGGGGGAAAACGATGGACTTGGTCATTTCTTTTTTGCATGGTGCTGAACTCAAATTTAAATATGTTAAGGCCTTGGGGACTTTTGGGGTCAAATCGAGGGGGAAAACGATGGACTTGGTCATTTCTTTTTTTGCATGGTGCAGAACTCAAATTTACATATGTTAAGGCCTTGGGGACTTTTGGGGTCAAATCGAGGGGGAAAACGATGGACTTGGTCATTTCTTTTTTGCATGGTGCTGAACTCAAATTTAAATATGTTAAGGCCTTGGGGACTTTTGGGGTCAAATCGAGGGGGAAAACGATGGACTTGGTCATTTCTTTTTTGCATGGTGCTGAACTCAAATTTAAATATGTTAAGGCCTTGGGGACTTTTGGGGTCAAATCGAGGGGGAAAACGATGGACTTGGTCATTTCTTTTTTTGCATGGTGCAGAACTCAAATTTACATATGTTAAGGCCTTGGGGACTTTTGGGGTCAAATCGAGGGGGAAAACGATGGACTTGGTCATTTCTTTTTTGCATGGTGCTGAACTCAAATTTAAATATGTTAAGGCCTTGGGGACTTTTGGGGTCAAATCGAGGGGGAAAACGATGGACTTGGTCATTTCTTTTTTTGCATGGTGCAGAACTCAAATTTAAATATGTTAAGGCCTTGGGGACTTTTGGGGTCAAATCGAGGGGGAAAACGATGGACTTGGTCATTTCTTTTTTTGCATGGTGCAGAACTCAAATTTACATATGTTAAGGCCTTGGGGACTTTTGGGGTCAAATCGAGGGGGAAAACGATGGACTTGGTCATTTCTTTTTTGCATGGTGCTGAACTCAAATTTACATATGTTAAGGCCTTGGGGACTTTTGGGGTCAAATCGAGGGGGAAAACGATGGACTTGGTCATTTCTTTTTTTGCATGGTGCAGAACTCAAATTTAAATATGTTAAGGCCTTGGGGACTTTTGGGGTCAAATCGAGGGGGAAAACGATGGACTTGGTCATTTCTTTTTTGCATGGTGCTGAACTCAAATTTAAATATGTTAAGGCCTTGGGGACTTTTGGGGTCAAATCGAGGGGGAAAACGATGGACTTGGTCATTTCTTTTTTGCATGGTGCTGAACTCAAATTTAAATATGTTAAGGCCTTGGGGACTTTTGGGGTCAAATCGAGGGGGAAAACGATGGACTTGGTCATTTCTTTTTTGCATGGTGCTGAACTCAAATTTACATATATTAAGGCCTTGGGGACTTTTGGGGTCAAATCGAGGGGGAAAACGATGGACTTGGTCATTTCTTTTTTTGCATGGTGCAGAACTCAAATTTACATATGTTAAGGCCTTGGGGACTTTTGGGGTCAAATCGAGGGGGAAAACGATGGACTTGGTCATTTCTTTTTTGCATGGTGCAGAACTCAAATTTACATATGTTAAGGCCTTGGGGACTTTTGGGGTCAAATCGAGGGGGAAAACGATGGACTTGGTCATTTCTTTTTTTGCATGGTGCTGAACTCAAATTTAAATATGTTAAGGCCTTGGGGACTTTTGGGGTCAAATCGAGGGGGAAAACGATGGACTTGGTCATTTCTTTTTTGCATGGTGCAGAACTCAAATTTACATATGTTAAGGCCTTGGGGACTTTTGGGGTCAAATCGAGGGGGAAAACGATGGACTTGGTCATTTCTTTTTTTGCATGGTGCTGAACTCAAATTTAAATATGTTAAGGCCTTGGGGACTTTTGGGGTCAAATCGAGGGGGAAAACGATGGACTTGGTCATTTCTTTTTTGCATGGTGCAGAACTCAAATTTAAATATGTTAAGGCCTTGGGGACTTTTGGGGTCAAATCGAGGGGGAAAACGATGGACTTGGTCATTTCTTTTTTGCATGGTGCTGAACTCAAATTTAAATATGTTAAGGCCTTGGGGACTTTTGGGGTCAAATCGAGGGGGAAAACGATGGACTTGGTCATTTCTTTTTTGCATGGTGCTGAACTCAAATTTAAATATGTTAAGGCCTTGGGGACTTTTGGGGTCAAATCGAGGGGGAAAACGATGGACTTGGTCATTTCTTTTTTTGCATGGTTCAGAACTCAAATTTAAATATGTTAAGGCCTTGGGGACTTTTGGGGTCAAATCGAGGGGGAAAACGATGGACTTGGTCATTTCTTTTTTGCATGGTGCTGAACTCAAATTTAAATATGTTAAGGCCTTGGGGACTTTTGGGGTCAAATCGAGGGGGAAAACGATGGACTTGGTCATTTCTTTTTTGCATGGTGCTGAACTCAAATTTAAATATGTTAAGGCCTTGGGGACTTTTGGGGTCAAATCGAGGGGGAAAACGATGGACTTGGTCATTTCTTTTTTGCATGGTGCTGAACTCAAATTTACATATATTAAGGCCTTGGGGACTTTTGGGGTCAAATCGAGGGGGAAAACGATGGACTTGGTCATTTCTTTTTTTGCATGGTGCAGAACTCAAATTTACATATGTTAAGGCCTTGGGGACTTTTGGGGTCAAATCGAGGGGGAAAACGATGGACTTGGTCATTTCTTTTTTGCATGGTGCAGAACTCAAATTTACATATGTTAAGGCCTTGGGGACTTTTGGGGTCAAATCGAGGGGGAAAACGATGGACTTGGTCATTTCTTTTTTTGCATGGTGCTGAACTCAAATTTAAATATGTTAAGGCCTTGGGGACTTTTGGGGTCAAATCGAGGGGGAAAACGATGGACTTGGTCATTTCTTTTTTGCATGGTGCAGAACTCAAATTTACATATGTTAAGGCCTTGGGGACTTTTGGGGTCAAATCGAGGGGGAAAACGATGGACTTGGTCATTTCTTTTTTTGCATGGTGCTGAACTCAAATTTAAATATGTTAAGGCCTTGGGGACTTTTGGGGTCAAATCGAGGGGGAAAACGATGGACTTGGTCATTTCTTTTTTGCATGGTGCAGAACTCAAATTTAAATATGTTAAGGCCTTGGGGACTTTTGGGGTCAAATCGAGGGGGAAAACGATGGACTTGGTCATTTCTTTTTTGCATGGTGCTGAACTCAAATTTAAATATGTTAAGGCCTTGGGGACTTTTGGGGTCAAATCGAGGGGGAAAACGATGGACTTGGTCATTTCTTTTTTGCATGGTGCTGAACTCAAATTTAAATATGTTAAGGCCTTGGGGACTTTTGGGGTCAAATCGAGGGGGAAAACGATGGACTTGGTCATTTCTTTTTTTGCATGGTGCAGAACTCAAATTTACATATGTTAAGGCCTTGGGGACTTTTGGGGTCAAATCGAGGGGGAAAACGATGGACTTGGTCATTTCTTTTTTGCATGGTGCAGAACTCAAATTTACATATGTTAAGGCCTTGGGGACTATTGGGGTCAAATCGAGGGGGAAAACGATGGACTTGGTCATTTCTTTTTTGCATGGTGCTGAACTCAAATTTAAATATGTTAAGGCCTTGGGGACTTTTGGGGTCAAATCGAGGGGGAAAACGATGGACTTGGTCATTTCTTTTTTTGCATGGTGCTGAACTCAAATTTAAATATGTTAAGGCCTTGGGGACTTTTGGGGTCAAATCGAGGGGGAAAACGATGGACTTGGTCATTTCTTTTTTTGCATGGTGCAGAACTCAAATTTAAATATGTTAAGGCCTTGGGGACTTTTGGGGTCAAATCGAGGGGGAAAACGATGGACTTGGTCATTTCTTTTTTTGCATGGTGCAGAACTCAAATTTAAATATGTTAAGGCCTTGGGGACTTTTGGGGTCAAATCGAGGGGGAAAACGATGGACTTGGTCATTTCTTTTTTTGCATGGTGCAGAACTCAAATTTAAATATGTTAAGGCCTTGGGGACTTTTGGGGTCAAATCGAGGGGGAAAACGATGGACTTGGTCATTTCTTTTTTTGCATGGTGCAGAACTCAAATTTAAATATGTTAAGGCCTTGGGGACTTTTGGGGTCAAATCGAGGGGGAAAACGATGGACTTGGTCATTTCTTTTTTTGCATGGTGCAGAACTCAAATTTACATATGTTAAGGCCTTGGGGACTTTTGGGGTCAAATCGAGGGGGAAAACGATGGACTTGGTCATTTCTTTTTTGCATGGTGCTGAACTCAAATTTAAATATGTTAAGGCCTTGGGGACTTTTGGGGTCAAATCGAGGGGGAAAACGATGGACTTGGTCATTTCTTTTTTGCATGGTGCTGAACTCAAATTTAAATATGTTAAGGCCTTGGGGACTTTTGGGGTCAAATCGAGGGGGAAAACGATGGACTTGGTCATTTCTTTTTTGCATGGTGCAGAACTCAAATTTAAATATGTTAAGGCCTTGGGGACTTTTGGGGTCAAATCGAGGGGGAAAACGATGGACTTGGTCATTTCTTTTTTGCATGGTGCTGAACTCAAATTTAAATATGTTAAGGCCTTGGGGACTTTTGGGGTCAAATCGAGGGGGAAAACGATGGACTTGGTCATTTCTTTTTTGCATGGTGCTGAACTCAAATTTAAATATGTTAAGGCCTTGGGGACTTTTGGGGTCAAATCGAGGGGGAAAACGATGGACTTGGTCATTTCTTTTTTGCATGGTGCAGAACTCAAATTTAAATATGTTAAGGCCTTGGGGACTTTTGGGGTCAAATCGAGGGGGAAAACGATGGACTTGGTCATTTCTTTTTTGCATGGTGCAGAACTCAAATTTAAATATGTTAAGGCCTTGGGGACTTTTGGGGTCAAATCGAGGGGGAAAACGATGGACTTGGTCATTTCTTTTTTGCATGGTGCTGAACTCAAATTTAAATATGTTAAGGCCTTGGGGACTTTTGGGGTCAAATCGAGGGGGAAAACGATGGACTTGGTCATTTCTTTTTTGCATGGTGCAGAACTCAAATTTAAATATGTTAAGGCCTTGGGGACTTTTGGGGTCAAATCGAGGGGGAAAACGATGGACTTGGTCATTTCTTTTTTTGCATGGTGCAGAACTCAAATTTAAATATGTTAAGGCCTTGGGGACTTTTGGGGTCAACTCGAGGGGGAAAACGATGGACTTGGTCATTTCTTTTTTTGCATGGTGCAGAACTCAAATTTAAATATGTTAAGGCCTTGGGGACCTTTGGGGTCAAATCGAGGGGGAAAACGATGGACTTGGTCATTTCTTTTTTTGCATGGTGCAGAACTCAAATTTAAATATGTTAAGGCCTTGGGGACTTTTGGGGTCAAATCGAGGGGGAAAACGATGGACTTGGTCATTTCTTTTTTTGCATGGTGCAGAACTCAAATTAACATATGTTAAGGCAGGGGTGGGCAAACTTTTCAGTGCAAGGGCCGCATTAAAAAATTCTTAATTTTACTGGGCCGCATAGTATATTGTCCAATATAATTGATATTTTAAAAAACACAAAATAAAAGTATTTAAGAGAAAAAATATAATTAATTTTCATTTATTAGCATTTTAAAGTACTATAGAAGATTCCCATAAAACACATTTATTTTAAAGATACAGTAACTTTAAACTTTAAAAGAAAACAATTTTATTAATATGTATTTTTAGTATGAGATTCATATGAAACACATTTGAAAAACAAATAACCTTGTTTGAAGAATAAAAGCAATTCTTAAGTAACTCTGTTTAAAGAGATTAAAAATATCTTATTAATTAATATTTTAGAATAAAATCTTTAAAAGATACACATATAAAGTAACTCAAAGGACAAAAATGAATTTATATATTAAAAAAGCACATCTATTTAAAAATAAAATAACTCAATTTTAAGAGGAAAACATATTTCTATTGATATTTTTAAACAGTAACTTCATATGAAATATATTTATTTGAAAAACAAAATAGCGCAGCAACTGAGCAACAAAAGGATCAAAATGACTCAGTGAGAATGATGCAACTGACTGCAATCATTTACCAGTTTGTTGAAATTAAGTGTCAAGTTGCTTGTACTGATTCTTAACACTGACTGAAGATTTAAGTCTGTGAGAAGTGATCTGTTCTTTGACTTGTTAATTTTCAATATGGAAAAAGTCTGCTCACATATGTAAGTTGAAGCAAATAACACAAACACCTTCCTTGTAAGAGTTTTCAGATTTTAAAACTGTTCTGGGTGCAGAGATGCATAAAATTCGACTAGTGGTTTATTTTCAAAGAGCCTTTTTAAAGAGATGTCGGCTTGCAAATCAATAATATCTACCTGTAGTTCTTCGGCAACTGTTTCAACGTCACATGCAAAAGGTGAGCTGAGCAAATCAAACTGTCCTTCAATTGCCTTGAAATCAGTAAATCTTCCGATAAATTCCTCTTTTAGAGCCATCAAGTGGAAACTCTATTTGTCTGATAATGCTTGTGCAACAGCTTGTGTTTTCAACGGCGGAAAATGAACAAAGTTTTGCTCTTTAAGCTGCTTGGCAAAAAGTTTAAGTTTCAATTGAAACGCTTTCACTTCAACATACAATTCATGAGCACATACACTTTTGCGTTGTAGTTTTGTATTTAACTCACGCAACTTTTGCAATGTGTCTACAGCAAATGCAAAATCACAAACCCATTCGTCACACTCCATTTCTTTTAAAAAGTCACAAGGAATTTCTTTCATATTAAAAATCATGATAACCTCTGATTTAACGTCCCATATTCTCTTCAGTACTTTCCCAACACTTAACCATCGGATATTTGTGTGATACAGCACATCAGTAAAATCTGCCTCGATATCTTACAAGAAACATTTGAACTGCCTGCGTTTCAGTCCCCGTGCTCTTAAGTTCACTGCACGCACTACTGGATCCATAACATGTTTGAATTTCAAAGATGATTTACAGAGAGGCTTTCTTGATGTATGATGCAGTAAAAAGACAACACACTGTGCGACGGAAAATCTTCTTTGATTTTTTTATTCATCAAGGTCACAAGGCCACAGTGTTTGCCTCTGAGTGAAGGAGCGCCATCAGTTGTAATACTTGCCAGTTTATCCAGGCTTAACCTAGACCTGATTAGACTGCTAGTGATACTGTTGTATAAATCATTTCCAGTTGCTGTGTCTTTGTAGAGATTCCATGGATAGCAATTCTTCTGTAATTTCAAAGTTTTTGTCAATTCAAAAATGGATAAGCATTGAAAATTTCACGAAAATCTGACCATTAGTTGATTTTTGCTAGATTTGTTAAACGGATTTTGCTAGATTTGTTAAACGGATATGTTTTCAATACTTACTACGTGGGAACATTATTTTAAAGCGCCAATTATGTAAACACGATTTTTGTCTCGCAATTTCATTATTTTCGTACGATGAAATTAAAAAAAAATTATTACTAGTTTATTTTGCTCTTTTTTTTTAAATGGTACAGAAGTTATATTGATAATATTAATTTATAATAAAGTTACATATAGGGGGTAATTCTGTGGTGAATTTTGCAGGTGCCTACGGAACTTCTAATTTCGTTCCAGTGCTAAAAATAATTTTCTATTTGAACACGTGACCAAGAAATCGTACGAAAATAAGAAAATGAATATCAATGTTTGAATTTATTCACAGATAACTAAAAAACAATGTTTTTACTTGGCCTTCGGGACAAGATCAAAGTGTAGTATCTGTTCCGGCAGATGCTGCAAGCTATGACGAGCTATGACTAGCAAAGACCAGATGTGGGGGCAACCCCACATGCCTGACCATTAACCAGCTCCCATTTCCCACCTCTCGGGAGCTGGTCCCCTTTTTCCCTCCCCCCTCCCTTCACTCCTCACATTAAAAATCGGCCTTGTGCCTAATTTGCTCGGTGGGGGAGCAAATAAATACTATCTGTTCTTCATATGCTGCACTTCAATTTCTTGTTTTCTGTCAGTGGAGGAGAAATCCTTCACGACTGAGACAATTTTTATTTTTGTTTCTTTTCTCCACGTTAAAAAACGACCCTGGTGTCTAACTCTGTTCCGGGGGGGGGGCATTGTAAATAGGAACAACTATTGTGATTTTATTTTCAGAAACAAGAATTATAAACAAAAAATTATATATATAGGAAACGAACATTTTTGTGGTTTGTATTACTGTACACATAGATTCGGAAAAGTTGTCAAAAAAAAAAACAACAAAAAACAAATATATAACAAATAAATGTTATCAAAGGCAAGGTAAGTTACTTGTCTACCGAACTGGATATGTTTTTAGTGTTTTTATTTAATGTAACATGTTTATTCAGCTCGAAAAACATAGTATTTACCGATGCATCGGAAAATTAAAAATGGCGCCCAACTCTCTCTTTGACACGGTAAGTTTGTGAAAAGGAGTTAAAAATAAAAAATAAACAAAATACTGTTAAAACCCACGGTGTCAAAGAGAGAATCGGGCGCATTTTTAATTTTCCAATACATCGGTAAACACTGTATGTTTTTCGAGATGAATGAACATGTTACATTAAATAAAAGCACTAAAAGAATATCCAGTTAGGTGGAAAAGTAACTTATCTTGCCTTTGATAACATTTATTTGTTATAAATTTGTTTTTTGACAACTTTTTCGAATCTATGTGTACATTAATACAAACCCCATTTTTTAAACGAAAACATAAAATTTGTTTTTAATTTTAACGGGAATAATATTTTTTTATTGTTATTAACATGAAAGTGGAATTTATAAATTTATTTTAAATCATTGATATTTGTTAAATTAACGGGAAATGAAGCCATTTTTGATTGGTATTAACATGAAACGATAGAATTCATAAATTTATTTTAAATCATTTGTTTTTTAAATTTTTTTTTCGATAAATTATTTTTTCGCTGAATTTTTTTTTTCTATTAAAATTGACTTATTTCACGCATTCGTAGTTTTTAACAAAAAATCAGTAAACCAGAACGAAATTAGAAGTTCCGTTCCATTTTTGTGACAACCGAAAAACATAGCGTGCTTATCCATATTTACCATAATGTTGATACAATGTACGAAAATATTAAAAAAAGAAGTAAAATGAGTACTTGAAAATATAGTTATCGAAAACATAACAAAAAATTAGAAACCGCGTGAAACAAATCGAAGATTCGATTGGTATTCACACATTTTTGCATTTTTTTTTAAACACCCACAAAATTTTAGCTTTTATAAACTTTTTGCATATATTGAATTAATTTTTGGTCACTTATAGAAAAATAGAAACCAAGATTACAGTGTGTTTTAATAAATATTTTATAAATCAGTTAATTTATTTTAATCAGTAATAAATGTACAAAATTGACTAATAAAAATATATATGTAGGCGTCCTGTAAAATTTAAAATTTTAGATATTATTTGAATTAAGATATTTTGAACAAGTAAATATTTGACAAAACGGATCAATATTGATTACATTTTTAAAAAATATTTTGCTTATTGATATTCTAAAAAAGTTTGACTTACGAAATTACATAATGGGAATTTTAATTTACTAAATTTTTGTAACAAATAAGCATAATTACAGATGTAAACAAAATAATTAGTAAATATTTTAACTTACGAAAATACTTGGCAATGAAGTTATAAGGTGTCCTTTCTTTGGAAATTCTAAATATCATATGAAAATTTTAGTATCTTTTAGGAGTAACGGAGATGGGAGAGAGAGTTCGCTAAGACTTGACCGGTCGGTCGGCTGTACCCCAGACTACAAGCGCCAGATTTTATGGTCCCCACAATACTTTTAGTATATCAAAATAATTTATTGCCTGTTTTCGGCCAGGCAAAATTTTCGGTCACAGCAAATCAAAAAGGATCCGATAAAGCTACGCCTGGTAGTCTAGCTGGGAACCAAGTGTAAACTTAGCAGTCATTTTTTAATGTGTAATTCGTAAGGTTTCTTCGTTTCCTTTTACTTTATTTGTTTTTCTTTCTTCAGAAATTTAGTTAGATTGTTAACGAAGGTATTTTCTCATCTCCTAATTTTCATTTTTTGCAAGGATCTGCCCGTACTTGTGTCCGGTAGTCCGCACAGCTATTAGAAAATCACAATTCAATATTCAGTACTTGGAGGGCCGCATGAATACCTTTGACGGGCCGCATGCGGTCCGCGGGCCGTAGTTTGCCCACTCCTATGTTAAGACCTAAAACTACACCGCGTGTTCATTTTCACCAGGATGTGACGTCCCCTGAAGACTTTTGTGGCTAAATAGAGAGGGGAGCAAATGCTGAACTTAGTCATTTTTTATGCTTCTTTCACTGTGCATTGACGGGGTTATGCACGCTTCACTTGTTATTATCCTTATTTTAATCCTTACTTTTTATTTTATTCTAAATATATCAATATTTTCTTTTGATGAGACCGCGAATTAACTCAACGAATATGCGAGATGCCCAATCATTAAATCGTTAGCTGTATCAGAATTTTGGTAGGAATTTTTGACACCCCTAACACGAAACTGCAAATAAAATAAAAAAAAAACTCGTAATTTCTCTTTTAAAGGTGGGTTGTTTATTTTCTTTATGGATTATACTTCCAAAATAAACTATTAAAGTTGTATAAAAAGTAATAGAAATATTTTTAAAAAAATAGTAATGAAATTAATTGAATGTTACGAGTTCAGTATTTTTCAATTTTTCAATTTTAAAAATCTATCAAAATTTTTCTATTGATTCTATTTTTACGATATTTTCAGGGTCAATGTGAAATTTTATGCTCTTTCCAATAAACTGAATATAATATTTTAGACAAACGTTTTTTTTAAATTCACGCCCCCCATTTTGAAATGTCTATTAAAAAGTAAATAATTAATTTGCTCACCAATATCACAAATTGAAGACAAAAAATCAATAAATAATATATTCAAATTTAAAAACAAAAAAAGTAGTGTTTTTTTAGAAATTTACCTGTAAAGTCCGAAGTTTAAAACCTTTTTTAAAAAAAAAAAAAAAACCCACGTTGTTTGTTTAATGAAACATTAATGTTTAATTGGTCCTTGCTCCTTTAATTGAAAAAAAAAATAGGGCTTTATCGACATTTTTCGAGGAGTTATAAGCTTCGAAAGATGACGGGTGGAATTATTCAATAGTTTTCACGAAATTTCTGACACTGCTATTAAACCGTTAAACGACACATGAAACGCTAAGCCGTTGAACGACACGTGATGCACTTAATCATTAAGCGTCCAGTTACTATCGTTACACGATCTACGCTCAGATACCAATCTGGCGTCGGTTGAAATGAATGGCTTTCGTCTTGGGGAGGCTTCATGATTTTACAAACTTCTGGACTTGACCTTTACTCGAACATGTATATATAATGCATTGCCAAGGTCGCTGGATAAATTATGGGATCTTTCTACCGCTCCATTAGATATCTCACTCCTGATGCAATTCTCTACCTATATAAAAGCCAGGTACGGCCAACGATGGAGTACTGTTGCCACATCTGGACAGGAGCTGCTAGAAGCTTATCCTGACTTGAAATAGACTTCTCTTCCCTGCAACCTCTTTCCCACAGAAGAAACATTGCGAGCCTGTCTCTGCTTTATCGTTATTTTCATGGCAAGTGCTCAGCTGAGCTTCAATCTATGGTTCCCCCCTCGCCAAACTTTCACGAAAAACACTCGTCTTTCCAAAACCACTATCAATAATTTCCCACACTCTTTATCTGTGCCTAAACTTAAATGTAGATTCCATGAACAAAACTTCTTTCTTAGAACTGCACGCTTAGTCTGAAAACTGATTGTCTTCAAGTCTAACGTAAACAAGTTCTTGATGAACAGTTCCCCTAATTAACTTAATTTACAAAATTCCCAGTACTTATGTTTACTACGCTATAATCACATTGACTAATGTATGCCCATTAACCCTTATCCTTGAGTGGCATCCGAGCCTTTGGTCCTGGTATATAACCTTAAACTATATCCAATGGTGAGGCCCCAGCTTACGGGCTTTGGGGAGTGTGGAACCACCCTTTAATTACCATTGCTCCCAGGTCCACTCTGACCCAGAGTGGTAGTACCTGTTAGGCCAACTATGGGTCAAATAGAAACCAACTTAAAACAACAAACATATTCTATTAATTTTTTTTTTCAAAATCTTTGGATTCGGCATTAAATAACCTGAAAAGGGTTGATATGCCCTAAAACAAAAACAACCAACCAACCAACAATATCCGAGCCTTTATAAGTGGTGATTCTCGTGTAAAAAAAAGTGCCACTTTCAAGGACTAATACAGACCGACAACATGAATTGCCATGTGATGTAAAAAAAGCAGTTGGAAAACATAACTCAAAAAGAAAAGGTTTATTATTCAGTAGATTTCGATGAATCGATAGATTGCAAAAAATTCAGCATAGGTGCTGCATTTTATTCTTGCCACAATTAATGATTTTCAAGTATACGAAAGAATTGCTTGCTTGAACAGCCTTAAAGATTGGAGGTAGGGGTTTAGCTATTTCTAACCACCTCTTTACAGCAATTCCACAAACTAGGAATTAATATTATTAATTTGGTGTGTGCAGAAACCGTGCTCCAGCTATGATGGTTTTTAAAATGAAGGATTTATTTCACATTTTTAAAAAGAATCAAAGATCCAAGTGAAACTGGTTTCTTTTCATTGTATTTTACTTCAGCAAAATTTCTGTAGGTAATCCGCCATTTTTAATGACCTTTTGCAAATCTATATTAATTTATTTATTGAGATGAGTATTATTTATATTAATTTATATATTGCGGACTATTATTCTCATCTTTATTAGTTGTTGTTTCACAACGTTTCGGCCAACTATTCCTCTGGTCTTCGTCAGGTGGTATCCGTCGCTTTACCACCTGACGAAGGCCAGAGGAATAGTTGGCCGAAACGTCGTGAAAAAAACAATCAATAAAGATGAGAATAATAGTCCGCAATAAATCTATCTATATAAAAGTGAACGTGTCTGTCTGTCTGTCTGCCTGTGTACATTTCCCTACGCAATAACCCTGTCAATTTTTAGTCTGTAGACTCGAAATTTGAAATACCGGGTACTGAGATTTGGGAAAATCGATGTGACGGGTGTCAGCCAGAAATTTGGCTGTTAAGGGGTCAAATTTCAACGATTTGACCTTTAAGAACTCTACCAAACTCCTCCGACAATTTTGGGTCTAGACACTTGAAATTTTAGATATAGGTTCCTAAAGTGATTTGAGCCCGAAACAATAAATTTTAAGGGGTCATAATAGGGGTCAAAGTTTTAAAAAATTAACTATTTTTTTTGTTTTTTTTTTTGCTTTTTTTGCACAGCATACACCTCCAAACACCCGAGCTACGCCGGGCACCCCTGCTAGTTAATTAATATAAATAATACTCATCTCAATAATGAATTCTTTCGAAAATCATTGTAAAGTATATTTGCTGATGATGGATGATTAAATAATTAATACAAATTTGCCTTACCAATCAAAATTATGCTGGTTGTTACAAGGAAACTTATTAGCCAAAAATTTAAATTCTAATTTATTAGACTCAAACCTTTTTGCGTTTTTTTGTGTGATGCGATATCCAAATAAGATGAGTTAAATGTTTCATTACAAGGCAGAAAGAAATCTATTCATGACACGTGACTAAAAAATTCAGGAATCTATAAAAACTATTTTTCAAGTCTCTTTTGGCTAAATCCAAACTTTCAAAGGAACACTTTTCCCATCCTACGAAAACTAAAGAGTTAAAATAAAGACATTTCTGGATCTTTTCAAGAATACGAGTCCTTTTTACACATATTAGTAGAAGAATACAATAGAAGATTTAATGATTTTGAAAGGCATAACCACTTTGAAACTTGCTTTTCAGCCCCACTTAGATGACGTATAAAAACAGACCGAGAAGCTACAAACGGAGCTACTTGAAATTTCTGGAGATGATATCCTGAAATCCCAATTTGACACAAAACGGACGACGACCCCATCGGGATTTAGAAAAGAACGATAGAATATTCTCGTCTTGATGAAGATGAACGCAGACGGATTTCTTGCTTTTCAACACAAGAAAGTATTGGCGAGTTATTTATATGTCTGTCTATCTATCTATCTATCTATCTATCTATGTGTATTATCGATATATCTATCGACCTAGTTATCTATTTCTGTATCTATCCATCTAGATCTTTCTATCTATCTATCTAACTGGAGAGATAAAGAAGAGATGAATATGAAGAATGTTGATAAAAAGCTGTCAAAATATGACAAAGCTAGATCATAGACAAGTTTCTGTGGAGCAATGTTACTTTACCTGAGGAAAATCAAGAATAAACTGAGAACACAATTGATGGAGGAGAATTTAGAAAAGCAATTGCTACTAAGAACCACTATGCCATAACATGATATTAAAGGTATTTCTCGGAGAAGCAAACTAAAAGAAGTCGTAAATTTGAATAAAGAATAAGTTTGACTAAATGAATATTAGATAATCAAAGTATATCACCACTTAGATACGTAAGGGGCTACTATTTGGGGCCATGTCTAGGGAAGATTAACAAGATATTTGTTTATGTTATATTTAGAATTTAGAAGAGCAATCGATACTAAGAACAACTATGCCAAAACCTGATATTAAAGGTATTTCTCGGAGAAAAATTCCACCTTCATAGATATATAGATATATGCCAATTTCATGATTTAATATGTGCTATGTTTTCATTAAATACTACCCCTATTAATCCGTAGTAATGAATAACTGTAAATAACACGGGCACTATAATACTGAGTTCGCTGTACCTAACAATAGAAATTTTTGCCGGGGATTATTTCAATAGTTTTTGAGAAATTTATTCCTTATTTTTCATCAAACGTATACCATTACATATAGTTCGCTGTACCGTATCATAGCATTGATTACATTTAAGCTAGATCGTCCAGTAATTTTGGAGAAAAATGGAACTCTATTACGAATTCTATCGAACCTTTCTGTGCATCGAAAGTATATCATAATATGTAGGTCACTGTACCTTGTCGTAATGAAGTTGCATGCAAAATCTCAGCAAGATCGGCGAAGTAATTTCAAAGGGTAAGTGGTGCTTAAATGGAAATCTCTATTAATCTGTAACGAGCGGATACTATGATAATACGGATGCTTAATACTTACAATAATACTTAGTCCCATCGAAGGAATACGATTATACGTAGTGCACTGCACCTTTGCGTTCTTTTCATTGCAAAGGGTCATACCAAATTTCAGCCAAAATTTGAGAAAAAGTGAAATGGACAGACAGGGAGGGAGGGAGGGAGGGAGGGAGAGAGAGAGTCTAAGAGAATAATAATAATAATAATAATAATAATAATAATA
This sequence comes from Euprymna scolopes, assembly GCF_053919585.1. NCBI lineage: Eukaryota > Metazoa > Mollusca > Cephalopoda > Sepiida > Sepiolidae > Euprymna > Euprymna scolopes. Next base: position 52,752,559 of record NC_136522.1, on the reverse strand, counting down.
ATAATAATAATAATAAAAATAATAATACTATTTTTTACTCATGTTCACCCCTTACAAAGCATATCACCACTTGGACACGTAAGGGGCTACTATTAAAGGCCATGTTTAGGAAAGATTAACAAGATATTTATTTATGTTACATTTAAACTTCTACATATCAGTACAGCCAGGGAAGCAGGCAGCAGGAATAGAATTCCAAAGTCTAGCGGTTCGAAGAAAGAAACTATTAGAATAGGAAGCTTGCTGAGATTTAGAGACATAAACAGTGAAAGAGGTGGGATCTTATTGCTAAGCGGGTTTGTTGGGGATATGTACGTCGAGGGGGTACAAGTGAAACGAGTTCATCAGAACACATTCCATTAAAATATTTGTAAAACAGGCATATATTCACATATATTCACATACATTACAGGCAAAGGCAGGTTGAGAGTACCATTCCTCAACTGTGGGCGTTTGCACACGACCTGCTTCGTCGCATACCAATCTCAGACTCACAGACACCGGTACTTGATACCGGGTTGACGCCTCTAGAGGAAGTGACGTCATTAGATAGTCCATTAATCCCACGGAGGGGCGTCGCCAACACTATGACAACAGCATATTCTTTTCATTATATTGACTTCCGAGTGTATATCCGTTGATATCTGATATGCTTTTATATAGAATGGTGTAGTCCTCGGTTTGTTAACTGTGTCTAACTGTGTCGGATATATACTCGAGAGTCAAAACAATGAGAAGAATATGCTGTTGTCATAGACCTTCTTATTACATAACTATTAAAATACTGTTTAATGTGACCTCTATGAGGGACAATGGGTTTTAAGTGGTGTTTATAAATAAAAAGATTCCCCACCCCCGACATGAACCAAGCGATGAACTTGGCCCACGATCTTATCGAAACACGGTCAGCTAAAAATGAATGCGGTATTTTGGTAGCTAAGTTTTGCTATCAATAAGACTGACATTTGATGCTCCATTCCTCAAAATCAAACAGGGCGAAATGCCCAAGTTGAATAGAGATTATTACTACGAGGGGGCTTCAAAAAGTTTCCAGTTTTAGTATGGGACAGTTTATTGATAGTAAACACGCGAAACTCTAATCCCATTCGAAGTAATCTCTTCCGACTGCAATGCACTTGTTGTATCGTTCAACAACTTCCGGAAGGCTCCAGGGAAGTCCTTTCGTGTGACCGTGCCAATGACCCTCGTCACAGACTCTTTAATCTCCTTAATTGTCTTATAACGACAGCCCCTAAGGTTTTCCTTGAGCTTAGAGAAAAGCCAAAAGTCACAGGAAGCAAGATCTGGACTATAGGGAGGGTGAAAAACTGTTTTGATGCCCATCTTGGTCAAATAGTCTGTGACAAGGACTAGGTTACGGACTGTACCTTTGCACAAATCTTCAGCATTTTTAGTTCTTCACAAATATTTGTGTGTACAGTTCTGAAACTGTGCACTTAATTCCTCTATAGACATACGACGGTCTTCATCCATGAAATTCTTTATTTGGCCAATCAACTCTGGTTTTAGAACTTCCTTACTCCTCCTACACCACTTATCATCATTCACAACCTTGTTGTCTTCCTTGAATCTCTTATGTCACACAAAAACTAATGCCTGATTAATGCAAGATGGTCCCAAAAGCAGTCTGAAGTATTCCATACGTTTCTGTGGCATTTTTTTTTCAAGTTTAAAATAGAATTTTATTGCATGTTGTTCTTCTAAAGTGTCATCACGTTTTGAAATTCACCAGCTTTGACAATTAAGCTTTAGTAGAGTGTATTTCAATTCCTGCTTTGAACCGGAAATCATAAAAATTGCTTAGTCATTTCATAAGATATATAGCTATAACGTACTGACTTTTTAAGAGTTTACGATTATTTAAAATTCATGCGTAAAAAAAAAAAGGCTGGAAACTTATTATTGAAGGCACATCGTAATTTTATTTGATTAAAAAAATTGGTGCAAGATAGTATTGAAGTATATTCATACATGTTTATACCTATTCGGCATATTTAGCGGGGAAAACGTTTCAAAATAAAAAAAAAAATCATTTCGGTGTTTTCAGGTTTGGCTGTACTCATAACGGTAGCAAAAAAAAAAAAAAAAAAAAAAAAAAATCTATGCTCCATTAAACGTGCACGATGCAATTCCTGACCGCCCACCAAAATGGGATGCAGAAATCAGCTAGAATTTTCGTTCTTTTTCCACTTCCAAAGAAGGGAGTATTGTTTCACTAGAAGGTGCCTTTTATGGCCCCCGGCGGTATGAAACGGTCTCCTATTAGCGAAACGTTTCCCTCATACGCATCAACGAACCATTCACAAGGGAATTGGTTGGTTATCGCATCCAAACACATTGAGCTCGTGGCTAAAACGTTTACAAGGAATATAAATACGCACATATAGACACAAATACATGGAAACGAAAATATAATGAAGCTAAAAATAAGTAATATAGATTACTTTCAGCAATGACGTAAATAACTACACGTCATTTGAAAAACATCTATTCTCGTATTAATTGCGGTTGATGTTTGTCAGAATTCGGAATAAGGAAATATAAAAGTGAGGACGGTTAGGATATCCGCAGTAAAACGGGATGGCCTAAATCCATGCTGTTAGCCAGAAAGAAGTTGCGCATTTCCACAAAATCCAAGAGGACAAGAGATTACAGATAACGGAAAGCTTTCTACTCTAATAGCTTCTATCCTCGTACCACTTGCAGTTTTGGAATTCATCCACTGCTCCCTGGTTCCCCAACTGTATGCAGAAATTTAAATGTAACTTGAAAAATATCTTGTTGGCCAACCTCCCACTTTGAAAGCCATTAATTAACTGGTCAACCAAATCCCCAGTAACCTCTTGCTTGGTCTGAAAAAAAGTACAAAAAAAAAAGGAAAAAAAAAAGAAAGCGAAATGAAAAATATTCAGACCTTCAGCATCGTATATCTTTTCAGAAAATCTTATATATAGAAATACATATCGTCGTTGACTATGTGTATTTCTATCTGTGGGTCTGTTTGTTTGTCGGTCTTTTTGTCTGTCGGCCTGTCTGTCAATTTGTCGATCTGCCTGTCTGTCTGTGTGTCTCCATATCTTTAAACTGTATCTCCTCAAACTAAAAGTCGCAGAGACCATATTATTTCATTTTCATTTCTTTTTTTTTTTATTATTCATTCAGAAATAGAATAAGGTTTACTAAGGGTGACGGCTAATTCAGTAAACCCGTTGCCAAGCATGTAGCACGAGATCGGAGAAGAAGCCAATGATCATATGACGCTTGATTAATTTAACTAATCACAAACGAAATGTCTAATATTAAATTAAAATCAACTTTGGTTAGAGAAACAAATTTCCAAAGTTAATTACGAGGGGCGTGCAATAAGTAATGCCCCTGACCCACTTTCAGTGGTCTGATCTAGCTGAAATTTTGCATGTACAATGAGTTTTTTTACAGGTGTTTGAACTGAGTCAGGTGTGAAATGGAGCCTGTTGAATGTCGAGCAGTGATCCGGTTTTTGTATTTGAAAGGACGTACACCACAGGAGACTTGATGAAATGAAAGAAACTTATGGTGAAAATGCCCCATCATATGACCTTGTAAAACGCTGGCATCGTGAATTACAACATGGTTGGAAGTCTGTGGAAACAGCTCCCAGACCTGTTCGCCCCCTTCTGCCATTGATGAGGCATCTGTCCGTCAAGTTGAGGCTGCCATTTTGCAGGATCGGCGCATTACTATTCGCCAAATAGCACAGGATGTCAAGATTAGTTCAGGGTCTGTGGAAACTATCATTCACGACCATTTGCATATGCATAAGGTGTCTGCCAGATGGATTCCCAGGTTGTTCACACCATTCTAGAAGCGAGAACGCGTCGAGTGCTTGAGGATGAATTTGGAGATGTGCCAAGAAGATGAGTCAAAGTTTTTCAAAAGACATTACACAGAATGAAACCTGGGTCCATCACTATGATCCAGAGACCAAAGTCCAGTCAAGGCAGTGGAAGCATTTGTACTCACCACCTCAAAAGAATGCAAGGATGCAGCCCTCCGCTGACAAGGTCATGCTCACAGTCTTCTGGGACCAGGACGGAGTAGTGATGACAGATTTCCTGGCAAAGGGTACCACAATTACAGGAGCCTATTATGCTTAACTTTTGAGGAAACTAAGGAAAGCTATCAAAATCAAGAGGCGGGGCAAGATCGGCAAAGGTAACTTCCTCCTGCAGGACAATGCTCCGGTCCACAACTCACATGTCGCCAGACCAGAAGCACGGGCGTGTAGTTATGAAATCTTCCCCCATCCTCCCTACCTTCCTGACCTTGCATCCTCTGACTTTCACCTCTTTCCAGCCATGAAGTTGTTTTTGAAAGGAAAGCGTTTACTTGATGATGCAGCAGCGTCGTGGTTGGAGGACCAAGCTGGGGTGTTCTACAAAAACGGTCTTCAGAGTTGCATCAAACGATGGGAGAAATGCATAACTCTGGGTGGTTCCTATGTAGAGAAAGACTAATAACTGTGCAAAGTTTCGTTGCTCTACTGCTATGGGAAGTGGGTCAGGGGCATTACTTATTGCTCGCCCCTCGTAGCATTTCGTACCAAGAGATTTTTCCGCAAGAACTATTCGGTTGGATTAATCCGAATTACGACGAAGTTGAAGGAAAATTATTCACTCCCACGTAAGGAAAGGTAAACAATGACCCCTGGGTTTACTTTCAGCAGCCGCGTAACTCTTGCTTCCATTATTTTGTCCTTTAGTCCTCACATTCAATGAACGATGTCTCTGACAAAGGGGAAAGAATTGCTGTTTTCTGTGTAAAAATCTATTCATCTAACACTTATCGCTGACTGATTTTTTTTAAAGCAACATTATTTAGCTTCTTTCGTCAAGTGGCTTCATGCCTTGTTTGGACCAATTTCCATAAAAATCTTCAGTCAGAATTTAGTATTAAAAACAGTATCTTTATCTTTATCTGTGCCTAAATCAAAACGTGGATTCCATGAACAAATCTTTTTCTTAGAACTGCACGCCTGTGGAACTATGTTCCATCTGCCTGCTTCCCACCTGACTACAACTTGGATGTGTTCAAGTCCAACGTTAACAAATTCCTAATGAACCGCCCCCTTTAGTAAACATTTATTCAAATCTCCACGCTAACGTACTGTACTTGCAATAACCCTTATCCCTGAGTGGCTTCCAGGCCTTGATAAGTGGTGACAACCGTGTAAAAAAAAAAAACCCAGTACTGATGCAGAAAAGAATACTACGAGATAAAGATCTAGTGGCAAACATATTCTAATATTGAATAAGGTTTCACCGGAGAAAAGTATACCACGTAATAAAGTTCTAGTCGCTAGCACGTTGCTTATGATTTTAGTATCGAAAATGTGTTAATGCAGAAAAATACACTGAGAGATAAAGCGGGAAGAATAGATATTTTCTGGGCGAGAAACCGTCTATCTAATACTTATCGTAGGTTAATTGTTGATATTGAAGCATTATTTCTTAGTTCATTAATCTAATGACTAGAATCGCGGCACGACCACTTTCTCCTTGATCCCCCCAATCTACCTCTTGCTTGCGATGCCCATTATTAATGTCAGTTCGTCGTCAGAAATACCAATCAGTTTACTCACATATGTTTGGTATAGTGTGGAACAATAAAATTGTCACCCTAGAAAAAACGACATGCTTCCATTTCTGTTTTATGAAAACCGGTTTTCTTTTTTTTGTTTTTATTGCAGATGATCTACAAGTTGGCCAGTTGTGTACAAATCTCTAGAGCGATAGAAGGCTTCTATCATGTCTGAAAGTGACAATGTTCAACGATCGATATCGGAGATGCGCCACTGTACAACTGATGCTCTTTACAGATCCATATTATTAGAACAAACACTTGCTAGCACTCATAAAATGCACCTCAATGATTGCTATGAATAACAGGGACGTGCCCAGGGTGATGAAAACAAAGTTTCCGGCCACGCTCATGGTCTTCGGTGTCGTTTCAAATGAGGGCCACATCATGCCATCTCATATCTTCACCTGGATGTGCAGAAGAGTGTAGTGACCCTCAGATGTAATCAGTGGCCGCTGGCAGACCATGGATGTGGCAGCAGGAGTTGCCGCCGGTCCATAGGTCCAAAGAGACCTAGGTTGGCTTCAGAAGGAGTGCTACGACTTTGCACCCTTTTTTAACTGGCTCCACCTTCCCTCGACCTGAACCCGCTGGATTACTTCGTTTGGTCATACGTCGAGAATATCACCAACATAACCTCTCACAATACCAATGCCAGCCTAATCGCCGGCATTCGCCGAGTATTCGCCGAGCTCCCGCCGGCGCTTGTGTAAAAGGCATGATCCTAATTCCGGACCTGTATCGAGGCGGTGATTGAAGCTGAAGGCGGCTACATTGAATAGATGTAAGCTGTACTACATAATCAAGTTTCCGGAGTTTATTCTTTCAATAAAAGTTTTTAAAATAAAGCTGTAGTGTTGTTCTTTTTAGGGCGACAAATTTATCGTTCCACCTTGTAGTTAAAAAAAAAAAAAAAAAAAAAAAAACTACCGCCGTAATTAAAAGCCATCCATTTACCGGACTATTTTGTTTAAAAATAGTATTTCCAAGTCAAATATAATTTCTACGATATTTTGTTTATTAAATTATTACCTGAAATTACAAAATAGTTAAACAAAAAACATTCTGCACTCTCCATGTTAAGAATGGCGTTCTAAATAATAACGTCATTATTTCAGCGCGGTAACATAGATGCACGAATACCAAAGTTTCTTTTTCACTGACCGAGATTAGAAAAGATGACCTGTATTACGAGGATTAATACTAGACGTTGCTACTATCTAAAATAACTGCTTTTTCAATCTAAACCATTTTTCAGATAGCGAAACATTACAAAAGAGTGAAATCCACATGTTAATTCCATATTTTTACTTGTTTTACTTTTCATATACTTCATTTACACAGCTGGAGTAGGTGTTCGTACCAGGTAGTGATACGTCCACGGCAATCGGCTCGACAGTGGCTGAAATAGTCCAGTCCTAGTCGCTATTTTATCCTTCATTCTTCAAATTCTCTGTGAGATGTCATTGACAAAGTGAGGAAAATTGCCATTTTCTGAATCTGACTCTATCCATCTAACACTTATTGTTGGTTGTTTTTTTGACTTTGAAAGAATATTTTAGCTTCTTACAGCAAGTGGTTTCATACCTTGTCTGGAATGATCACGATTTTAGTCACTTATTTTGGAGCGCAATATTCGAAAACTGTCTTGGTATAAAAAAATGTTAAACTTTGCACTTCAAGATAATAGCTTCAGACACTTGGTTATGCGAATTGTTTTCCAGACGCGATGTTAATTTAAAAAAAAAATATTTTAACTGTTCATTGTCGGTTGAATAATTTCGGTCTCTTCTTCTAGTTCTAAACTATCCTCATCTTCTTCACAGGTTTTATAGATTTGGTCAGAGTTCTTTTATTGTAGTTTTCCTCATGTTCTGGTCACGTTGTTTTGTTCAGTTTTCTGTATCGATTCCGCTTTTCTATTCCGTCGGATAATTCAATTAACAGTGCTTTACCATGATAGTCTTTTGTGAACAAACGCAGCTTTGTTCTTCTGCAAAACATCTCTCCCAAATGTCTGGGAAATTTCGTCAGATTCTTTCAAATGGCGCTTGTTCGATGATATTCTGTAAGGAACCTCTGTCGCATTCACAAAAAAGTGTATTTAACCGGAATTCGAAGAATCACTCTTATTCAATTCTTCCCTTTACCCAGGGCAGCAGTAGTAGCAGCAGCAGCAGTAGCATCAGAAGTAGCAGCAGTAGCAGCAGCAGCAACAACAACACCACCAATAACGACAACAACAAAAACAACAACAACAACAACAACAAATTCGTATGTATCGAAATAATACAAGATTCGAAATTTATTATTAATAACAATGTTTTATTTTGAGGGTAAAATGTTTTCTCCATCTGACGACAGTCAATTCTAACCGACACAAAACGAGAAACTTCATAAAAAGACAACTAACAATTGCTTCTATCTGTTCTTGCGTCAGTAAGAAGCTTAAAGTGTAACCCTATTAAAGACATTAAGCAAAAAAAAATGGACAATCTTGGAGAAAACGCACCATTCCGTATTCTTGTCGTAGAATAATCTCAATACGTCAACATGGCAGACATCAGTACTAATTTAACTTCCATTCATGTGTTAGTGACGGAGGCCCGGATGAAATACGCTAGGTCGCAAAGCCAAGGGAGGCTTAGTTGACTGGGTTCGAATCTCCTGATTAACAGTAATTAATACTAACGACAATGATGATTGCATCAGCATAAAAAGTTAGCGTTTGTAGGTTGAAAATAGGTTATACACACACACACACACACACACACACACACACACACACACATATATATATGTCTTCTATTTTGAAAAAGAGAGGTACCTTTCTCTCGAAATTAATCAAAGTTTCACACCACGCACGGACTTTACATACACCGGACATACCAGCAACTTGGTAATAAATAATTATACATTGAAGTGAAGAATGATAGTCAAATAAAGGTTAGACACTCCTTTATTCAACCATACTCGTCTACATCTGTTTGTTTTTTTTTACTTCATCTTTTCCGGTCTTCCTCCGCATTGTTTTTGGCTTTAATATATATATATATATATATATATATATATATATATATATATATATATATATATATATAAGTGCACTTCGTTTTAACCCCATCTTTTCCCGCATATTCTCTCGCTGTATTTTTGTTAACTTATTATTATATAAAACCTACCTATAAACAGAATGAATATTCTTAATTTTGACCCTAAAGATTACGTATACCTGATGTCGTGGATTCTTCGAAAAAAAATCTTTACATAAGCCTGTGTGCTCCCATGTAGACAAGGATGTTTGTATGAATAAATCTGCTATAATTACGCTCTGTTTGTTCATCGAGCACTTCTTGATGTATACAGAACTCTCAACGGCGTCACATATAGTAAATTTCAACTATATAATCATAATCTCTCTCTCTTTCTCTCTTTATATATATATATATATATATATATATATATATATATATATATATATATACGTAGTTTTTTTTGTTGTTGAATTTTTAAAAAACTATATTGAGGTTAGCGTCTTCACCTTGAAGATTGGATGTATTTTTTAGAAATTGCCCATTTTTTATTTTGGACGTAAACAAATAATATTTTTATTTATTTATTTATTTATTTATTTTTAAAACAGTAATCTACGTGTTTTTACGTTTATATATATATATATATATATATATATATATGTAATTTTTTGTTGCTGAACTTTTTAAAACGATATTAAGGTTAGCGTCTTCACCTTGAAGATCGGTGCTTTATATATATATATATATATATATATATATATATATATATAGAGAGAGAGAGAGAGAGAGAGAGAGAGGGAATTAGACCGGAAATCTAGAAGAGCAAATCTTAATTTGATTTTATCATACTTTAAATGAACAGTGCTCATAGTACTGTAGATATATATAATAAGCTCAATAGGTATAGGTATCCTAGAGCTATATTCATATTGAGGATAAAGATTAATAATTGTTAGTTATGAATGAGTTTTTTTTTCTTTTTTCTCTTTTTGAAACTGATTCATAATTTACAATTACTAATCTTTATCCTCAATATATATATTATTGTAGTTTGATAAACATGCATATGAATCAGGACCTAGTCTATCAATCTCGCTAAGGAAGTTATAATGCTTATATGTTTACAAGTACATTGCCGATTGCATTCACTGCAATTAAAATGTTGACTAGCAAGCATTTATTTCCGTATGAAATACAATTAATATATGAATTATGAACGTTTATGTCCATGGTTGCCTCTTATTATATGTCTGTGAAACCATAAGTAGGGTAAAAATTAAGCGAAATAACTTATCTTAAAATAATAAGTGGCTACCACCAATAGGGGCAGTGTAAAATAAATCATGACATGCTACAAACAGTTTGTGTGTTTACCACCCAGTAGGTCTGGTAGTAGAGGGATTATAAAGTCTTGAATTGAAAGCCATGTTTACTTTCAGAAAAGTTTATGATAGGTAGCTGTTCTGTACAAGTCTTGGAGATGAAGAGTACTTAGTGTCTAGCTGTTCTGTACAAGTCTTGGAGATGAAGAGTACTTAGTGTCTAGCTGTTCTGTACAAGTCTTGGAGATGAAGAGTACTTAGTGTCTAGCTGTTCTGTACAAGTCTTGGAGATGAAGAGTACTTAGTGTCTAGCTGTTCTGTATAAGTCTTGGAGATGAAGAGTACTTAGTGTCTAGCTGTTCTGTATAAGTCTTGGAGATGAAGAGTACTTAGTGTCTAGCTGTTCTGTACAAGTCTTGGAGATGAAGAGTACTTAGTGTCTAGCTGTTCTGTACAAGTCTTGGAGATGAAGAGTACTTAGTGTCTAGCTGTTCTGTACAAGTCTTGGAGATGAAGAGTACTTAGTGTCTAGCTGTTCTGTACAAGTCTTGGAGATGAAGAGTACTTAGTGTCTAGATGTTCTGTATAAGTCTTGGAGATGAAGAGTACTTAGTGTCTAGCTGTTCTGTACAAGTCTTGGAGATGAAGAGTACTTAGTGTCTAGATGTTCTGTATAAGTCTTGGAGATGAAGAGTACTTTGTGTCTAGCTGTTCTGTATAAGTCTTGGAGATGAAGAGTAGTTAGTGTCTAGCTGTTCTGTACAAGTCTTGGAGATGAAGAGTACTTAGTGTCTAGCTGTTCTGTATAAGTCTTGGAGATGAAGAGTACTTAGTGTCTAGCTGTTCTGTACAAGTCTTGGAGATGAAGAGTACTTAGTGTCTAGATGTTCTGTATAAGTCTTGGAGATGAAGAGTACTTAGTGTCTAGCTGTTCTGTAAAAGTCTTGGAGATGAAGAGTACTTAGTGTCTAGCTGTTCTGTATAAGTCTTGGAGATGAAGAGTACTTAGTGTCTAGCTGTTCTGTACAAGTCTTGGAGATGAAGAGTACTTAGTGTCTAGCTGTTCTGTACAAGTCTTGGAGATGAAGAGTACTTAGTGTCTAGATGTTCTGTATAAGTCTTGGAGATGAAGAGTACTTAGTGTCTAGCTGTTCTGTACAAGTCTTGGAGATGAAGAGTACTTAGTGTCTAGCTGTTCTGTACAAGTCTTGGGGATGAAGAGTACTTAGTGTCTCGATGTTCTGTATAAGTCTTGGAGATGAAGAGTACTTAGTGTCTAGCTGTTCTGTATAAGTCTTGGAGATGAAGAGTACTTAGTGTCTAGCTGTTCTGTACAAGTCTTGGAGATGAAGAGTACTTAGTGTCTAGCTGTTCTGTATAAGTCTTGGAGATGAAGAGTACTGAGTGTCTAGCTGTTCTGTACAAGTCTTGGAGATGAAGAGTACTTAGTGTCTAGCTGTTCTGTATAAGTCTTGGAGATGAAGAGTACTTAGTGTCTAGCTGTTCTGTATAAGTCTTGGAGATGAAGAGTACTTAGTGTCTAGCTGTTCTGTATAAGTCTCAGACTTCACAATTTTGGAGACAAAAAGCAAAAGATCTTTCTCGTGTTGACACGAAACATTATGTGCTAGAATGCTAAAAGATCCAATAATTCAATATATATATATATAAATATATATACATATATATATATATACTTGTTTATTGTTATATAAACATATATATATATATATATATATATATATATATATATATATATATACTTGTTTATTGTTATATAAACATGCTCACATCCCGCTTCTACAAATAGCCACTTGTTTCAATCTAACAACAGATATCATCAGGCAGCGACTTGACTATTCAAAAGTTCAATTAATAATCATAGGTTATTCATTGAACTTTTGAATAGTCAAGTCGCTGCCTGATGATATCTGTTGTTTGATTGAAATAAGTGGCTATTTGTAGCAGCGGTATGTGAGCATGTTTATATAACAATAAACAAGTATTATCAGCTCTTTTTATTGACCACTATCTAACAACCTCGTTGAATTTATTAGTCCATTACTTTTGAATATTTAAAAAAAAAACCGAGCATATATATATATATATATATATATATATATATATATATACATATTTATATATATATATTTATATATATATATATTTATATATATATATATATTAGCTGTTAGGCACTCATTGGGAAGAAGCTTAACATACTTCCCCGTAGTGACACAATATATTGCACAGTAGAGAATCTGTAGATTAATTTTATATAATGACTTGAATTAAAGTTTAAAATGCAAAATTCAAGGAATATAGTCCAGCTGTACTCTAATCAAAAATAATCTTTTAGAACGTGCACTTGTCTAATCAAAGAATCCACCGTCGATACCGGGAATCATTCTGTCAAATTGGGAAATTTTTGTCTAACTCTGAAATCTTGCACGGAATTTCGAAATGAACAGTATATGCAATCCATGGGAGTATCATGCTCTCGTTCTGTTAGCCATGGTTGGGGAAAAGTCATAAGTAATTCGCAATTGTAGTCTGAGTGTCGCCGGCAATGAAGATTGAACTTTTAACCCGCAGCGAAGTATAACTTAGAATTGAGTTTTTTTTATCAAGGGCTTTATCCGCTACGCTCGAGTCGTTGTAAACCTTGAGGTAACATAGACCGAAACGATGTGGAAATAACATTGAAGATGAGAGCAATAGTCCGAAGAATCCAAATAATACTAATAATCAATCCTCATCTCAAAAATTCAGAAAACATACTAAAAGATATTGTTTGTCGGAATTTTTGAAATTGAACGCAATATGTTTAACCTGCGTAATTGTGAGCAGATGTGAAATATTCAACTGATGAAAGATGCTGCGCGTAAATCATCTCTCATAGACTCTCACCTGCCAACTTTCGTCTTCATCATTTTAGGCTGATGTATTGCACAAACGTGGAACAATAGTTAAATGAGAGCCTAACATGTGTAAGCCCACCTGCCATTCCCCCTTTTCCTAAAAGCTTAATTTATCAATACTTCATAAGAAGACACTATACCACCACCTACTTTCCGCACTATCGGCCAACTCCAATCGCTGACACATCACCACAGTCTTGCATACCTATGCTTATTTTCATAGTATTTTAATGGAGTGTTCCCTGATGAACACGAAGCACTTATGCCTCTTGATATAAATACTTTCGATTCACCTGACACGCAAAATCCCACCCCTTCAATGTAAAGATCCCTAGAATCTAGAAATACTTATACTCTAATAGTTTTTTCTTGTCTTGTCGAATTGCTAGACTTCGGAATTTTCCCACAGTTCCTCGCTTCCCTGAATGTACTGACTTGCAGAAGTTCAGGCGTAATGTAACAGACATTTCGCTGCTAAACTCTTCACATAGTGTCGGCGTAGATTTGGTTGCTAAATAATAATCACTTACATTCAGATGGCATTGTTCTTTGTTTAGGGTGATAGAAATTTCGAGATTTCTTTTGCGTAGATGGACGTTGTGCAGCAATCGGTCTTTCGAAAGATAAACAGAGGCGCCACAAGAAAGCTTGCTACGTGTTCCAAGAATTTTGTCACGGTCAGAAGTCTCGGACTAACAATATCAGCGTCCTTCCGACTGCGTTGATGGAATTAGTCAGTCAAAGACAACAAAGAGGCTCTTTCGGCATCGAATGATCTTAACCTTCTAGCAGGTTCTTACATACCCCGGAAACCGTAGGTAACACTTAACGGAGTCCGAGCGAAGGTTGCCAAAGCACGGAACGACTTGCTCAAGTCGGGCTATGTACAGGTCGCTCGGCGACCCGGAAGGCGCCTACGCGCACATTCTAGCATGCCGTCTCCTAAACGAGGCATGAACTTCGAGATAGATTGAAACGTTGATGATGATGATGTTATTGTTGATAATGATGATGATGATGATGATGTTGTTGTTGTTGCTCTTGTTGATGATGATGTCTTACAAGTGTTTTGCATTCTCACACTGGCAGTTTCCATTGAGCTCTCACTCATAAAGACAAACGATTTTTTTTTAAAATTTGAGTAACAAAATGCATGCACTGAATTTCAGTACTCTTCGTGGCCTTTCGGTAAATGTACTTCCTGTCCTCCGTTTTTTCCCATCTAGTGGAAACCGTCCACGACTGATTTGTTTAGTAGCAACAGTTCTTGTAGCGTCGCGTTTGCTTTTAGGAAACCCGGGAGTAGAAGAGATGGAGTCAGAAGTACTCCTCAGCGTTGGGTTTCTGACACCCTTATTATCTGCATGTCAGTTCAAATAAAAAAGTTTGTTTTTCTTACTTAAAATCGCAGTAAGATTATTAATCTTAAAAAAGTGATTGTTATTACTAATTAATTATTATTAATTAATTAATTATTAATAATTAATTAATTAATTAATTATTAATAAGGTTATTACTCCTTAGTCATAAAGACTCATCGATACATGAAAGTATGTTTTCTTCACGTTGGGATGAATTCTACATGAGTGAATACAAAACTTTGTCCGTATTAGAGTAACTACTGCTTCCAGTATTTAAAAAAAACTTATCCGTGATCTTCCTTGTACTCTAATGGAGACGAATATAATTTAAAACATGCTACTAAAACATTGCGAATTCAGAGCTTGTATTCAATCTGCGCAGATTTATCTTAGGCTGACAATCTGTTGACAAAAAGCAAAGGCAGTCGGGTGAATCAATGTTGACTGACACTGGCTTCAGAAGATTTGTATATTTATTAACAAAATAAGTATTCTTGTAACGGGTGAATACACCGAGCTGTTCACCGGTACGTAAGTGTAGTTGTAGGTGGTTCCGATTTAAGAACACCCAAGAAAGTAGCGTGGCCTTGATCACCTTTACGATGACGGGGTTTGATGTGCGATTCTTGGTGTTCCTTGCGGTTCGTGGTTCGTATGTAAACGACAAAAATACAAATAATAATTAAAAAAAAAAAAAAACAGAAAAAACAAAGGAAACAACTCAACGTCCCCAAGGAAATAGAAGTGCCACGGGCCACAGTTTGGAACCGGCGTTAGATTTTGTGCCCTTTTTCTGCTTACTGTCTCTTAAAAGAAATTAACTCAAATAGACGCTGCTCGTTAAAAATTTGAGTTACGAATTCCGTAGGAAACGAATGAAATAAAACTCCGGTCGTTAATTCTTGTTTTTTTTTTTTTTTTTTTTTTTTTTTTTAATGAATATTAATTATTAAATAAACTCCTCACTACAATATTTGCTATTATACAGAAAAGTTAGATAAGAAATATATATATGGCAATTTTTCATTTTTTTCATCAACACAAAGATTACAGTTACAAAGTTCCCTCCCAGACAATCTTGCTGGAGTTATTCGTCAACAATATCGGAAAACTCCTGGCTCCGCTCACCATGGCATCACTGACTGCCAGCTCCGGATCCTCATCTTCTTCTTCTGGTAGGCGGAGGGGTGACCTGGTATCAATTGGAGCCCTTACCTCTTCGTCCGGCAATCTTTCCTCTAGTGCACCCTATTGTCCTAGTAGGGATTTCTACACCATTAAGGTTAATTACAGAGAGGCATCACAATACCAGTATCAAACTAGTGTACTGCAAAGGATGTAACAATGTCTAAATTCTGCGTGACGGTCAGCAAATGTGACCAAAGTCTGTGATCGTTCTCAATTCAGGTTAAGTCGTGGACATGCCACCAATTATAGCAGGTGAAAATTCCGAAGTTTTCACTGGTACATGTTGTAAGTGGTTCCGATTTCAGAACACCCAATAAGTTCAGTAGTGTTGCCTTGATCGCCTATACGATGACGGGGTTTGATGTGCGATTCCTGGTATTCCTTGCTTCAGCAGTGGCCGTAGGTAAACGAAGAAAATAAAAAAAATAATAAAAAGATGCATAAGGACGAAAACAAAAGAAAAACTCAAAGTCTCCAGGGAAATAGGAGTGCCATGGACCACAGTTTCGAACCGGCTTAAGTTTGCTGCCTTTTTTTTTAATGCTTGCTATCTCTTGAAACAAATAAACTCAAATAGATGCTGTTTATTTGGTATTTGAGTCACGAATTCCGTAGGCAACGAACGGCTAAAATAAAACTCCAGTCGTAAATTCTTGTTTTTATAAATATTAATTGTTAAATAAACTCCTGACTACAATATTTTCTGTTATACAGTAAAAGTAAATGAAGCACACACACACACACACACACACACATATAACTTTTTAAAAATACAATTATCCACTGACACGTGTTTCGTCGTCCACGACTCAGCAGAGTGGCTGAATCTAGCGAGATTCGAAATCGGCACCTCGTGATAAGAAGCCTAAACCTCTACCACCTGACTAACCTCGCATGTAATTTCCCTTTTTATTTTTCAACAACCCAGTAATTACAGTCTGATAATATGTAGACAGACAGACAGCATATAGATTTTTATGTATTAGATAATGAAAAGGTTCACATTACAACACGTGTTCAGGTAAATAAGTTGAGTAGAGAAGTCAATAGTTTATAATGAAATTATATGCGCATATAAATATGTGGCAACGTGGCACTGTATATGTGTGTGTTTACCTTGCTCGTATTAATGCGTGTATAAATGTACGCGAGTTGACCAACCTTTGAATCCTTTTCTTTGTGACTTGCTTCTCCCTCGTCCGCCGGAGATGGGTATAAAGATCGTAAGCACTGGAATCTTTCAGGTGCGGCTGTTGAAGTCTGTAGAAAACTGATTTTTTTTACCATAGACTTATAGAATGTTTTAAGTTGGAACTGGTCTATTACTTTCACATATACGTGTTGTTATAGAGCCAGAAGATATGCAAAAGACAAATATGCAAAGTGACGTCACAATAGAGAAAAAGGACGTGCTTGAGGCAGGGATATTCAAGACGTGTTCATAGAAAAAGAGGTGTTCGAAACGTGAGTGGCATCAGAGCAGAGGTGAGAAGTCACACGCGGCCGGAGAAGGAGAAATTAAATATGTAAATACTTAGAAAAATGCGTTGTTGGAAATGCCTAATATAAAGGCTAACTTCTTTCTTCGGTAAAGAACTACTGCGCAACAAAAATTTTCACACTATTACACCACTGATGCCCCATTTTGACACTATTACACCACTGATGCCCCGGTTCAGTCTCGAAAGACAAAGGATACCCCCTGTATGGGGCAGCTGCACGTATAATTGTGTGGCAAGGGTTGTGGTTATAAGTAAAACGAGAAGGAAAGATGTTCTCGGTTGAACCCTTTTATTCATTTTTGCTATTGGCGAGAAATTACTTTGTACGCAAAATGTTAACAAAACAATATCTGATGGCTGATAGATAAATTTTAAATGGGCCCAACGTTTTATATCAAAGTATCGCAAGGAAAAGAAAAAAGTCGACACGAGTTTTCTTCAATTAAAAGAAAAGGCATTTATTACCGGTCGTTTAAACCAACAAAGTAAGGTCGCATTTATCTTATTTTTGCTCTCTGTGCCAACCGTATTTTTTAGTCTACACATATAACCAGCTGTTATGCCCGTAATTCGTCCCACTGTACACGGTTATCCGAAGATCTTGATCGGAGAATAAATAAGTCTAGCGACTTGTATGAAAGTTCTAGTTCTGCCGGGACGGTCTTAAAAAACTCTACCGTGTCGACGCGTTCTAAAAAGTTTCTCTCTCTGTCACGTGCTTTTCTCCTCTTTTTTCCCTTCCTCTTCCTCAGATGCCGCTGTAACGTAAAACTCGCACTACGGCTTAATCATTTGTATACATGTAAACGGCTCCGCTGCATATACCTTTTTAGCAAATAAGTAATTCAAAGTGTAGTATCTGTTCTAATACTTTATCTTTTCTGACTTTTAGACAGGGGCAATTTTCACAGTTGGCACAATCCAGAGTGCAGTGCTCCATTTTGGTGAAGGAACCTCCCCACATAAAAAAAAACAATTTGTGTCCTCGTGGGGAGGCAAGAAATTAGGCTAGACATGGCGGAATAAAAGAAGACGAACTTTTGTTGTGGACTTAACGTCGTTCGCGCGTGTTTTGGTGAAACCATAAAAGTGTTACGTCATACTATAGTTCTTTAGTTCGTAACCGTGTCGTCTATTTGATCTGTTAAATAGAGTTTCACGTTCTTGAATGTATATAACACAATTAGTTGTTTCACAAAAAACACCTGACGTAAGTTTATAAAAAGGAATGACAATTTATTTTCTGTTCAATTCTTTCTCAATGTGCTACAGAGAAAGAGAAAGAGAGAGAGAGAGAGAGAGAAAGAGAGAGAGAGATAGGGCATAGTGGAGTGTTGTGGGTGACACAAAATGACAACTGGTCGTCTCGGTGCCCTCTTCTCTCTAACCAACTTTTTTCCTTGACTTGCATTTGTTTTTATTTACAAAAACTTTAGATAGGAATTTCATTTTTCCATGGCGCATTCCACTGACCTTTATTAAATTGTCGAATGCCAAATTTCAATATGACTGTTTTCAAAACTTGTAAGTTGATTTCAAAGCTTATGCAAACTTATTGCAATTTTTATGACTTTTGATGACATTTGTTGTTTTTAGGATTTCCCCAATATTTACGTGTGTGCATCCAGCTCCATATGCGTGTGTGCACAACCAGCAACTATTCCGGCGTTGCCCAGAATACTATTCAACAAAAGAATGAGAAATGCTTATGCAAATAGTGAATGTCGCCGTTGTTATTGAAGAAAACAAAATAATCCAGTTCGAGTGGTTGTTCTTTCACGTCAAAATGAATTATGTGACTGAAATGAAACAGAAAGTAATTAGTACATATTTTAGTGAAGTAAATTATTAATATATCTTTCATAGTGAAGTACTACATCCGGGACCACCTTGAACAGATTTGGCTTTGCAACGATCGCTCAATCGCCACTATTCTTGAAAACACATTGAATCGTGTCTCGACGTTCCAAGAATAGATACGAGGAGTCTTCAATAAGTTTCCAGATTTTTTTTTTACACGCATTTAAAATTGTCGTAGAAGCTTGACAATTTAGTATGTTATTTCTAAACAACTTATGAAATGACTGACTAATTTTTATGATTTCAGGTTCAAATGAACAGCTACAGCAGGAATTGGAATACGCTCTACTACTGATTGCCACAGCTGGTGAATTCTAAAAATGCAATCTAGACGCGAGAAAACTTAAAGAAGGATATGCAATGAAATTTTGTTTAAAACTTGGAAAAATGCCACTGGATCATGGCTAGGTCTAGGACAACAGCTTATCCGTTTCAGCGTTTTGACTCTCGAGTGTGTATCCGTTGATATCTTATATGCTTTTATATAGAGTGACGTGGTTCTCGGTTGATTAACTGTGTCTGTGTCGAATATATACTCGAGTTAAAACAATGAAAAGACTATGTGAGCCCTAGATTAAATTAAGAGCTTGGTTCAAATGTCCGTACAGATTCCCGGAATTTTATTTTACAAGGGAGTCACCACTAATCAAAGCCCGGATGTCACTTGAGAATATGAGTTAAGGAGTGTCAGGAGGTCACTGAACAACAACACAATATTCGTTAGTGGTGGGGTTTGTTAGAATTTTATCATTTAACAGGTTGAATTAACAAGAACTTGTTTACATTGGACATGTTAAAATGAGCTGGACGCAGTTCTACGGTATTGTGTTCCACAGACGAACAGTTTTAGAAAGAAACTTTGCTAATGAGATTTGCATTTAGTTTTAGGGACAGATAAAGAGTAGGGGAAATCGCTTACAGTGGTTGTAGCTATACGATTGTTGTGAATGTTTTATAAGGGGGTTACAGAGTGTAGTACAACCGCATATCTACAAAAGTAGTAGTAGTAGTAGTAGTAGTAGTAGTAGTGCACTTCTAAGAAAAAAACTTTGTTCATGGAATCTACGTTTTGATTTTGGCACAGATAAGGAGTGGGGGAAATTTTTGACAGTGGTTTCAGCTAGGCGGGTATTTATCGTGAAAAATTGGCGAGGGGAGATTGCAGCTCGAACGAGCACCTGCCATGGTAGTAACGATAAAACAAAGATAGGCTCGCAACGTATCTCCTGTGGGAGAGAGGTTGCAGGGAAGAGAAAAGAGCATCCCCCACTAGGCCACGAAGCCAATTTTGTACTCTGTCAAGGCAGGATAGGCTGTTTTTAGCAGCTCCTGCCCAGATGTGGCAGCAGTACTCCATCCTTGGACGTACTTGGCTTTTATACAGATAGAGAATTGCATCAGGGGTGAGATTTCTTCTGGAGCAGTAGAAGGATCCTACCATTTTCCAGCGATCTTGGCAACTGACTTGATGTACGCATTCCATTTCAGGTCAGGGGTAAAAGTCAATCCCAGAAGCTTATCAAAACATGGAGCTTCTCCTAGACGAGAGGCACCCATATCAAGAAGAAGAAGAAGAAGAAGAAGAAGAAGAAGAAGAAGAAGAAGAAACAGGAGGAGAATAATTAAGAACACGTTAGAATAGTTCCATTGCTTGATTTCGATGATCCAGCGGGAACCGGTCGGGTTAGGGTTAGGGTGTGTCTACGTGATTATGCCGTACATACGATGAACCTGGTCAATACCCAATGGATGACCATTTGGGGATTCCAGGTGCTGTATGTGCTCTCTGCTTATCTCGGCATTGTTTCCAATACTCCTGAACTTGTCCTTACCATTGGACTCAAACAGTATCGATTCAGGAGAGGTGTGGTTGTGAATTGCGCAACCCCTGCTACACAATTACATGCGCAGCTGCTCTTACAGGGGGTATCCTTTGTCTTTCGAGACTGAACAGAAGCATCGATTGATCGAAAATTGTTCCGTACTCATTTTATGTATGCATTAGAATCTTAAGTCTCGCGTCCGTAACATCATATCTCCCTTTGATTCTTTTTTTAGTACTTTTTATATTCGCATTTTACGCATTTAATTTTTAAGTGGGGTCAAGTATGAACTCAGCATTTTTGGTGGGAATGGATTTAAGTTAATATGTATTCATTGAAATGCATGTGTACTCACACAATGACGACTTCTCTGTATTACTATTCCAAGCCCTGAACCCCATCTTAACAATTTCTATTTTTTAAAAAAATAATTTACTTTGTTAACGGTGGTTGTGACTATACACGTGTTGTGAATGTTTTAGAGGGGGTTTACAGAGTATAGTACAACCGAACAGCTACAGTGAAAGCGGTAGTAAGGCGGTGAAAATGAATCGTCAACTAGATTTCAAAGTAGGTTTTGAATAAGTAAAGTATGCTCTGAGTAGTTTCTCCCCAGATCTGGCAACATTGTTTCATTATATTAAAAGATGAAAGTATCAAAAAGAGGTTATATTCTACTGTTTTGGACTAAAAATCTCCGAAAAAAATTTTCACTTAATTTCATCGAGTAGTTTTTTTGTTTTTACAGCGGAAAAATACGTTTTTATGCTAGCGCCATGAAGGTAGCCATCTTTGAATTTTTTGAACATGTCACGGGGAGATAACTCAGTTTAAAGCAGCGACTCTCTTTTTCAATCTTTAATACTAGCTTTTCTTCCTAAAAATCGCTGTATCATAACAAATTATTTTTTCACTGTAAAAACAAAAAAAAAAGTGCTTGATCAAATCAAGTGAAATTTTTTTTCGGAGAACTTCATTCCATAACGAATTTGCTGAAAATTGAATTAAGACGGATAGCACAGATATTTACAATTACGTGTTTCATTATATAAATATTAAAAAAATGAAAATATCAATAAGAGGTTATATTGTACATATCTGTTTTGGACTAAAGATCCCCGAAAAAATTTTCACTTAATTTCATCGAGTAGTTTTTTGTTTTTACAGCGGAAAAATACGTTTTTATGCTAGCGCAATGAAGGTAGCCATCTTTTAATTTTTTTTGAACATGCCACGGGGAGATAACTCAGTTTAAAGCAGCGACTCTCTTTTTCAATCTTTAATACTAGCTTTTCTTCCTAAAAATCGCTGTATCATAACGAATTGTTTTTTCACTGTAAAAAAAAACTACTTTATCAAATTAAGTGAAATTTTATTTTCAGAGAACTTCATTCCATAACGGATTTGTTGAAAATTGAATTAGGAGGTATAGCAGATATATTCACAATTTCCTCCGCAATTCGGAATAAATAATTCACCTGAACCATATAAATATGCATAAAAATCAGTATATAAGATGTAACGAATTTTCGATAAAAAAAAAGAAGAGTAGAAGAAATTGTAAAAATAAGATAAATAAAAAAAAAATATCATTAATTTTTAAAATAAAAAAATAAAGAATTAATATAACCTATCGCTGTATATATGTATAAGAAATTTTGAATTTTTTTTGCTTTTTTTATTTTTACAAGGAAAGGGCTGTCCCCTTCCCATGTAAACAAGACGAATACTAGATAAGTGAAAATGAGATTAGGATAAGCCTAGAATCGAACTCTGTAGGGAAGGTTAAGAAATGAAATGTTAAAAATTTGGTCTATTGTTAAATTCTTTTAGAAAAGTTAATATCGGAAAACGAGTTGATTGTCTATTATTTTAGAACTCGGAATATTAAAAATGTCAGCTACAAGAATGAACAATGCAAATTAAAAATATATTGTTAAAAATAAATTAGACTTATATGTTGAGGATTCTTTTGTTTGTCAAACGTGTGTTTGGACAAACATATGTAGCCACGTGAAAATTAGTCACGTTTGCAAACAAACTTCTGACGTCATAGACGGAGGAGATTCTCAATATAGGTTCTAAGAGTTAGTTAGAGTCATTTAATGTGAGAGTCAGTTGATCAGCCAAGAGTTGACAGTCAGTTGGAGAGGAGAGTCCCTTAGAGACGAAGGATAGAAGATAAACCATGTAGATCCAAGTTTGAATTCCTGACGTCATCGACCGGCCGATCAGATAAACAAATAAATTACCATTAATAATTTGTAACTGTTGTCTTGTGTCACATCCTTCATCACAAACGAAAAGTAATTGTTTATTATCTCATTAGTCCTCGCGCGAAAGCGTAGGACACAAAATGTTTTAAATAATAATAATAATAATAATAAAAATAATAATAATAATAATAATAAAAATAATAATAATAATAATAATAATAATAATAATAATAATAATAATAATAATAATAATAATAATAATAGAATAACAATAACAAAGTCTTTCGCTAGCGAGGACTACTATTGAGCGTAACCAGTTATACAGTCCTTTTGAAGTTTTCATCTCTATTTTTTTCGTTATCTACTGAATATTTTTGATGAAACCTATATGAAATATGTTCCTTATTAAATTGTAAAGATTTTGTATTCTGAAAGAAGTTTTTAAAAAATTAATCTAAAAAAGTTATTTTAAAGTTTTTGTTAAAAAAATTCAGATTTTTTTATTATTCAGACATGTATGACAAAGAGAGAGTTGTAAAAAAGAGTTGTGGTGTGAGGAGAAATACAAACTGAAACAGAGAGAATATTCAGACCTGTAATAATATAAAGAGGGGGTTGCAAAAATGAGTTGTGGTGTGAGGAGAAATACAATCTGAAATAGAGAGTAGGAAAGTTTTTATGAATACATAAAAAATCACATTCATCTTTTTTTAAATCCAAATTACTAAATTAAATAAAATATAATCTTAAAAAGATAGGATACAAGTTAGAAAAGCATTTCATCCAAGGCATGAAAATTCTTAAAAAAATGTTTTTACTATAGGCTTTAAAAATAAAGGTACAAGATTCAATTTGAAATTTATTTATCTTCAAAGTGCACTTTTATACATTTTGCAAAGTAAGGTATTAAATTTGAATACCTTACTTTGTAAAATGTATAAAAGTACACTTGGAAGATAAATAAATTTCAAATTGAATCTTGTACCTTTATTTTTAAAGCCTATAGTAAAAACATTTTGTTTAACAATTTTCATGCCTTGGATGAAATGCTTTTCTAACTTGTAATGACCATTGTGTAACCCTTCGAAGATTATGTATCCTCCCCAACATCATCATAAGTGAAGTATCTTCCTCTCCCTTAATATGTGTAAAAAGAACTGTTATATATATATATATATATATATATATATATATATATATATATATATATAAATATCTACTCTCCTTCATCATCACTATCGATATGTCTGTATTACATGAGTCCCGTTATATATGTGCCCCAATATGAACTCCACGTCATCTCCAATATGTACCCCTACACAACATTATCTTCTTGATGAGATCCTAATCGAAAGACAACAAATAAAAGTCAAGCTAACGATAAACGATACCGCTACAAAACAGAACCAATACAAAAACTAAAGTTTGTACACATAGATTAGAAAAAGTTGTAAAAAAACAAATATATAACAAATAAATGTTATCAAATGTAAGATAAGTTACTTTTCTACATAACTGGAAAATTTTCTAGTGTTGTTATTTAATGTGACATGTATATTCAGCTCGAAAAACATACAGTGTTTACCGATGTGTTGGAAAATATAAAATGGCGCCCGAATCTCTCTTTGAGACGGTAAGTTTAGGAAAAGGAGTTAAAAATAAAAAAAATATGCAAAATAATGTTAAAAACCCACCGAATATATGTCAGCCTATGTTACAGTAAAATATATTGAACCAGTTTAACTTTTTCGAATCTATGTGTAACGTAATACAAACCCAAAAACTAACATCCCGGTTATTTCCAATACTCATTTATAGATCTAACCGGAAGTGACCGAGACGCCGTCGCTGATCAGTCAATTAATACTTTCGTCATTAAATTAAACACTATTTTCAGCTTTGATTTAATGCTTTTTGTTACTGTAGTCCCTTTTTTTTTTTTTTTTTTACAAAGGCATCACCACATTATCAAGGCCCAGAGGCCACTCAAGGGTAAGGGTTAAAGAGTGTACAGTAGAAATTGGTCAATATAGTAATCATTAGTAATGAAAATTTGGCAAATTTAATAACCTATATGGAACGGCCCATCAAGAACTTATTTACTTTAGACTTGAACACAACCATATTGTAGTCAGCCGGAAAGCAGGAAAACGGAAGACAATTCCACAGGCGTGCAGTTCTAAGAAAGAAGCTTTGTTCATGGAATCTACGTTTAGGTTTAGGCACAGATAAAGAGTGGGGGAAATTATTGATAGTGTTTACAGCTAGACGAGTGTTTCTTGTGAAAGTTTGGCGAGGGGGGACCATAGATTGAAGCTCAGTTGAACACTTTCCATGAAAATAACGATACATCAGAGACAAACTCGCAACATCTCTTCTGTGAGATAGAGGTTGCAAGTAGGAGAAAAGGACATCTCCTACGAGGCTACGAAGTCTATTTTGAACTCTATCAAGGCAGGACAAGTCCTTTCTAGCAGCTCCTGCCCAGATGTGGCAACAGTATTCCATCCTTGGACGTACCTGGCTCTTATATAGATAGAGAATAGCATCAGCAGTGAGATATCTACTGGATCGATAGAAACATCCCACCATTTTTCCAGTGGCCTTGGCAACAGATTTGATATACGTGTTCCATTTAAGATCAGGAGTAATGGTCAAGCCCAGAAGCTTATCAAAACTTGAGGCCTCCTGAAGACGAGAGCCATTCATTTCAATTGATGACAAATGTGGATTAGAATGTTGATGATTTAAAGAGAGAAGCTTGGTTTTAGATGCATTAAAAGTAACCAGCCACTCCTTTCCCCATTGTACTACGTGCTCAAGATCAGAGGAGAGAGAATTGGAGAGAACTTGGTCGTTTACTGTCTTAGATGTGCTACCATAAATGGTAGTGTCGTCAGCATAAATGTCTACAAATGATGTAAGGATATGATTTGGAAGATCATTAATGTAGATCAGGAACAGAGTTGGGCCCAGGATGGATCCCTGAGGGACACCGGCATTAATACTGTGAGCTTCTGATTTTTGCCCCTCAACTACTACTCTTATGAACCTATCAGAAAGAAATGATTTAATAATTGAGAAGACTTTTCCAGCTATACCATAGCTAGCGATCTTATGAAGTAAACCTTTATGCCATACCCTATCAAAGGCTTTAGATATGTCAAGAGCAATTGCCCTAGAAAGATTGCCACCGTCGAGAGATTTGCTAATCCTATGCGATATAACTGTAAGCACATCTGCTGTAGATCTAGCAGAACGGAAACCATATTGAGTGTCACTAAGAAGGTTATTTTTGTTGAGATGTTTGATTACTTCTGTATTTAACACAGATTCTAGCAACTTACTCATGACGCACAGGAGACTTATTGGCCTGTACTGAGAGGGGGATGAGCGATCACCTGAATTCTTAAATACAGGGCATACTGATGAGATTTTCCAGGGAGATGGGAAACTATTCTCCTTAAGACAACATTTAAACAGTTTTGTAAGTATGGGCGCTAGTTCAGGTTGAAGTTTTTTGAGTACTATAATTGGAATACCATCAGGGCCAGTTGCTTTACTCGAATCAAGGTTTTTGATTAGCTTCGCAACATCACGTACAGATATACGTATATCACATAGCGTGTTTTCTGATACAGGAGGAAATATTGGGGGTTGGCGGTCTTGGTCGCAAAGGGTAGAATTAGCTGCAAAGTTCTTGACAAAGAGTTTGGCTTTGTCTGATGCTGACGAGATTACCTCAGGTCCATTGATAATAGTTGAGATGGAGCACACGCTTCTGTTCAGGATTCTGTTTGCTATTTGCCAAAACTGGTGGGAACCAAGCCGCTGCTCAGCTACTTTGGACTTAACAGATTGAGCATACAACTCTCTTGCGTTCCTTATTACTTTCTTACAATGGTTGCTGGCAGTCCTGAAAACGGCTTTAGTTTCCATACATCTATTACGTTTGAAGCAGTGGAAAAAGTGATTTCTGTGCGCAATGGCAGCAGCACATTCTGGAGAGAACCATGGCTGGCTGTTAGGTTTTTGCTGAAACTTTTTAGAGGGTATGAAATGGTCAATACCTACAATTAACCATTCAGTTAGGTCTAATACTATAGAGGACACATCCTTTTTAAACATGGAATGCAGAGGTAGATCAGATATAAATGTACGGAAGCTATCCCAGTCAGCCTTAGTGTATCGATATACTGTACGATGAAGAAGTACGTCTGGGGACTTATTAAATTTCATTTTTATCTTAATTGATACAACAGAGTAGTCGGAAGATCCAAGAGGCGACAGAACAGAAACTGAACATAGTTCAGGGCAAGTTGTGAGAAAAAGGTCTAGTAGGCTCGCATACTGGCTGTCATTATCGGGCACACGGGTAGGTTCCTGAACAATCTGAGTGAGGTCATAGGCAATGGAGAAATCATGACAGAACCTCCCCTCATCATCGGTCTTGTTTGAGTGGGTCAACCATTCGACGTTGTGAACATTGAAGTCTCCACATACGTGAATGTTAGCTGAAGGATAAGTAGAAAGGACTTGATCAATTTTCTCAGATATGCTTTGAAAGATAGTAACTCCGCTGTTGTGGGGGCGATAGAGAGTAAATATAAATGCAGTAGTGTGAGCTAAAGCAACCCGGAAGCACATATAGGGTAAGTTAGGATCTTCCCTGGAGATGTCCCTCCCACATGGAAAGCTATCTTTAATATAGGCACATATTCCATGCCCATGGCGATCTTGGGGGTCAGATTTAGAAGTTAAGTTAGAGTATCCTGTAATTGCAAACTCATCTAGAGAAATAGCCTGTCCAATGCCAGTTTCACTTAAAAATAAAAGGTCTGGTTTAGTCTCCTGTAATTGGGTTTCAACCTCTGGAAGGTTAGAACGAAGACCCCTGATGTTGGAGAAGGTGACATGGTAGTAGGGGTCTACGTTGGAAGTTGGAGAACCGGGTTTAATCGTGTATTTTTTCTTGAAACTTGTCATGATGAAATTTTGGAATTTGTGGACTAGGTCGACAGATTTACTTAGAGCAGGACAGAGAGGGGAAACTAAGAGAGAAAAAGAAACGAAGAATTTTCTTTTTTTTTTTTTTTTTTTTTTTTTTTGCACAGACGCAGTGTCGTTTTTCATATGGAGAACACCCAGCTCTGTAATGGGAGATACTCTTAATCAGAAAAAAAATTACAACCTAAAAGGATTGCTTCTGTACTGACGGAGAATAAAATAGACTAAGTATAACATCAGGTCTCATTTATTCCTAGCCAACCTCCTTCCTTTTACTATATTCTTTGTATCTTTTCCTTTTTTAGTTTCATTTCTTTAGTTATGGTCGTTGCTAGGTTGCGATGTATAATGCATAGCTCAGACGTTTACAATTACGTCCGCATAAACCATTCACATAATCGACACACAACAACGTAATATGCACTATCGATTACCTCATTGAAAATCTATTCGTGTAATGTGACACTGAATGTTTAGAAGTACGTCTTTTTTATTTACAAGGGGTCACCACTTATCAAGGCCGGAAAGCCACTTGAAGATAAATGTTAATGAGTTCAGGTTTCCGGTGACACAACGTCGTAATTATCAATAATTGTGAAGAATGTACATTGATTTTTAAAAAAGGACGGTGAATTATGAACTTTTTTCGTTGGTCTTGAAAATTCTAGTCAGTTTGGAAACAACCTCGCGGTATTTTCTTCCAAAGAAACAATCCTAAGAAAGAAACTTGCTCATGTGATTTCCGTTTAGTTTTAGGCACAGATAGGAAGTAATATGAATGTTTGATAGTGGTTGATGAGATACAGGTGATTATTGTCAATGATTTTTTTTTTGACAAGGTAGTCACCACTTATCAAGGCCCAGAAGCCACTCGGGGATAAGGGTTATTGTGTGTACAGTACGTCAGTGTTGGAGATTTGATAAAGTGTCTTACTTAAGGAGGCGGTTCATCAGGAATTTGTTCACATTGGACTTGAAGACACCCAGGTTGTAGTCAGGTGGGAAACAGGCAACCGGAACAGAGTTCCACAGGCGTGCACTTCTAAGAAAGAAGCTTTGTTCATGGAATCTACGTTTTGATTTTGGCACATATAAGGAGTGGGGAAAATTTCGGACAGTGGTTTCAGCTAGGCGGGTGTTTATCGTGAAAGATTGGCGAGGGGGGACCAGAGATTGCAGCTCGAACGAGCACCTGCCATGGTCGTAACGATAAAACAAAGATAGGCTCGCAACGTCTCTCCTGTGGGAGAGATGTTGCAGGGAAGAGAAAAGAGCATCACCCACTAGACCACGAAGCCAATTTTGTACTCTGTCAAGGTATGATAGGCTGTTTTTAGCAGCTCCTGCCCAGATGTGGCAGCAGTACTCCATCCTTGGACGTACTTGGCTTTTATACAGATAGAGAATTGCATCAGGGGTGAGATATCTTCTGGAGCGGTAGAAGGATCCTACCATTTTTCCAGCGATCTTGGCAACTGACTTGATGTACGCATTCCATTTCAGGTCAGGGGTAAAGGTCAAGCCTAGAAGCATATCAAACATGGAGCTTCCCCTAGATGAGAGCCACCCATATCAATTGATGCCAGATGGAGATAAGAGCGTTGATGATGTAAAGATAGGAGTTTGGTTTTAGATGCATTGAAAGTAACCAGCCCCCCCCCACCGTACCACGCGCTCAAGATCAGAGGAGAGAGAATCAGAGGGAACTTTGTCATTTACGGCCTTTGATGTGTTACCGCAGATGGTCGTGTCATCAGCATAGATGTCGACGAATGATTTAAGTATGTGTTTTGGGAGATCATTGATGTAGATCAGGAAGAGAGTTGGGCCTAGGATGGACCCCCTAGGGACTCCAGCATTAATATTGATGGCCTGTGATTTCTGCCCATCAACTACTATTATGAGCCTATCGGAGAGAAATGATTTTATGACCGAGAAAACATTTCCAGTTATACCGTAGCTGGAAATCTTGTGAAGAAGACCCTTATGCCATACCTTATCGAAGGCCTTTCATATGTCAAGAGCAATTGCCCTAGAGAGGAAGCCTTTGTCAAAAGATTCGCTAATCCTATGAGATATAACACAACATCTGCTGTAAATTTGGCAGAACGGAAACCATATTACATGTCACTAAGAAGGTTATTACTGCTGAGGTGGTTGACTACTTTTCTATTTAATATGGATTCCAGCAGCTTACTCATGACACACAGGAGACTTATTGGTCTGTACTGAGAGGGAGAGGACATCACCCGAGTTCTTAAATACAGAGCATACTGATGAGGTTTTCCAGGGTGTTGGGAAGCATTTCTCTTTAAGGCAACGCTTTCAAGTTCTAGTTGAAGCTTTTTCAGCACAATGATTGGAATGCCGTCAGGGCCAGTTGCTTTACTGAAATCAAAGTTGTCCGTTATAGGAGGAAATACGGGGAGTTGATGGCCTTCGTCGCATAGGGTGAAATTAGCTGCAAAGTTCTTGACAAATAGTTTGGCCTTGTCTGATGCTGACGAGATGACCTCAGGTCCATTGATGATGGTTGAGATAGAACGCACGCTTCTGTTCAGGATCCTGTTTGCTATTTGCCAAAACTGGTGGGAACCAAGCCGCTGATCAGCTACTTTGGATTTAACGGACTGAGCATATAGCTCTCTTGAACTTTTTATTACTCTTTTGCAGTGGTTGCTGGCAGTCCTGAAGGCAGCTTTAGTCTCAGTGCATCTATTACGTTGGTAGCTATGGAAAAAGTGATTTCTGTGCGCGATGGCAGCAGCACATTCTGGGGAGAACCATGGCTGGCTGTTAGGTTTTTGTTGGAAGTTTTTGGATGGTATGAATCGGTCTATGCCTACAATTAGCCATTCAGTCAGGTCTGATACTATGGAGGAGACATCTTTTTAAACATGTAATTCAGTGGTAGATCGAATGTAAGTTTATGGAAGCTATCCCAGTCAGCGGTAGAGTATCGATATACAGTACGGTGGAGAGGTACATCTCAAGACTTATTGCATTTCGTTATTATCTTAACTGATTTAACCGCGTGGTCGGAAGATCCCAGAGAAGACAGAACGGAAATTGAACAGAGCTCAGTGGAAGTTGTGAGAAAAAGTTTTAGAAGGCTAGCATACCGACCGGAAGTATCGGGCACTCGGGTGGGTTCGTGGAAAATCTGAGTGAGGTCATAGGCAATGGCAAAATCATGACAGAACCTCCCCTCATTATTTGTCTTGTTAAAGTGGGTCAGCCATTCCGCATTGTGGACATTGAAGTCACCACAAATTTGGATGTTAGCTGAAGGGTGAGCAGACAGGATGTGGTCAATTTTTTCAGATATGCTCTTAACGATAATAACTCCGCTGTTGTGGGGGGCGATAGAGAGCGAATATAAATGCAGTGGTGTAAGCAAGTGCAACCCTTAAGCACATATAAGGTAAATTAGGGTCTTCTCTGGAGATATCCCTACCACACGAAAAGCTATCTTTAATGTAGGCACATATTCCATGTCCATGGCGATCTTGAGGGTCAGATTTAGATGTTAAGTTAGAGTATCCTTTAATTATGAATTCGTCAAGGGGAGCGGTCGGTCTCATGCATGTTTTACTTAGGAAGAATATGTCTGGTTTCGTCTCCTGTAATTGGGTTTCAACCTCTGAAAGGTTGGAACGAAGACCCCTGATGTTGGAGAAGGAGAAATGGTAGTAGGGATCTACTTTGGAGGATGGGGTTCTAGGTTTACACGTGTTATTTTCCTGGAGGTATTTCATGCTGAGAATTGAGATTTGTGGAACAGGTCGACAGACTTGGTAAGAGTAGGACAGAGAGGGAAGGTAAGAGAGAGAAGGAATGGAAGATTGTTTTTTGTAGCCATGATAAGGTAAAGCCGTAACAATTACCCACTAGTATGGCAGCGAAAAGCATAGTTTAAACTACGACATCTGTTTTGTGAGAAAGACGTAGTAGGGAGAGGAAATATAATAAAGATTCCCAAGTTCGTCAAAATACATCTGCAGAACGACAAGGATTGCACCGGCCAGAATTTTGATAGAATAAAACTCTGATTCGAAAAGTAGCCCGAATAACCTACATAATTCAGATAGAAATATGTTTTTTTTATTTCTTTATTTGGGGATTGTAATGTTGGGTATGGGGCAGCCAATCCAGCTGCAAACATTCCCCAGCTTTTTATTGAAACCAACCGAGAGCTCTTTTTAGTATCCTTGCTGTTTTCTGTAGTGCAATTGTCTTTTGCAGTTGGTTCACCACGAAATATTAGTTAGGTAGGACTTCAGGTTCTTCTTCATAAGCCCTGTGGCACCTATAATAACGGGTATGATTGATATCTCCCTAAGATTCCAGTTTCTTTTCATATCATACATGACACCTTGATATTTGGTCTGTTTCTCTCTTTCATCTCTTTTCAGACCTCCATCATTAGGAACACTCACTTCAACAAAGGTTGCCACTCTCTCTAACTTATTCCATATTACTATGTCAGGTTTCACGGCAACATTTTCAAGGTGGCTGTAGGAATTACATGGTCATAATGTATGGTATGTATAGATGATTTCCAACAGTTCTTTAAGGTTGATGTTTTCATGACTTGCGGCTACACTGGATGTTTGATTTTTTTTGCAGAAGGTCCAATGGAGGTACTTATATATTCCATGTCTCGCTGTGTAGTACCCATCACCAAAAAGAACCTTGCAACTTCATACAATATGAGGACGTATACTTTCCAATTGTGTGGCAGAACCTGCGTTACTGGGACTTGCCATTTTCTTGAATGCATTGATCATCAATCCCTGATCTTGAGTAGCAATTATAACCTCTTTCCTGATCGTGATGGAGGTCTTCCATCTTGAGCCAGTTAAAGGAACCTTCTTTTTCTATGTATTCCTGGGAGAGTTCCCACAGAAAATGCTTTGCATATATATATATATATATATATATATATATATATATATATATATATATATATATATATATAAAAGTTAACGTGTCTATCTGTCTGTTTGTCTCTGTACATTTTCCCTCGCAATAACTCTGCCAATTTATAGTCTACAGACTCGAAATTTGATATACAGGGTACTGACATTTGGGAAAATCTATGTGATACGGTTTCGGCCAGAAATTTGGCTGCTAAGGGGTCAAAGTTCAACGATTTGACCTTTGAGAACTCTACCATACTCCTCCAACAATTTTGGGTCTAAACACTTGAAATTTTAGATATAGGTTCCTTGGACATGGATATGACTTAATAACTTGATGTGATCCTAAAACAATAATTTTAAGGGGTTATAATAGGGTGAAAGTTAAAAAAATTGACCGTTTTTTTCTCAGTATACACCTCCAAACACACGGGCTACGCCGGGCACCCATGCTAGTGTATCTATAAAAGTGGTCGAGTCTGTCTGCCTGTGCGTCTGTCTGTGTGATTCTATCTGTGTATATTTACCTACTCAATAACTCTGTAAATTTTTTGTCTACAAACTCGAAATTTGATATACAGGGTACTGAGATTTGGGAAAATCTTTGTGTTCGGTTTTCGGCCGGAAATTTGCCTGTTAAGGGGTCAAAGTCCAACGATTTGACCTTAGAGAACTCTACCAAACTCCTCCGACAATTTTGTGTTTAAACACTTGAAATTTTAGATATATGTTCCTTGGACATGGATCTAACTGAATAACTTTATTTGAGCCCAAAACAATAAATGTTAAGGGTCATAATAGGGTCCAAGTTAAAAAATTGACCGTTTTTTTGCTCATTATACACCTCCAAACACCCTGGCAACGCCAGGCACCCATGATAGTGTGTGTATATATATATATATATATATATATATATATATATATATATATATATATGAAAGTTTATGTAAGTGGTTAAATACCTTGCAATTATTCGATATGAGCGCGGAACGCCCGCTTGTTGTTTTCATTCTAATTTTCAATCTCGCTAGTGGAGATATGTTAAGTATATTCGGGTGTTTATATTTTATTCTGATGTTCTAATGACTTTAGTCGATGCTTAAAGGGCGTTACCCTTTTCTTGCTACGATAATCTAAAGCTTCTTTTAAGTGGGACAAGTCTTTACGGGTTGTTGGTTTTTAATAAGTGAGCATTTCTTTTTTTTTAAGAGATAATTATCAGGATTGTAACAGAAGTTGTGTTCGTTTCTTAAGGATTTAATCAGTAATAACAATCATTTATTACCTTCTCTCTCTCTTTTTTAAAAATGGTTTTAAAGGTTTAAAAACTTCCGAAACTAAATATATGTACTAGGAGGGACACTCGACGTTGCCCGAGATTGAAGGATGATCAACGAATATTTCACACTCCTATATTTTTATTGTCATCAAAATCCGTGAAATCGCCCGGTAGGAAGCTTCACATTCCTCCATGCAGTAACTTAGTCCAAAATATATGTTATTCTACATTGCCCTCTAGAGAACCTACTGTTTCTTTTATAAAATTATTTTATATAAACTTCTTTCGGGTTAACGAAAAGAAAAAAAAACATTAAAAAATTTACGTGCGGGGTTTAAATCTACTGACCACGTGTCATACAAAAAAAAAAGCAAAAAAAAAACAAACAAAAAAAAAACAAACAAAAAAACAAACAAAAAATAAAAAAATAAAAATAACACGTACATTTTAAAGTTTTATAAAATTATTTGCAGTTAATGAAAAAAAAAGAAGCAATTTACGTGCGGAGTTTGAACCTACACACCACGCCATGCAAAAAGAAAAAAAAACCCAAAAATAAACACGCAGTCACCTTACTCACAATAGTGAAATTGTCTGTGTGTGTGTACATTTCCCTATTTCCCTACCAAATTACTCTGGCACTGTTCAGTCTACAGACTCGAAGTTTGACATAAGCTGTATTGAGATTCGGAAAATCTTCCTCATCGGTTTTCGACCAGAAATTTGGCTGTCAAGAGGTCAATGTTGAACGATTTGGCATTTGAAAACTCTACCAAACTCCTCCGCCAATTTTGAGTCTAAACACTTGAAATTTTAGATGTAGGTTACCTGAACATGAGTAAAACTTTTTAATATATATATATATATATATATATATATATATATATATATATATGTAGTAGAGATTTAGAAGGCTGTCACAATGCGAGGAATGAAATATAGTCGTTGTTGGTAAGAGAAGACGAGAACACGTGGCGATTTACAAATCAATAAGTACATACACATATTTTATATATACATATATTTATTCAGTTGTATTAAGTATAAATGTCTTACTTGTTATGTCTGCGATA
The DNA here is from genome assembly GCF_053919585.1 of Euprymna scolopes. Taxonomy (NCBI): domain Eukaryota; kingdom Metazoa; phylum Mollusca; class Cephalopoda; order Sepiida; family Sepiolidae; genus Euprymna; species Euprymna scolopes. Next base: position 52,717,410 of record NC_136522.1, on the reverse strand, counting down.
AATTCCATTATTAATTTCGGAAAAATTCCCTTTTCAAACGGTAAGCGTAACAGATCGGTTCAAAGCATGCTAAATGATGGAGCGGAAGTGAGGCCTCGGAGCAAATGTGAGTAGGGGATTTATGTATGGTATGATTAGGTAATTAACATGTTTATAATTTTATTTATTTCTATTTATTTGTCTTTTTTTGTAACTTGTTGTTTTAGCGTGAGCTTTTTAAATTTTGTATGTTTTCTGTTTTGTTGTCTTTATCATTAATATATTTATTTTTTTTTTCTGCTGGTGTGTGCGGTGTCTACGTTTATCTGGGTCACTTAAGTCGCTACTGGGCAGTGTCCGGTCAGCTATTGAACGATAGTGTAGGGTGGGATGTGAGAGAGGAGGGGAGGTGGGGTGCGTGGTGATGCGCTCTCGGTCGGCAGCTGGGTGTTTAGGTTAGTGTTGCCAGGAGTATGAAGATAGGTGGGGAGGGGGGAATTGGGATGACATTCCTTGGGAGTTGTTAATTTATTTATTTCCATGAGATTATAAGTAGTAGTAAATTTTTTTTTTGCTAGCTATATTTATTTTTTTTTTAAATTATATACTGATGTTTTTATTTATTAAATTTTTTATTATATTGTTATTTATTTATTTATATTTTTTATATATAATTTATATAGGAGGGGCTTGTAGTAATGCCCTATCTGGATAGTGAGTTGGGCTGTGAGCGGTGTGTAGTGGTGTATCTGTTCTAATGGGTTATGGTAAGTCTTATATATATATATATATATATATATATATATATATATATATATATATATATATATATACTTACGCACATGGAGTTATGAAACAGTACATAAAGCCCGAGCAAAGCCGTCCTGAACTGCTGGTAGATAAATATAGTAAAGTATTAATAACAATGGGTATAATTTTAAATAATAATAATAATAATAATAATAATAATAATAATAATAATAATAGTGTACCTATTTACTTACCTCCCCACGAGGGCAGAGATGGGAATAGAATTGAACACAAAGCCCCATGACAAGATCAAACTAAAGTTTCACCGAATAAAATGTTTAAAGGAATCGAAAAGTCGAATTAATTTTCCATTAAGGTATTTATATCTAAAAGTATTAAGTACATGGCTTGGAACACTGTTACATAGCGTGACACATTCATTCGAATTTAATGTTGTGTGTGCTCCTATTTAGTTGTTTTCTTCCATGCATGATTGTACCTATTTACTATGCCTCCCCCCCGCGGGACAGAGTTAGACACCAGGGCCGTTTTTTAACGTGGAGAAAAGGTACAAAAATAAAAATTGTCTCAGTCGTGAAGAATCTCTCCTCCACCGAAAGAGAACAAGAAAATGAAGTGCAGCATCTGAAGAACAGATACTACACTTTGATCTTGCCCAAAAGGCCAAGAATTAGAACCCAGACCTGTTGTTAATGTGGGAAAATCCAGCGCAATAAAAAAAAATGAGAGACTGAGGAAAGAACAGATAAAGTGTAGTATAAGAACAGATACTACACTCTGCATTATTCATTGGCAAAAGTAATTATGCTACATTTTGCCCAAATTAGGTATGAATTATACTTTGTATTAATCAACTTGCAACGGAGAATGAGATAACAACAAAAATAAAACAAAACTACTTAATAAAACACTCTCAAACTTCTATCTCTCTCTATCTATCCATCTATCTATCTATCTATCTATCTATCTATCTATAGGATTATATACATAGACAGATAAAAGTTTGAGAGTGGTTTATTAATTGGTTTTGTTTTATTTTTGTTGTTATCTCATTTCATGGTTGTGGAATTGCATTCACTATCAAAAGATCTAGCTAATTTGCACATTCTTTTAAACATTCATTTTAATTAATTCCTTGTTAATTTTTTCGGTGTTCTTCTGGGATAATCATCTTTAGTCAACTATTACGTGTAATTATATTCATGCAGATATTCTACATGATTTATACTTGCATAATGTTTGTGTAAAAAGTTTACAGCAAACACAAAATTGTTTCCATATATATATTTATGTATACGTATATACTTTTGTCTATATATATCTATAAAAATGAACGTGTCTGTGTGCCTGTCTGTCTGCGAGTTTGTCTGTGTACATTTTCCTTCGCAATAACTCTGTTAATTTTTAGTCTACAGACTCGAAATTTGATATACTGAGTACTGAGATTTGGGAAAATCTATGTGATTGGTTATCGGCCAGAAATTTGGCTGTCAAGGGGTTAAAGTTCAAGAATTTGACCTTTGAGAACTATACAAAACTCCTCCGACAATTTTGGGTCTAAACACTTGAAATTTCCGATATAGGTTCCTTGGACAGGGATCTAACTTAAAAAGTTGATTTGGACCCAAAACAATAAATTTTAAAGGGTCATAATAGGGGTGAAAGTTAAAAAAATTGACCGTTTTTTTTTTTGTTTTTGCTCAGTATACACCCCAAAACACCCGGGAAACGCCGGGCACCCATGCTATTATATCTATAAAAGTGAACGTGTATGTGTGTCTGTCTGTCTGCGTATCTGTGTACATTTCCCTAAGCAATTACTGTCTGTATGTGTGTTTGTGTACATTTCCTATGCAATAACTCTGTCAATTTTTTTGTCTACAGACTCGAAATTTGATATACAAGGTACTGATATTTGGGAAAATCGATGTGATCTGTTTTCGGCCAGAAATTTAGCTATTAAGGGGTCGAAATTCAAGGATTTTGTTCCTTTGTGAACTCTACCGAAGTCCTCCGACAATTTTGTGTCTAAACGCTTGAAATTTTAGATATAGGTTCCTTGGACAACTTAATAACTAGATTTGAGCCCAAAATAATACATTTTAAGGGGTCATAATAGGGGTCAAAGTTAAAAAAAAATTACCCTCTAAACACCCGGGCAACGCCGGGCTGAAATGCGAGTTTAATCTAGAAAAAGTGAACGTGTCTGTGTCTGTGTGTGTCTGTGTGTGTCTGTGTGTCTGTATGTGTACATTTCCCTACGCAATAACTCTGTCAATTTTTAGTCTACAGACTCGAAATTAGATATACAGGGTACCTAGATTTGGGAAGATCTTTGTAATCGGTTTTCGCCCAGAAATTTGGCTTTTAAGGGGTGACAGTTCAACAATTTGATCTATAAGAACTCTACCAAAATCCTCCGACAATTTTGGGTCTAAACGCTGGAAATTTTAGATAACGGTACCTTGGACATGGACCTAACTTAATAACTTTATTTGAGCTCAAAACAATAATTTTTAAGGCGTCATAATAAGGCTCAAATTAAAAAAAATTGACCGTTTTTGTGCTCAACATACACCTCCAAACACCCGTGCAACGCCGGGCTGAAATGCTAGTATATCTATAAAAGTGAAAATGTCTGTCTGCCTGTCTGTCTATGTACATATCCCTACATAATAACTTTGTCAATTTTCGGTCTACAGACTCGAAATTTGACATACATTTTTAATCGGCTTTCGGCCAGAAATATAGCTGTTAAGGGGTTAAAGTATAACGATTTAACTTTTGAGAACTCTACCAAACTCCTCCGCCAATTTCGGGTCTAAACACTTGCAATTTTAGATATAAGTTACGTGGACATGGATCTAACTTCAAAATTTTATTTGAGTCCAAAACAATAAATGCTAAGAGTCATAATTGGGGTCAAGGTTAAAAAATTGACCTCTGCGGTCTCTACGAAATTATTCAGACAATTTTTGGTCTAAACATTTAAAATTTTGCATAAAGTGTATTCAAAGAAAGGGCAAGCTTTTTAATCGGTTCTTGGCCGAAAATCTGGCTTCCAAGGGGTCAAAGTTCAAAAGATTTGACCTTTGCGGTCTCTAGCAAACTATTAAGCCAATTTTGGGTCTAAATATTTGAAATTTTACATAAAGGGTATTCAGCTTTTTAATCAGTTTTTGGGCGAAAATTTTGCTGCCAAGAGAACAAAGTTTCAAGCCTTACCGAATTCCTCCGACAATTTTGGGTCTAAACACTTGGAATTTTAGATGTTGGTAAATTGGACGTGGATCAAAGATTTTAATTTAATTTGAGCCCAAAAAACTAAATGTTAAGGGGGTCAAAGTTAAAAAAAAATTGACGTCTGCGGTCTCTACCAACTTTTCTCTATGGTAGTTAAGGAAACCTATTATATAGAAAAGCATTACTGTACATCTTTACACTTTTTAATATATACATATACACATAAAGTTATGAACAGTACATAGGGCCCGGGCAAACCCGGGTGGAACTGCTAGTATATCTATAAAAGTGAAATTGTCTTTGTGTGTGCCGTGCCCGTGTGTGTACATTTCCCTACCAAATTACTCTGTCAATTTTCGGTCTACAGACTCGATATTTGACATAAGCGATATTAAGATTTGGAGAAATCTTTTAAATCGGTTTTCGGCCAAAAATGTGGCTGTCAAGGAGTAATAGTTCACCGATTTGACCTTTGAAAACTCTACCAAACTCCTCCGCCAATTTGGGTATAAAAACTTGAACTTTTAGATGTGGATTTCTTAGACATGTATCAAACTTTTCATTTAATTTGAGCCCAAAACAATAAATGTAAAGGGGTCCAAATTGGGGTCATAGTTAAAAAACATTGACCTCTCAGCCAGTGTTTTGTCTGAACATGTGAAATTTTACATAAAGTGTATCTAGACATTTTAATCAGTTTTTGGCCGAAAAATTAGCTTCCAAGGATTCAAAGTTCAAAATTTTTACCTTTTCGGTCTCTGGCAAGCTATTAAGCAAATTTTGGGTCTAAACATTTGAAAATTTTCAAAAAAAGTTCAGACATGCACCAAGCTTTTTGATCAATTTTTGGGCGAAAATTTGGTTGGCAATAGGTCACAATTGAAAGAGTTGACCTTCGCAGACTCTATCAAACTCCTGTCTAAATTTTGGCTAAAACACTTGAAATTTTCGATGTAGGTTACCTGGACATGAGTCAAAACTTTTTAACACACACACACACACACAAATATATATATATATATATATATATATATATATATATATATATATATATATATAAGCACATAAAATCATGAACAGTACATAGGGCCCGGGCAAAACCGGGCGGAGCTGCTAGTTAAAATAAACTGACAACTGTTTTTAGTTGCTTTTTTTTTTTATTGCATTTTCACCCAGAACAAGGTGCAATGCCACTTTCATGTAAGGGACTACTACCTGAGGCATAATTTATAGAGGTACATTGTAAGGAGCTGAGCAGCAAGATGTTTTTTTTACATTACACTTGAACTTCTGCATGTAAGTACAGTCAGGGAATCAAAAATCGGGAAAGGAATTCCAAAGTCTCGCACTCCTAGGAGGAAAAAAACTATTAGTATTAGAGCTTTCTTAGATCTAGGGATTTCAACTATCTTAGCGTTGAAATGAACATTACATTATGCCATGTTCATTTTGACAATGACGTTAGATGTAGTTTAATGATTATTATTGCGACAATGAAATGTGTTGTTATTGCCTGTTAAAATATTAATAAACTCCAATAAAGTTAAAGAAACAAGACACAGTTTTCCTACACTTTCATTGTTTCATTCTACGCCGATGTTTTTTTTTTACACAGAAATCACCACTTATCAAGGCCCGGAGGCCACCTGAGGATACGGGTCAATGAGTATTCAGTAGTCAGTGTGATTATAGTGTAATAGAAATAAGTAGTGAGGCCTTTGTAAATTGGATTACTTAGCAGGACGGTTCATCAAGAACTTGTTTACGTTGGACTTGAAGACAATCAGATTGTAGTAAGTTGGAAAGCAGGCAAATAGAAGAGAGTTTCACAGGTGAGAAGTTCTAAGAAAGAAGCTTTGTTCATGGAATCTACATTTAGGTTTGGAAATTATTCTGTGGGAAAGAGGTTGCAGGGAACAGAAAAGGGCATCCCCCACTAAGTTGCGAAGTCTATTTTGACCTCTGTCAAGGCAGAATAAGCTGCTTCTAGCAACTCCTGCCCAGATGTGGCAACAGTACTCCAACCTTGGCTATAATATATAGGTAGAGAATTGCATGAGGAGTGAGATATCTACTGGAGCAGTAGAAGGATCCCACCATTTTCCCAGCGATCTTGGCAATGGATTTGATATACGTGCTCCATTTCAGATCAGGAGTAAAGGAAAAGCACAGAAGTTTGTCAAAACATGAAGCCTCTCCGAGACAAGAGCCATCCATTTCAATTGATGCCAGATGGGCATCAGAGCGTTGATGATGTAAAGATAGAAGCTTGGTTTTAGATGCATTTAACCAGCCTCCTCTTTCCGCTTGTACCTCATGCTCAAGATCAGAGGGGGGAGAACCAAAGAGAAATTGGTCGTTTACGTCGTGTCAACATAATTCATGAATGCGTTGCGATCATCCAGATCATCAGATTCTTCACTGATAGCCACAGTTAAGTTGGATTTTCTTCAATGACTTCCTAGAACAGTAACACTACCACGTTGTATGCGGTCCACGTAAAAAGAACATAGGGAAAGTAATAACTCGACTCGTTTTTTTTTTGTAACAACGACATTTATTTCCAGGTACTTTCTCGAATAAACCGTGACCGTGCTATTGCTTTGGCATCTTTCCCCTCGAACATGCCTTCTAGAACGTAGTTTCTGGAATATGGCTTCTCGAACGTTACTTTTCGAATGTGGTTCTCGAACATGCCCTCTAGAATGTGTATTCTCGAACGTAGTTTCTGGAACATGACTTCTCGAACGTAGTTTCTCGAACGTGGCTTCTAGACCGTAGCTTCTCGAACGTTGCTTTTCGAACGTGGCTTCTCGAACGCGGTTTTCCGAACGTAATCCCGGACGTGCACTCAAGCGTGCTGAACGTGATAGCCGGCCAGTGCACACACCCTTTTTTATAGTCTTTTTCTCCGTACACAACTCGGCATTTGCATACACTTACAGACCAGCATAGAGATAAGAGGAATGCGCAGAAAATACAAAGGAGAGAATAGCAAGTTTGTCTTTTTTTAGCAGAGCCGGCCTTGAGTCGCCTTCATGAACATTTAATTTTAACCAATTTGCAAGCATATTCTCTACCTCGGACCCGTGCTTCTTGTAGAGCAGAGTTTAGAACACACAGTGGTATGCATAACTTGTTTTTCCTATTTATGGCGCTTGCTAATGCATAATTCCGACGACCTTATATGCCTTTCAATAAGAATATCTTTTGACCATCTTGGCCTATGAGAACTGGCTCAATTCGGTCCCCTAAAATACCAGCTGCATCCCCGTTGCGTCAACTTTAATGATTTTAACTTTCGAAGAAATAAATGACCCTGAAAAAAAAAAAGATTGCTCATAACGACAGATCAGAGGTCAATATCGCATCAATAACGCAACGCTATGGTTGCTATCGTTACCAGATCGCAGGTTATTAAAAAAATTAAATATCTCTGAATATAAAATTAGGTAGGTGCATATATCTCTATAATTCTATGTAGAGCACCATTTCTTTAACTAAGAAACAGATATGAATTTTAGAATATATAGCAGGCAAAACGGTGAGTAACATTATTACACTATTTTGTAAACTGTTGCCCTAGCAGCAATCACTTCTCTTCACGAAGGATCCAAAGGAAAGACAGAATGGATGCAACTTGGCTCTAACTGCGCCGCAGGAGTTGCTGGTTATGACAAAATAAAGTTAGGCCACCCTAGGGATTCTGTCTTTCAGTTTTCTATCGAGATTTATTCCCTTAGCCTTTCTTGAGTTGTAAGCCATGTTTAGTTTCAGAACAGTTTCCGATAGTTGGTTGTTCTATACAAGTCCTGGAGGTGACTGGTTCTCAGTAGACAGTTGTTTTGTACAGGTTTCTGATTTTATAATTTTTGTAGCCACAGAGCAAAAGATTCTTCTCGTGTGTACACGAAGAAACATATGCAAGGTTGCTACAGAAAAGTTTTATGGAGCAACTCTGGTTTCTGATTGGTTGGTAGCAGAACGTGAATTAAATTGATTCGTCGTTTCCTAGCAGCATCGTTTATAAATAGAATCTCCCTACTGTGAGGGATCATACCCCGATTAATCCTCTGATGGGAAAGGTCTCCTAGCGGCTTCGGCTGCAGTGAGACAAGGTAGAAGTACAAGTCAAGGATTCGATACTTTACACTCAGTCCGACAGGTGAGGGGCCTGAACCGGCCTAGCACCTGTCGGACTCAGGTACACCGCCTGGGTAATACCTAGGAGGTCCACCCTCCCAGGCCTTGTCACTGGGCTTTCCGGTGGAGTAAGTTTATCGCTTACTGCCTGAGGCGCCCTGACCGGGGAATGCCGACGGGGTTACTTAGGCCATTTTTACAATTGCAGGAGTGCCCCTTCTGCTAGATCCCCACCTTCCGGCGTTGTGCCACATATTGCTGTGGTGGGCAGCAATTAAATCTCTACCTCCATCAGTAGTCAAAAATATTACAACAAAAAATAAAGTCAGGCCACTCTAGGGATTCCGTCTTCAGGTTTTTTTATTGGGATTTATTCCATTAGCTTTCTTCCTGATTGGGTAATCCTCAAAGGCAGCGGAGGTTTTGAATCAGAGTTGTCTTCGCCTTGATAAGCTACCATCCAAAGTTGATGAGCCTCACCTGCACAAAGCGACTGGATTTAAGGCGCCGGTGCACTGCTCTTCTCTTCTCAAAGTTAACAAAAAAAAAATGTCGCTGGGCTTAGTAGTTAAATTATACGAGAAGATCAGGAGATGAACTTTGTTGTCAGAAGCTATTTTAGACGAACACGGCAAGGGCTATTTTTAGGGAGAATGAGCTTATCCCAATTACCACGCTCGGTTGTGACAATATATATATATATATATATATATATATATATATATATATATATATGTATATATATACATATATATATGTATATATATGCATATATATACATATATATATATGTATATATATATGTATATATATACATATATATATATGTATATATATACACATATATATATATATATATATATATATATATATATATATATATATATATATATTTATTTACCAGTGGTGAAAAAAAAAAAAAAAAAAACCGGACTAAAGTGCTCAATGTGTAGTCAGAGCAGTATATAGGAAATTTATTACTGTGAGTCCAGAATGAGTTTACAAATTGTTTCAACTAGAGGAAAATCCTCAAAGAGAGGAAAAATCCAACTAGCATCATCAGAATTCATAGATGGACTAAGTTATAAAGTCAAATAAAAATGGAAAGATCGTAGATAAAGGGGAGTTAGAAAAGAAGGGGGAGTGGTGGGGAGAGGACGTTGGAGTTTAAAGTAGTAGGAGTGTATTAAACAAAGAGAGGGGTTTATAATTAAATATTAATTATGTGTAAATTCTTATATACGTGTTTTTTAACGGTTTAAACTTAAAAGACGCTACTTTTGTTGATAACGGCATAAGTAACAGTTAATTTAAAGGATCACCATGGCAACAGGTTGGAGAGTTAATGTTAGTGAAGGAACGGGTTGAAAATGGGGTTTAAAGTAATTTAGCCGGGCGGGGAGAGATTGAAAGATATTTATTGTTTATAAAATGGAAAGAAAAAGAAAAGGAAAAATAAGTTAATGAATTATACTTTACAGGTTTATTTTGATAGTGTAATGATATATATAATTAAATATAATATATATATAAATAAATTAGCCGGGCAGGTAGAAATTATACGTTACAGGTTTATTTTAATGAAATAAAATAAAATAGGTGAAAGCTTAAGTAAGTAACTTAAATAATAGAAAAAAACATTTTTAATAAGTAACACACAAATATAAGCACACGCATAAATATGTACAGCAAATGCACATACGTAAATGGGGGAAAAGCACATGCGTGATCACACATACATATATATATATATATATATATATATATATACATACATATACATATATACACAAACATACATATACAAACACATATATATATATGTACACATACACAGATACGTAAAAATACACGCATATATACATATATAAACATATATGCAAATACACATACATCCAACTTAAAAACAGTAAATTTTCTAGATGTTACCTTTAACCTCCCTAATAATACTTATGAACCATACACTAAAAATAATACATACCCCCTATATATACACCCTATGTCCAACCACCCCAAACACATTATTAAACATATCCCTAAATCAATAGAAAAAAGGCTTAGCACAAACTCATCTAACTCCAGCATTTTTAACCTACACAAACCCTTCTTTGAAAATGCTTTAAAGGAATCTGGATATTCCAACCCTAATATTACATACTTGGACCCTAATAAACCCAACAATACAAATAGGAATAACAGATCCCGCAAAGTCCTCTGGTTTAACCCTCCCTATAATAATATGATAAAAACTAAATTAGGTAAAAAATTCTTCATGCTTCTTAATCACCACTTCCCCCCTAGTAATATTCTACATAAAATTTTTAATAAGAACACTATTAAGCTTAGCTACAGTTGCACAAATAATCTAGAAAATAAAATTAAAAAAAACACAACAATAAAATACTAAATAACCACAACTATAATAACAATGGTCAAAATAACTGTAACTGCCTTAACAAACCCCAATGCCCGCTCCAGCAAAATTGTCTCTCAACAAATGTGGTTTACAAAGCAACTATTGCCCCTGCTGAAGACCCACAAAACAAAAAATTTTACATTGGCCTCTCAAGCACCACGTTCAAAGACAGATTTAGAGTGCATAAATGCTCCCTAAATAACCCCAACCACCCAAATAGTACTTCATTAATTAACCACTATCTACTACTTACCCGAAACAACCTCACCCCAATTATTAGCTGGGAAATTCTTAATAGAGCTAGTACCTGTAAATCACTAAACTCCCCATGTTATTTATGCTTAACTGAAAAATTACTGATTACTAATTTTAGAGATAGAGATAAACTTCTAAATAAAAAAACTGAAACCTCACTTAATTGTAAACATTATAAATCCCACCTCTTAAGCAACTTCTCACCCTTCTAATAATAACTATAACCCACCCCTAAAATCTAACACTAACGAATTACACACACCCTATTTACAACCTAAACTATATAGTCCCCCATTCATTTTAAAAGAACCCCTCCACAGAACCCCCACCTATTTATCCCACCATCTTTTAGCTACATCTCTCTTTACCAAACTCATTTTTGTACCCCCCCCTTTGCCTTAATCACTCCTTATGTCATTATTTAAAGGTTCTCGCCCCATAGTCTCTTATTGGCTATTTCCATAATTAGGTCTCGATTTCTATTATTTCAATTACGTACTTATCACAATTGGTATCCTTCGACTTGCCTCTCGGTCTGTTATCTACTTGTTAACAACTAATCATTTACTTACCTTCTATTTTAATTAATTATTTAATTTACCATCTACATATAACATATATAATACGCTTTTCTCTTATATTTACCTCTTACTAATTCTTTAATAACAATTATCATATTTTTTAACACGAAGCTTATTTACATATTTTTCGTATTTGTGTTTGTACATATACTCAAGCACATGCTCCTCCCCCATTGATGTGTGTATTTTTTTACATGTGTACTCATGTGTATGTATTTGTGTGTTTTTGTTATCTACTTACTATCTACATTTTATTAATAATTATATTAATTTTTATTATTTAATTAACTTACTGATATCCTTAGTTTTTTTACTTTATTAAATAAACCTATAACGTATAATTCACCTATTTACACTTCTATTTCTCATTTCTTTCTTTCAACTTAACGCCCGACAATTCAAAAAACTATAAATAATAAATTAAAAACAAAAAATTAATTTTTTCAATCTCTCCCTGCCCAGCTAATTTATATATATATATATGTATATATATGTGCACATATATATATATGTGTGCGTGTGTATGTGTGTGTGTTTGTATATGTATGTATATGTGTGTGTATGTATGTATTTATATGTGTGTATATATATATGTGTGTGTATATGTATGTATATATATGTATTTGTGTTTGTGCGTATCTTCTACATGTGTGTATATGTATGTGTTTATATATATATTTGTATTTGGTTACGTATCTTCTACATGTATATTTGTGTGTGTGTTTTTCTGTGTGTATGTGTTTTATTCACTTACTATAAATATCTCCCTAATAATTTTATGAATTTTATTATTTGATTAACTTACTGATATTCTTACCTATTTCTATATTAGTAAAATAAACTTGTAACTTATAATTCATTAATTTATATTTTTCTCTTTCTCTCTTTCCTTCAACTACAACGCCTGAAAATTTAAAAATTATTTATAAAATATTTTTCAATTCCCCCCTCCCAGCTAATTTATATTTATATATATATATATGTATGTATATGTATATGTATATATATATGTATGTGTAAGTGTATGCATCTGGATGTATGTGTATTTGCATATATGTTTATATATGTATATATGCGTGTATTTGTACGTATCTGTGTATGTGTACATATATATATATGTGTTTGTATATGTATGTTTGTGTATATATGTATATGTATATATATATTTATATATATATATATATATATATATGTATGTGTGATCACGCATGTGCTTTTCCCCCCATTTACGTATGTGCATTTGCTGTACATATTTATGCGTGTGCTTATATTTGTGTGTTACTTATTAAAAATGTTTTTTTCTATTATTTAAGTTACTTACTTAAGCTTTCACCTATTTTATTTTATTTCATTAAAATAAACCTGTAACGTATAATTTCTACCTGCCCGGCTAATTTATTTATATATATATTATATTTAATTATATATATCATTACACTATCAAAATAAACCTGTAAAGTATAATTCATTAACTTATTTTTCCTTTTCTTTTTCTTTCCATTTTATAAACAATAAATATCTTTCAATCTCTCCCCGCCCGGCTAAATTACTTTAAACCCCATTTTCAACCCGTTCCTTCACTAACATTAACTCTCCAACCTGTTGCCATGGTGATCCTTTAAATTAACTGTTACTTATGCCGTTATCAACAAAAGTAGCGTCTTTTAAGTTTAAACCGTTAAAAAACACGTATATAAGAATTTACACATAATTAATATTTAATTATAAACCCCTCTCTTTTTTTAATACACTCCTACTACTTTAAACTCCAACGTCCTCTCCCCACCACTCCCCCTTCTTTTCTAACTCCCCTTTATCTACGATCTTTCCATTTTTATTTGACTTTATAACTTAGTCCATCTATGAATTCTGATGATGCTAGTTGGATTTTTCCTCTCTTTGAGGATTTTCCTCTAGTTGAAACAATTTGTAAACTCATTCTGGACTCACAGTAATAAATTTCCTATATATATATATATATATATATATATATATATATATATATATATATAATTATTATGTCTCGGCAGTCGTGTGAAAAGCATATATTATTTTTCTTTTATTAATATTATTGGAATTTCCCATTTTCTTTGCTTTGTACATATTTGTGAATTATTCCATGGATTTCGACATTTTGGATTATTTTGGACCATCTTCCAATTACGTGATTTCCTTGGATTTTACTTGTGCAAATGGAAAATCAATTAACTTTCTTGAAGTTATATTTTTGGATTTTACCGTCATTAGATTATTTACCTTTCACCAGACTATCCATTCACGTGTAATCACCGTTTTCTTCACCATATACCCTCTGCTCCACATTTTGTTATCAAGTAAGATCTTTGACTTACTTGTTGTTTCATCAAATACTTTTGTATGCAAAATCCGATCCCGCATTTTGCTAATTCCTACCCTCTGATGAAAAGGAAAGCATTTCTTTGAAACTCCGCGGATTATCCATTTATCTAGTGTCTCCTTTTCAGATTAAATATGTTTTTAACTCATTTCAAAGTGTTTTTTTAACATGTTTTATTAATTGTTTGCTACTATATATATATATATATATATATATATATATAAATATATATATATATATATATATATATATATTAGTGTTGGGACGATTAATCGGAGTCGGAATCGGAGATCGGAATAATTAAGGGTATCGGAATCAGAAATTTTTTTACAGATTTTCCGGTACCAAAACGATTATTTTAATTATCTTTTTCATTTTATTTTGTTTAAAGTTAAATCTTCAATTGCTGGTAATGATAAAATAATAAATATTTATTAAATTTACACCACCAGTGAAGCTAAAATTGAGTGTATTTTTACGTTTAGGAAAATATCTGCACATTTAACAAGTGCGTGTTTTACGGTAATCGGATAAAAAATACAAGTATATAGTAAAATATTCAGATATTTATAAAGAAACGGAATCGGAATCGGTAATTGTATCGGAATTGGGAATTTAGTATGGAATCGGTAATTGTATCGGAATCGGGAAAAATACTGCAATCGTCTCATCATATATATATATATATATATATATATATATATATATATATATATATATAACTACTTCATTCATTCACATAAATTTAATATACGAAAGTATAGATTTATGCGTAAACTTTAAGTATTTACTTCAAAAGTGCTCAATACGTAGGTAGAGCTAGTTAGTAATTTATAAAATATATATGGCGATTAAGCTACACTGAATATTCTGCGTTTCATCCAACTATAGGATTCGTCAGGCTAATGCGCGAATTCTGTCGTTGCTTCTTGTTTTTATATATGTTGAGGATTTCTAGTTGGCCAATCAGCTTTCTAGTATCCACCGCGCCCCTTCCTATCAGCCAATGGGCATGCATTTTATCAAACAAAGGATCTGTTTTAGAACTAGGTTAGTGATTTTAGGTAGACGTTCTCCTTTTTTTTATACATATAAATATACCTAAGTGTACACACATACATGCACATATATATACATATATATACATATATGTGTGTGATCGTTTATGTATATTCATGTTTATTTAATTTATTTATTTGTTTGTTTTCTATTGTTATTGTTAGTTTTAAAGCTATTTTGTATCGCTATCCTAGAGTAAGTTTTATTTTGTGAACACAGTTGTTTGCTATTTCCCGCCTACAGTTTAATAGATTTTGAGGTTCTTTAAAGTACAGGATAGCAAATTTTTCATGGAGGCATAATTTACATGGGTCGTCTAAATGTCTGCATGTGGTAGCTTGTCTCATTATTTTCCATTCGACTACCGGCGAATGTCCGCTTTCTTTGAGTTCCCAGTATTTATTCGCTAGTGTTGTTTTTATACGGTGTTTTTTATTTTTGAATGTGCTTTTGTGGTCATAGTATCGGGTTTGGAAATCTAAGGAAGTCCTGCCTATGTAGTATTTCTTGTTATTCGGGGTTTCTTTCGGAAATATTGTTGCTTGATAAACTACTCTTTTTGTTAGACATTTATTTTGGACTGGGCAAAGTGTGCGGTGTCTACAATTGCATTTATCTTGTTCGTTATTAGTATTTTTATTTATGGTATGGTTGTTCTTGTCCGGGGTTGGTTTGTTATTATTATTATTATTATTATTATTATTATTATTATTATTATTATTATTATTTCTGCTAGTGTTGGTTTTATTTCTGTCATGGTGTCTACTTTTTTATTGTTTATTTTGTTGTTGTTTACATTGTTTTCATTTAGTATTTTGTTATTATGTGCCTTAATTATCATCTCTAAATTTTCGCAACAACTGTAAGATAACTTCAAGGTATTTTTATTGAAGATTTTGTGTAAGAGGTTGGTTGCGGGAAAGTGTTTTTCAATAAGATCTAGAAATTTCTTGCAAAGTTTTGTTTTTAACATTTGATTGTATGGGGCCGTATACCAAATTATAGTTCTTTTTCTTCTATTTTAATTTTATTATAGCTGTTGGTGTTTTGTTGCTTATATTTGATATCGATATTTTTGTATCCACTATTTTTTAGGACTGTTTCGTAAATATTGGATGACCTGTTAAATGCATTTTCATCGCTTGAGTTATCACTGAGTCTACTTACGATCGAGTTAGGGATATGTTTTATAATTGATGGTGAGTGGTTGGACTTAGGGTTTACGTAAATTGGAGTAGCGTTATCTTTTAAGTATGGTTCATATGTGTTTTTATCTAAGTTTAACGTGACGTCCAGGAAGTTTGTTATTTTTATGTTAGCTGATACGTCCGCTTTTAGGCCTAATTTTTTCATTTCTTTGTGTATGATTTTCTTAAAGTTTTATCCCTTGACTTTGTTGGAGTTTTTTTTATTATAGCTAGTCCGTAATCTCTATATAGGCCGATGTCCGTAGTATCGAATATGCTTGTGAGGGTATATAGAATGAATAATCCCACAAGATCTGAGGCCTCTGCAGAGTCTCTGGCACCCATCGCCAAATCGAATGAATTTTTCATTTTAGTTTTTATCCATTGGTTATTGTTATTTATTAGAACTGATTTTCTACATTTTTTAATGATGTTGATTTCTTCTGAGGATATATCAGTGTATGCCTCTGCCAATTCTAGGGCAATGTTAAAAGTTCTTCGGATATCGAGGGATAAAAGTCTATGATGTTAAACTGTATGAGCGTACATTTATCTTTGTTTTCTATATTTTTAAACCAGGTGATTGCTTCGGTAGTATTTGCCCACTGGTTTAGTTCTAGGTCCTGTTTGATTTGTTTGTTTACTCTAGAAAGTATAGTTTTGCTAATTCTACCTATTTCTGGTTTAGTTGGGTTTATCAGGCGGGTGCTGGGATTATTATTAAAGTCCCATTTGTGGTCTTTAAGCAGAATGTATGACTCTCTAGGTTTCAATTTGCCAACTTTATCGCTAATTTTTAGTTTATAGGTAATTTGTTTACTTTCAGTATTTATTATATCTATATAGTCACATTCGTTTGTGTCTAGTTTTTTGTAGTTTTTTGTAATGTTTTCTGTGATTAGTTTGTTATATTCTTGCTTATCTATTTTATAAAAGTTTATTGTTTTATCTGCTTTTACAAAGATTTTATTAGAGTTGTTTATGTTTCTAACGATTTTGTGTAGTTTCCGCTGCACTCCTGATGTTAGGCTTTAGAAGGTGTTAACTTCTCGAAATGTTCCTCCTTTAATCGGATTTTTCGATGATCGATTAATGATTTCGATTCTTATCAGAGACATTCCGATACTACAACTATCTTGTTAAATATTTCACACAAACTTAATGCGTGCATTTTTTTTCCTGGGAGTTTTCTTATAAACTCAGACATCTAAAGTTTGTCTGAACATTCATAAAAATCGGCCCAGTTGTTTCGGAGTCCATCAGGAACGAACTCTCTCACACACAGACATATGTATATGATGGGGAAGTCTCGCGATGTCGACGCATGAGCTTTCGCTATTAAAACTAAGTAGCTCGGAAATACACCCCCCACACACACACAAACACACGAGTCCCGAAAGAATGAAACACTAGTGTCTGTAGGTACTTAATAATTATTATAGTAAATTATTATATATATATTATATATATAAATATATATATATATATATATATATTAAATTGTAATTCAATGAATTTCAAAAAAGTCTCATTGAAATGAATTTCATATCAAAGAATTTATATTATTCTAAGCAAGACAAAGAATGCTTTAGAAAATTAATCTCCTTAACCTATAGGGGTTCGATGTCTACCATCTCATCAGAGGAGAGAAAACATCAGCAAATATTTATAAAGGTATGCACCCTATTTGCTAAAGTCAGTGAGACATGGAAAGTCAAAGTCAAAATAATAAATTTATCAGAAGATGATAAACATATATATATATATATATATATATGGCTTCCTTCAGTCTTGACAGACTATGGATACCCACTGTACGGGTGCCTGCGCGTGAAATTTTTGTGGCAAGAGTTGCGCAGTCTCCAACCGCACCTCCCCTGAGTCAACATTCTTTCATACCGGTGGCAAGTTGAGGTACAGAACGACTGGAAACAATACCGAGATGAGCAGAGAGCACATACAACGCCTATAATTCCCAAATGGTTACCCATCTGGTAATAGCCAGTCTCAACGTTTCTTAACTTTGGTGATCTGACGAGAACCTGTGTGTAAACGTGATTATGCCTTGTGTATATATATATATATATATATATATATATATATATATATATATATATATATATATATATATATATATATATATATATATATATATATATATATATATATATATATATATATATATATATATATATATATATATATATATATATATATAAATATATATATATATATATATATATAGAGAGAGAGAGAGAGAGAGAGAGAGAGACACCGACTTGCTTGTTCTGCGTAATTGGTGTCTAATGATTATGGAACA
This sequence comes from Euprymna scolopes, assembly GCF_053919585.1. Lineage (NCBI taxonomy): Eukaryota > Metazoa > Mollusca > Cephalopoda > Sepiida > Sepiolidae > Euprymna > Euprymna scolopes. The sequence continues at coordinate 52,699,100 of NC_136522.1, read as the reverse complement.
ATTTCATATATATATATATATATATATATATATATATATATATATATATATATATATATATGAAATTGTTCCATAATCATTAGACACCAATTACGCAGAACAAGCAAGTCGGTCTCTCTCTCTCTCTCTCTCTCTCTCTCTCTCTCTCTCTATATATATATATATATATATATATATATATATATATATATATGCGTTTTATTTTTTATTACCGTATTTTTCTGTTAAGTTACATTATTGTTTCAGCTACCCGGCCGTTTTTTTTGGCTGTCTGTAGCTTCTTCAGACTTTTACAGAAATGTTCGTTATTATGTAAAAGTCTGAGGAAGCTACAGACGGCAAAAAAAAAACGGCCGGGTAGAGATTAGATTAAGAGGGTGCATGTATATAAATTTAGGGATTGGTATATGTTGAAATATTCTTAATGTATACAATCAATTCTTAAACTCATAAACCAATCGTTAAGGATTTGTGGAAACAGATTCTAGGCGTAAGCGTGAGTTATAGGAATATATTTAGTTTAATGCAAAGAAGAAAAAGATGAAGGGGAAGCCCGAGGTAAACACTGAGATACCTTTGCATTTAATGAAATTTTAACTATGGATACTAGACACCAAATAATAAATATTTTCTCCAATCTCCGTTGTCTTGCAATATAAAAAAATTAGTCGGATATAATATGAGCAATATTCCCGATTTAAATATTCAAATATGCTATATTGCATTCAAATTGTTCCATAATCATTAGACACCAATTACGCAGAACAAGCAAGTCGGTCTCTAAATGGAAGTGGGAGTTATGTGGGAAGAGGAAGAAATGGGAATCGTGTCGTGAGAGATTTTGGCGGCATTCACAAACGAATCTCATTTTGGAAGACCAACATTTTGCTTCTAACTAATAGGCAAACGAACGTCGGGTATGGCAGCTATTGTACATATAAAACATAAAGCATTAAAAAAAGTCGATCTCTAAATGGAAGTGCGAATTAAGTGGAAGGAGAAATAAATAAGGATTGTGTTTTAGGAGGGTACGTGTCCTTAGAAGACAAATTTTAATTTAGGAGGCCAACATTTTGCTCTTAACCAAAAGGTTAACGAACGTCAGGTATGTCAGCTATTTACATATTATACAGACAATAATAAAACATATTTTCCTTGGGATTTTTCGGCTTGTAGAACACATTATTTTTTTTAAGAGCATTATAACATGCTTTTTTTCCCTTGGAATCTTTCGAATCATACATCTCTTTCAACATTGCAGCATCTTTTGACCTTTTTTACTCCCTGAGAACTGGCGCAATTCGATTTTCCTGCAATACCAGGTGCGGCACCATCAATGCCATTTCAATAATTCGACCTTTTGAAACAATAACTGACCATGAAAAACGAATTTCCTGATGGCGACATGTCATTGGTGTCACACCAACAAAGAAAAGCGTTTTTATTACGCTTACTATATCTCTATTTATATAATGTTAAGATATCTATTATTTTCTAGAATAGTGATTTCTATGTTATGAGGGGTTTATAAAGCCTGGAAACAACGTTGTTGATTTTATATTTAATATTTTATTTTTTGATATTTCAAGCGAAATAATAATGGAAGATGTTGGAAAAACTGGAAATTTGTTTTTTGGGCTGGGTTCATCCCTTGCAACAATATTCGAAAGAATTAACATAAATTATATATATATATATATATATATATATATATATATATATATATATATTATTTTTAAAATGTAATTATCCACTGACACGTGTTTCGTCGTCTACGACTCATCAGAGTGGCTGTCTGATGAGTCGTAGATAACGAAACACGTGTCAGTGGATAATTACATTTTAAAAATAATATATATATATATATACAGCTCCCCATGTGGGGCTACCAAATTGGTTAAAAGAAGGGAAAATTATTCCCAACTCGCATTTAGGTAAAAATGCACTTTCGTAAATGATTGAATTCATTCAAAACATATCGCTAAAACCAAAACAAAAACAACATCTATATATATATATATATATATATATATATATATATATATATATATATATATATATATATTAGAAATGGCAATTAATAAAAACAGAAGAAAGTGCTCAATAATGTTGTAGAACAAATATGCGTTTTATTTTTATTACCGTATCTTTCTGTTAAGTTACACTATTGTTTAAGCTACCCGGCCGTTTAAACCACCAGTGAAGCTAAAATATACAGATCGTCTCACACAGGTATATTTTTACGTTTAGGAAAATATCTGCACATTAAACATATGTGTTTCTACTTTATTCCTAGAAAAATACAGTTATATAGTTAAATATTTAGAGATTCATTAAGAATTGGAGTCGGAATCGGTAATTGTATCGGAATTGGGAAACATTATTGGAATCGTCTCATCTCTTATATATATATATAATACATATATATATATATATATATATATATATATATATGCTAGTAGGGTGACCCGACGTTGCCCTGGATGTAATGATGATCAACAAGTGTTTCACACTGCCATATTTCTATTGTCATTTTTCAATCAAACAGATAATGTCTACAGAAATAGTATAAACAAAATGGGGTTTGGAACGATTAAATTAATGACCATAATTTTTAAATTGGGCTGACCTCTAGAGTCTGACGTGGTCTGATGTAGCGGTCATTTAAGATGAAGTTGATCTTGGAATGAGACGTGGTTCTCAAGTTGTGACGTGGATCTTAAAGATGAGATTTAGATCTTAGAACGAGAAATATGAATAAGAACTGTGCTTGATATTTCGAGAAGAAAGAGGTGTAAATATTATTTTAACGATAATATCTGGGTTGGTATTTTTCTTTGAAGTTGAAGATAATTATTTTAGCTCTGATAGTCCAAACAGACGAACCAAGAACCGGTTGAATGGAATCTATCGGAGGATAGTTTTGCAATCTGTATATATCCTGTAAACAGTTCCATAAATGTTATACGCACGTTGATATAACAACTAGATTAACACACACACACACACACACACACACACACACACACACACACACACACACACACACACACATATATATATATAAATATATATATATATATATATATATATATATATATATATAGTTATGTATACACACACAAACCCAAATATATCTACCGACGTTTCAAACCCCTGTAATATAACATCTATCGATTTGCTTCCAACTAGACGATACGCGATTAGATATCACACACACACACACACACACACACACACACATACACACACACACGCGCGCAGACACAGAAACACGCGCATGCATATGTATATAAAACCCTCTCTATTACATAACCACTAATAAAAATAAACACAGCCCAATCCAATTTAACAGATAGGATCTTCCACGAATAGTTTGGTTCGATGTTCTGAGATGATGGTAACATCCTCAGCTAAAGTGTTGTGCGCACCGACCTTTTAAAGTCGAAGATCTACCAGACTGTTATGAGTATGGCTGTGACAACAGCATATTCTTTTTATTGATTCCACTCGCGAGTATTTATCCGACACATTTAGACACAGTTAATCAACCGAGAACCACATCACTTTATATAAAAGCATAGAAGATAACAATTGATATACACTCGAGAGTCAAAAAAAAAAAAAAGAAAAGAATATGTTGTTGTCCTAGCTCTAGTTATAAGACCACTCATATCGTACATTTCTGAGTGCTTACCGACAAGAAGAAAGATTTAACGACGGTTCGCTGTTATGGAAATGCAAAACGCTGGCCTGGTGCACTTATTGAAGACAAAATAAGGGAACGTGATCTCAGATGGTTTGAACATGTGATTATAGCCAACAGCGACACCGTCGCGAAACTCAGTCTTGCGCTGGAAATCGCTTGAAAACAACTAAGGAGTAGGGCGATGATAAGATGGGCTTGGCTGGAGCTGCTCGGAGATTTTATCATGCCTTGATAGAGTTCCAAACTGAATTCGTTACCTAATCAGTGATGTCCCTTTCTATTCCTTGCAACCTCTTTCCCACAGAAGAGAAGTTGCTAGGCTGTGCCTGCTCTATCGTTATTTTAATGGCAAGTGCTCGTATGAGCTCCAATCTATGATCCCCCTTTCACCAAACTTTCAAAAAACATTCTCGTCTATCTAAAACTACTATCAATAAATTTCCCCCACTCTCTATCTATTCCTAAACCTAAATGTGGATTCCATGAACAAATCTTCTTTCATAGAACTGCCCGCTTGTGGAATTCTGTTCTGCTTGAACAGTCTCCATAAATAATCAAATTATACTGAACTTCCACTACTAACGTTTATTACGTTATTGTCCCGATGATCACCGTACACTCATTGACCCTTATCCTCGAGCCTTGATAAGTGGTGACTCCTTTGCAAAAAAAAAAACTATCTATATATATAAAAGCGAAAATGTTTGTGTGTGTGCGTTTTCGTGTATGTCTAAGAAAGGCTTTTTTTCCGAGAACCGATCGGTCGCCACACAAGTTCTTAAAACTTTTTATATTGCACCTAAATGATAATATCTACGAGTTAACAACTGGGGTCGCCTGTCTATTTAATTTGCCCGACGTTGAAAAGATAAATATTCAACAATTTTCGATCGCCGCATGTGTGTTAAGCTTTTTCGTAAAAAAGAAGAAGCGAACAGATAAAACACTGTCCCGCACTCAAAGTTGACGTCATTAACTCGTCAAAAACGGGCACCTGCCAAGTTGCACGTTTTTTTTACATACTTTATTATTTTCAAACTGCGCGACAAGGCTTCGTTACTTCGTTACTTTTTAAAATAACCAACGATTTTTGTTTTCATTTGCCCCAAACACAGGAACACCCGGGCAACGCCGAGTACCTCCTGCTAGTCATACATAAAGAGCGCTTTGAAACTAGACTTAACCCGGATGAAGCAAATTGAGGACAAGCGGGTATCATTGTTGATCCCGCCGTATGGCGGAGTTAACGTATGAGGAAAAGATAAAATAATATTTGATTTTGATAATAAAAGACTCAGCTACTCTATTTATTCTTATGGCCTTTGGGTAAAGGCCAAAGTGTAGTATCTGTTCCGGCAGATACTGCAAGCTATGACTAGCAAAGACCAGATGTGGGGGCAACCCCACATGCCTGACCTTTAACCAGCTCCCATTTCCCACCTCTCGGGAGCTGGTCCCCTTTTTCCCTTCCCCCTCCCTTCACTCCTCACATTAAAAATTGGCCTTGTGCCTAATTTGCTCGGTGGGGGAGCAAATAAATACCATCTGTTCCGACAGATACTGCAAGCAAAGACCAGATGTGGGGGCAACCCCACGTACCTGACATTTAACCAGCTCCCATTTCCCACCTCTCGGGAGCTGCTCCCCCCTTTTTCCCTTCTCCCTCCCTTCACTCCTCACATTAAAAATCGGCCTTGTTCCTAATTTGCTCGGTGGGGGAGCAAATAAATACCATCTGTTCCGACAGATACTGCAAGCTATGACTAGCTATGACTAGCAAAGACCAGATGTGGGGGCAACCCCACATGCCTGACCATTAACCAGCTCCCATTTCCCACCTCTCGGGAGCTGGTCCCCTTTCTCCCTTCCCCCTCCCTTCACTCCTCACATTAAAAATTGGCCTTGTGCCTAATTTGCTCTGTGGGGGAGCAAATAAATACCATCTGTTCCGGCAGATACTGCAAGCTATGACTAGCAAAGACCAGATGTGGGGGCAACCCCACATGTCTGACCTTTAACCAGCTCCCATTTCCCACCTCTCGGGAGCTGGTCCCCTTTTCCCCTTCCCCCACCCTGCACTGCTCACATTAAAAATCGGCCTTGAGCCTAATTTGCTCGGTGGGGGAGCAAATAAATACCATCTGTTCTTCAGATGCTGCACTTCATTTTCTTGTTCTCTTTCGGTGGAGGAGAAATCCTTCACGACTGAGACAATTTTTATTTTTTTACCTTTTCTCCACGTTAAAAAACCACCCTGGTGTCTAACTCTGTCCCGTGGGGAGGCATAGTAAATAGGTACTCTATTTATTCTTATGGCCTTTTGGTCAAGATCAAAGTGAAGCATCTGTGCTCTTCCTTGGCACAGCTTTTCTTTGCCTTTTTGCCAAGATCAAAGTGTAGTATCTGTTCCGGCAGATGCTGCACTTAAGATAGTTTGTACCAGTCAATGGAGGGGAAACCCTCTATACTGGGACAATTATTATTTTTGGTAACCAGAGTGCCCCCTTTTTGCCTACTTTTAGGGGAGCTGGTTTTTTACCTCACATTAAAAACGGCCTTGTGCCTAATTTGCTCAGTGGGGGAGCAAATAAATACCATCTGTTCTTTAGATGCTGCACTTAAGATAATTTGTACCAGTCAATACAGGGGAAACCCTCTATACTGGGACAATTATTATTTTTGGTAACCAGAGTGCCCCCTTTTTGCCTACTTTAAGGGGAGCTGGTTTTACCTCACATTAAAAACGGCCTTGTGCCTAATTTGCTCAGTGGGGGAGCAAATAAACACCATCCTTTTCTTGGCCCTCGGGACAAGATCAAAGTGTAGTATCTGTTCCGGCAGATACTGCGCTATGACTAGCTATGACTAGCAAAGACCAGATGTGGGGGCAACCCCACATGCCTGACCTTTAACCAGCTCCCATTTCCCACCTCTCGGGAGCTGGTCCCCTTTTCCCTTCCCCCTCCCTTCACTCCTCACATTAAAAATTGGCCTTGTGCCTAATTTGCTCGGTGGGGGAGCAAATAAATACCATCTGTTCTGGCAGATACTGCAAGCTATGACTAGCTAGGACTAGCTATGACTAGCAAAGACCAGATGTGGGGGCAACCCCACATGCCTGACCTTTAACCAGCTCCCATTTCCCACCTCTCGGGAGCTGGTCCCCTTTTTCCCTTCCCCCTCCCTTCACTCCTCACATTAAAAATCGGCCTTGTGCCTAATTTGCTCGGTGGGGGAGCAAATAAATACCATCTGTTCTGGCAGATGCTGCACTTAAGATAATTTGTACCAGTCAATGGAGGTGAAACCCTCTATACTGGGACAAGTATTATTTTTGGTAACCAGAGTGCCCCCTTTTTGCCTACTTTTAGGGGAGCTGGTTTTTACCTCACATTAAAAACGGCCTTGTGCCTAATTTGCTCAGTGGGGGAGCAAATAAACACCATCTGTTCCGGCAGATGCTGCACTTAAGATAATTTGTACCAGTCAATGGAGGGGAAACCCTCTATACTGGGACAATTATTATTTTTGGTAACCAGAGTGCCCCCTTTTTGCCTACTTTTAGGGGAGCTGGTTTTTACCTCACATTAAAAACGGCCTTGTGCCTAATTTGCTCAGTGGGGGAGCAAATAAACACCATCTGTTCCGGCAGATGCTGCACTTAAGATAATTTGTACCAGTCAATGGAGGGGAAACCCTCTATACTGGGACAATTATTATTTTTGGTAACCAGAGTGCCCCCTTTTTGCCTACTTTTAGGGGAGCTGGTTTTTACCTCACATTAAAAACGGCCTTGTGCCTAATTTGCTCAGTGGGGGAGCAAATAAACACCATCTGTTCCGGCAGATGCTGCACTTAAGATAATTTGTACCAGTCAATGGAGGGGAAACCCTCTATACTGGGACAATTATTATTTTTGGTAACCAGAGTGCCCCCTTTTTGCCTACTTTTAGGGGAGCTGGTTTTTACCTCACATTAAAAACGGCCTTGTGCCTAATTTGCTCAGTGGGGGAGCAAATAAATACCATCTGTTCCGGCAGATACTACACTTAAGATAATTTGTACCAGTCAATGGAGGGGAAACCCTCTATACTGGGACAATTATTATTTTTGGTAACCAGAGTGCCCCCTTTTTGCCTACTTTCAGGGGAGCTGGTTTTTACCTCACATTAAAAACGGCCTTGTGCCTAATTTGCTCAGTGGGGGAGCAAATAAATACCATCTGTTCCGGCAGATACTGCAAGCTATGAATAGCTATGACTAGCAAAGACCAGATGTGGGGGCAACCCCACATGCCTGACCTTTAACCAGCTCCCATTTCCCACCTCTCGGGAGCTGGTCCCCTTTTCCCTTCCCCCTCCCTTCACTCCTCACATTAAAAATTGGCCTTGTGCCTAATTTGCTCAGTGGGGGAGCAAATAAATACCATCTGTTCCGGCAGATGCTGCATTTAAGATAATTTGTTCCAGTCAATCCAGGGGAAACCCTCTATACTGGGACAATTAATATTTTTGGTAACCAGAGTGCCCCCTTTTTTCCTACTTTTAGGGGAGCTGGTTTTTTCCTCACATTAAAAACGGCCTTGTGCCTAATTTGCTCAGTGGGGGAGCAAATAAATACCATCTGTTCCGGCAGATGCTGCAAGCTATGACTAGCTATGACTAGCAAAAACCAGATGTAGGGGCAACCCCACATGCCTGACCATTAACCAGCTCCCATTTCCCACCTCTCGGGAGCTGGTCCCCTTTCTCCCTTCCCCCTCCCTTCACTCCTCACATTAAAAATCGGCCTTGTGACTAATTTGCTCGGTGGGGAAGCAAATAAATACCATCTGTTCCGGCAGATACTGCAAGCTATGACTAGCTATGACTAGCAAAGACCAGATGTAAGGGCAACCCAAATTGCCTGACCGTTAACCAGTTCCCATTTCCCACCTCTCCGGAGCTGGTCCCATTTTTCCCCTCCCCCTCCCTTCACTCCTCACATTAAAAATTGGCCTTGTGCCCAATTTGCTCTGTGGGGGAGCAAATAAATACCATCTGTTCCGGCAGATACTGCAAGCTATGACTAGCAAAGACCAGATGTGGGGGCAACCCCACATGCCTGACCTTTAACCAGCTCCCATTTTTCACCTCTCGGGAGCTGGTCCCCTTTTTCCCTTTCCTCTCCCTTCACTCCTCACATTAAAAATCGGCCTTGTGCCTAATTTGCTCGGTGGGGGAGCAAATAAATACCATCTGTTCCGACAGATACTGCAAGCAAAGACCATATGTGGGGGCAACTCCACATATAAGACCTTGGTCAATGTAGGGGCAACCCTTCATACCATCTGTTCCGGCAGATGCTGCAGGCTATGACTAGCTATGACAAGCAAAAACCAGATGTGGGGGCAACCCCACAAGCCTGACCTTAAACCAGCTCCCATTTCCCACCTCTCGGGAGCTGGTCCCCTTTTTCCCTTCCCCCTCCCTTCACTCCTCACATTAAAAATCGGCCTTGTGCCTAATTTGCTCGGTGGGGGAGCAAATAAATACCATCTGTTCTGGCAGATGCTGCACTTAAGATAATTTGTACCAGTCAATGGAGGTGAAACCCTCTATACTGGGACAAGTATTATTTTTGGTAACCAGAGTGCCCCCTTTTTGCCTACTTTTAGGGGAGCTGGTTTTTACCTCACATTAAAAACGGCCTTGTGCCTAATTTGCTCAGTGGGGGAGCAAATAAACACCATCTGTTCCGGCAGATGCTGCACTTAAGATAATTTGTACCAGTCAATGGAGGGGAAACCCTCTATACTGGGACAATTATTATTTTTGGTAACCAGAGTGCCCCCTTTTTGCCTACTTTTAGGGGAGCTGGTTTTTACCTCACATTAAAAACGGCCTTGTGCCTAATTTGCTCAGTGGGGGAGCAAATAAACACCATCTGTTCCGGCAGATGCTGCACTTAAGATAATTTGTACCAGTCAATGGAGGGGAAACCCTCTATACTGGGACAATTATTATTTTTGGTAACCAGAGTGCCCCCTTTTTGCCTACTTTCAGGGGAGCTGGTTTTTACCTCACATTAAAAACGGCCTTGTGCCTAATTTGCTCAGTGGGGGAGCAAATAAATACCATCTGTTCCGGCAGATACTGCAAGCTATGAATAGCTATGACTAGCAAAGACCAGATGTGGGGGCAACCCCACATGCCTGACCTTTAACCAGCTCCCATTTCCCACCTCTCGGGAGCTGGTCCCCTTTTCCCTTCCCCCTCCCTTCACTCCTCACATTAAAAATTGGCCTTGTGCCTAATTTGCTCAGTGGGGGAGCAAATAAATACCATCTGTTCCGGCAGATGCTGCATTTAAGATAATTTGTACCAGTCAATCCAGGGGAAACCCTCTATACTGGGACAATTAATATTTTTGGTAACCAGAGTGCCCCCTTTTTTCCTACTTTTAGGGAGCTGGTTTTTACCTCACATTAAAAACGGCCTTGTGCCTAATTTGCTCAGTGGGGGAGCAAATAAATACCATCTGTTCCGGCAGATGCTGCAAGCTATGACTAGCTATGACTAGCAAAAACCAGATGTAGGGGCAACCCCACATGCCTGACCATTAACCAGCTCCCATTTCCCACCTCTCGGGAGCTGGTCCCCTTTCTCCCTTCCCCCTCCCTTCACTCCTCACATTAAAAATCGGCCTTGTGACTAATTTGCTCGGTGGGGAAGCAAATAAATACCATCTGTTCCGGCAGATACTGCAAGCTATGACTAGCTATGACTAGCAAAGACCAGATGTAAGGGCAACCCAAATTGCCTGACCGTTAACCAGTTCCCATTTCCCACCTCTCCGGAGCTGGTCCCATTTTTCCCCTCCCCCTCCCTTCACTCCTCACATTAAAAATCGGCCTTGTGCCTTATTTGCTCGGTGGGGGAGCAAATAAATACCATCTGTTCTTCAGATGCTGCACTTCTATTTCTTGTTCTCTTTCGGTGGAGGAGAAATCCATCACGACTGAGACAATTTTTATTTTTGTACCTTTTCTCCACGTTAAAAAACGACCCTGGTGTCTAACTCTGTCCCGTGGGGAGGCATAGTAAATAGGTACTCTATTTATTCTTATGGCCTTTTGGTCAAGATCAAAGTGTAGTATCTTTTCCGGCAGATACTTCAAGCTATGACTAGCTATGACTAGCAAAGACCAGATGTGGGGGCAACCCCACATGCCTGACCTTTAACCAGCTCCCATTTCCCACCTCTCGGGAGCTTGTCCCCTTTTTCCCTTCCCCCTCCCTTCACTCCTCACATTAAAAATCGGCCTTGTGCCTAATTTGCTCGGTGGGGGAGCAAATAAATACCATCTGTTCCGGCAGATACTGCAAGCTATGACTAGCAAAGACCAGATGTGGGGCCAACCCCACATGTCTGACCTTTAACCAGCTCCCATTTCCCACCTCTCGGGAGCTTGTCCCCTTTTTCCCTCCCCCCTCCCTTCACTCCTCACATTAAAAATTGGCCTTGTGCCTAATTTGCTCAGTGGGGGAGCAAATAAATACCATCTGTTCCGACAGATACTGCAAGCTATGACTAAGTATGACTAGCAAAGACCAGATGTGGGGGCAACCCCACATGCCTGACCTTTAACCAGCTTCCATTTTTCACCTCTCGGGAGCTGGTCCCCTTTTTCCCTTTCCTCTCCCTTCACTCCTCACATTAAAAATCGGCCTTGTGCCTAATTTGCTCGGTGGGGGAGCAAATAAATACCATCTGTTCCGACAGATACTGCAAGCAAAGACCATATGTGGGGGCAACTCACCATATAAGACCTTGGTCAATGTAGGGGCAACCCTTCATACCAATTGTCACTATCCAGCTCCCCTACTCCCCGGGGAGCTGGTCCCCATTTCCCCTTCACTCCTCACATTAAAAAGCGGCCTTGTGCCTTATTTTCTCGGTGGGGGAGCAAATAAATACCATCTGTTCCGACAGATACTGCAAGCTATGACTAGCTAGGACTAGCTATGACTAGCAAAGACCAGATGTGGGGCCAACCCCACATACCTGATCTTTAACCAGCTCCCATTTCCCACCTCTCGGGAGCTGGTCCCCTTATTCCCTTCCCCCTCCCTTCACTCCTCACATTAAAAATCGGCCTTGTGCCTAATTTGCTCGGTGGGGGAGCAAATAAATACCATCTGTTCCGACAGATACTGCAAGCTATGACTAGCTATGACTAGCAAAGACCAGATGTGGGGGCAACCCCACATGTCTGACCTTTAACCAGCTCCCCTTTCCCACCTCTCGGGAGCTGGTCCCCTTTTTCCCTTCCCCCTCCCTTCACTCCTCACATTAAAAATCGGCCTTGTGCATAATTTGCTCGGTGGGGGAGCAAATAAATACCATCTGTTCCGGCAGATACTGCAAGCTATGACTAGCTATGACTAGCAAAGACCAGATGTGGGGGCAACCCCACATGCCTGACCTTTAACCAGCTCCCATTTCCCACCTCTCGGGAGCTGGTCCCCCCTTTTTCCCTTCCCCCTCCCTGCACTCCTCACATTAAAAATCGGCCTTGTGCCTAATTTGCTCGGTGGGGGAGCAAATAAATACCATCTGTTCCGGTAGATACTGCAAGCTATGACTAGCTATGACTAGCAAAGACCAGATGTGGGGGCAACCCCACATGCCTGACCTTTAACCAGCTCCCATTTCCCACCTCTCGGGAGCTGGTCCCCCCTTTTTCCCTTCCCCCTCCCTGCACTCCTCACATTAAAAATCGGCCTTGTGCCTAATTTGCTCGGTGGGGGAGCAAATAAATACCATCTGTTCCGGTAGATACTGCAAGCTATGACTAGCTATGACTAGCAAAGACCAGATGTGGGGGCAACCCCACATGCCTGACCTTTAACCAGCTCCCATTTCCCACCTCTCGGGAGCTGGTCCCCTTTTCCCTTTCCCCCTCCCTTCAACCCTCACATTAAAAATCGGCCTTGTGCCTAATTTGCTCGGTGGGGGAGCAAATAAATACCATCTGTTCCGACAGATACTGCAAGCTATGACTAGCTATGACTAGCAAAGACCAGATGTGGGGGCAACCCCACATGCCTGACCATTAACCAGCTCCCATTTTCCACCTCTCGGGAGCTGGTCCCCTTTTTCCCTCCCCCCTCCCTTCACTCCTCACATTAAAAATCGGCCTTGTGCCTTATTTGCTCGGTGGGGGAGCAAATAAATACCATCTGTTCTTCAGATGCTGCACTTCTATTTCTTGTTCTCTTTCGGTGGAGGAGAAATCCATCACGACTGAGACAATTTTTATTTTTGTACCTTTTCTCCACGTTAAAAAACGACCCTGGTGTCTAACTCTGTCCCGTGGGGAGGCATAGTAAATAGGTACTCTATTTATTCTTATGGCCTTTTGGTCAAGATCAAAGTGTAGTATCTTTTCCGGCAGATACTTCAAGCTATGACTAGCTATGACTAGCAAAGACCAGATGTGGGGGCAACCCCACATGCCTGACCTTTAACCAGCTCCCATTTCCCACCTCTCGGGAGCTTGTCCCCTTTTTCCCTTCCCCCTCCCTTCACTCCTCACATTAAAAATCGGCCTTGTGCCTAATTTGCTCGGTGGGGGAGCAAATAAATACCATCTGTTCCGGCAGATACTGCAAGCTATGACTAGCAAAGACCAGATGTGGGGCCAACCCCACATGTCTGACCTTTAACCAGCTCCCATTTCCCACCTCTCGGGAGCTTGTCCCCTTTTTCCCTCCCCCCTCCCTTCACTCCTCACATTAAAAATTGGCCTTGTGCCTAATTTGCTCAGTGGGGGAGCAAATAAATACCATCTGTTCCGACAGATACTGCAAGCTATGACTAAGTATGACTAGCAAAGACCAGATGTGGGGGCAACCCCACATGCCTGACCTTTAACCAGCTTCCATTTTTCACCTCTCGGGAGCTGGTCCCCTTTTTCCCTTTCCTCTCCCTTCACTCCTCACATTAAAAATCGGCCTTGTGCCTAATTTGCTCGGTGGGGGAGCAAATAAATACCATCTGTTCCGACAGATACTGCAAGCAAAGACCATATGTGGGGGCAACTCCACATATAAGACCTTGGTCAATGTAGGGGCAACCCTTCATACCAATTGTCACTATCCAGCTCCCCTACTCCCCGGGGAGCTGGTCCCCATTTCCCCTTCACTCCTCACATTAAAAAGCGGCCTTGTGCCTTATTTTCTCGGTGGGGGAGCAAATAAATACCATCTGTTCCGACAGATACTGCAAGCTATGACTAGCTAGGACTAGCTATGACTAGCAAAGACCAGATGTGGGGCCAACCCCACATACCTGATCTTTAACCAGCTCCCATTTCCCACCTCTCGGGAGCTGGTCCCCTTATTCCCTTCCCCCTCCCTTCACTCCTCACATTAAAAATCGGCCTTGTGCCTAATTTGCTCGGTGGGGGAGCAAATAAATACCATCTGTTCCGACAGATACTGCAAGCTATGACTAGCTATGACTAGCAAAGACCAGATGTGGGGGCAACCCCACATGTCTGACCTTTAACCAGCTCCCATTTCCCACCTCTCGGGAGCTGGTCCCCTTTTCCAATTTCCCCTCCCTTCACTCCTCACATTAAAAATCGGCCTTGTTCCTAATTTGCTGGGTGGGGGGAGCAAATAAATACCATCTGCTCCGGCAGATACTGCAAGCGAAGACCATATGTGGGGGCAACTCCACATATAAGAACTTGGTCAATGTAGGGACAACCCTTCATACCAATTGTCACTATCCAGCTCCCCTACTCCCCGGGGAGTTGGTCCCCATTTCCCCTTCACTCCTCACTTTAAAAATCGGCCTTGTGCCTAATTTGCTCAATGGGGGAGAAAAGAAATACCATCTGTTCCGGCAGATACTGCAAGCTATGACTAGCTATGACTAGCAAAGACCAGATGTGGGGGCAGCCCCACATGCCTAACCTTTACCAGCTCCCACTTCCCACCTCTCGGGAGCTGGCCCCCTTTTTCCCTTCCCCCTCCCTTCACTCCTCACATTAAAAATCGGCCTTGTGCCTAATTTGCTCGGTGGGGGAGCAAATAAATACCATCTGTTCCGGCAGATACTGCAAGCTCTGACTAGTTATGACTAGCTATGACTAGCAAAGACCAGATGTGGGGGAAACCCTACATGCCTGACCTTTAACCAGCTCCCATTTCCCACCCCTCGGGAGCTGATCCGCTTTTTCACTTCCCCCTCCCTTCACTCCTCACATTAAAAATTGGCCTTGTGCCTAATTTGCTCGGTGGGGGAGCAAATAAATACCATCTGTTCTTCAGATGCTGCACTTCATTTTCTTGTTCTCTTTCGGTGTAGGAGAAATCCTTCACGACTGAGACAATTTTTATTTTTGTACCTTTTCTCCACGTTAAAAAACGACCCTGGTGTCTAACTCTGTCCCGTGGGGAGGCATAGTAAATAGGTACTCTATTTATTCTTTTCTTTATTGACACGAACTGCTCATAAAAAGCAGACATCAAATGAGGTTTGTTTAGTTGTTTTACGACATGTCCACCCTTTTCAGATTATTTACCGCCGAATTCAGTAATTTATAAAAAAAAAAAAATTATGCTGCACATTCCTTATATCTTCAAATAATTTATTAATGGTGCTTTGTTTGCTTGTTTTGTTTTACGGCATATCAACCCTTTCCATTATGTAATGCTGAATCCAATAATTAAACAAAACATTTTTTTTAATGCTTCACGTCTTTATATAGTGCATTTACTGTGGTTTTGTTTTACGGCATATCAACCCTTTTCATTATTGTTCATGCTGAATCCAGTAATTTTGGAATATGTTTTTATCATTAAATTATTTATTCATGGCATTTGGTTTAATTGTTTTGCAGAGAAAAAAAAAATTATTGCTTTTTATCTTGTCTTTGCAGAACATGATTGAGTTTTACATAGAGAAAATGAAAAATAATAAGACCAACGTTTTGTTCATTTTTGTTCATTTTAGGTCAGGTAGCTTCGGACAACCTGATTTAATAATTTTCAAAAAGGGAGATAGCAACTTTTTATAAACCGTAACGGGCTATCGTATCTTGAAACACATCTCACGTAAAACAACACTTATAGATATAATTAATACTTATAATTTTCATGCCTTTTTTTTGTATCGATAGTTTAAAGCATTCTTTATGTACTGGTACATGGAAAGTTTATATATACTCCAATTTTTAATTTATTTTTAAAGATTTAAAAGTACGCATATTTGTAGCAAATAAAGGATACCATAATGTTTGGACAGCCTGATCTGGTAGCACCATAAATCATAAGAATGAAAATTATAGACATTCCGAAAATAATGCATTCTACTATATTTCATTTCTCTGTTGCAGATATTGACAGTGTGATTCTCTAAGAAGGCAACCCCTGTAATCGACGTGCGTCAAAAGCAAAGTTTCGTCATTAAATTTATCCAAGCAGAAAAAAAAAATGAGCTCACCCGTATTCACCGGCGCCTGTTGAACGTTTAAAAAAAAACAATGCAATAGATGTCAGCACAGTTAGGTGATGGGTTCATTGATTTCAAAATAACAACAACGATGTGACTGACAAAGCGTACTTGGGACTGTGCATTGATAATGGTGGTGACTATGTAGAAAAATAAATTCTGGAGCAAAAAAGGTCGCTCGTTTTGATGGTACCACTCCGGTCTTCGTAACTCTTCAACGTTTTAGTTGTTGAGTTAAAAATAGGAGATTTTACTTTTGGAACGACTCTCGTAAGGTATGAGTCATAACATATACACACAATTCTAAATTTAGAAAGAGATTAAAAACACTTTCCTTACTAGGGAATAGTAGTACTCTCAAACAAAGGTCTAACTGCTCTCTATTTTACACCTCTTATGTTTTTGTTTGTGCTTCCTTGTGGCATTTGATTAGCATACGAATATAACGCATGCGCACAGCAGTATACGGAAGCTCACAGTATAAATGGTGGAGTCCCTCAGGGGTACATCCTGGGCCCAACTCTTTTCCTGATCTACATTAATGATCTTCCAAATCACATCCTTACATCATTCGTAGACATTTTTGCTGACGACACTACCATCTATGGTAGCACATCTAAGACAATAAACGCTGTACAATGGGGAAAGGAGTGGCTGGTTACTTTTAATGTATCTAAAACCAAGGTTCTATCTTTACATCATCAACGTCCTGATCCCCATCTTGCATCAATTAAAATGAATGGCTCTGGTCTTGGGGAGGCCTCAAGTTTTGACAGGCTTCTGGGCTTGTACCTTTACTCCTGATCTTAAATGGAATACGTACATCAAATCTGTTGCCAAGGCCGCTGGAAAAATGGTAAGATCCTTCTATCGATCCAGTAGATATCTCACTGCTGATGCAATACTCTATCTATATAAGAGCCAGATACGTCCAAGGATGGAATACTGTTACCACATATGAGCAGGAGCTGCTAGAAAAGACTTGTCCTGCCTTGATAGGGTTCAAAATAGACTTCGTGGCCTTGTGGGAGATGTCCTTTTCGCTTCGCTGCAACCTCTGTCTCACAGAAAAGATGTTGCGAGTTTGTCTCTGCTTTATCGTTATTTTCATGGAAAGTGTTGGACTGAGCTTCAATCTATGGTCCCCCCTCGCCAAACTTTCACAAGAAACACTAGACTAGCTGAAAACATTATCAATAATTTTCCCCACTCTTTAGCTGTGCCAAAACCTAAACATAGATTCCATGATCAGAGCTTCTTTCTTAGAACTGCGCGCCTGTGGAATTGTCTTCCGTTTTCCTGCTTTCCAGCTGTCTATAATATGGTTGTCTTTAAGTCCAACGTGAACAAATTTCTGATGAGCCGTTCCACTTAAGTTAACAAATTTACCGAACTTCCATTACTATCGTTTACTATATTGTCCTTTTTTCTACTGTACACCCTTTAACCCTTATCCTTGAGTGGCCTATCTGCCTTGGTAAGTAGTGACGTCTATGGGGAAAAATAAATAAATAATCACCACTTAAAAGAAAAAAAAAACGTTAGAAACGGGTTCAAAGTTTCGAGAGTTTGTAACCGCGTTCCTCAGGAACTAATTATTATATTCGTTTGTTGTTTATTTTAAAATGAAGAAACTGGCATGGTCTATCCTTCTCTTGAGGGTAGATGGGACTCTCTTAAGCCGTGGTAGACAACCCATCTAGTGATGGTGTCACGATAAAAAATACCTTTGATAACCCTGGCGAAGCATCAAGTATTCGGCTACCGACAAGATTTCAATTACACTACAAATTTGTGTAGTGAGTTCAATCTCGGCTGCGGTCGCGCTGGACTACTATTCCAATATCATCATCATCATCATCATAATCATAAGAAGAAGAAGAAGAAGAAGAATGAAAGGATGCTATTTCGTGTTTGAATCAACAAATCTGTTGCCAAGGTCACTGGAAAAACGTTTCTTTTTAAGTTTAATTTTTTTTATTTCCATACTTTGTGGACCAGGCGCATACGCAGACCCCACAATTTTAATGAATCATCATTATACCAGACCAAACATACCTATTCCTGGGTCTCGATACATCTTCTATCATTATATATGATCAGTTTTCTATAATAGTCAACCATATAGGAGCCCATTCGTGACCACACACACACACACACACACACACACACACACACACAAACGCACACACACACAAACGCACACACACACGTTCAGCTTTATATATATATATATATATATATATATATATATATATATATAGAGAGAGAGAGAGAGAGAGAGAGATAGACAGATAGATAGATAGACTTGCAACATCTCCTTCGTGAGAAAGAGGAAGTAGCAAAGCAAAAAGACCTTCGCCCACTAGCTTTTGAAGAGGTTGTGCCTATTGTACAAACAAAGGAGTGATCTTAGCACCTTCTGGCGCTAATATAGTTAGAAAATTAATTAATATACTCACTAATCCCTAGCTGGGTATAACTTACGAGGGGCGTGCAATAAGTAATGCCCCTGACCCACTTCCAGTTATCTGGTCTAGCTGAAATTTTGCATGTGCAATGATTTATATCTCTACAGGTTATGTGGCAAATTACAGCTCTGAACTAATTGTGGTTTCTGTTTTACAGGTGTTTGAACTGAATCAGGTGTGAAATGGACCCGAATGTCGAGCAGTGATCCGGTTTTTGTATTTGAAAGGACGCACACCATAGGAGACTGTTGATGAAATGAAAGAAACTTATGATGATAATGCCCCATCATATGACCTTGTAAAACGCTGGCATCGTGAATTCAAATCCTGGTCATCCTCCTTCTGCCATTGATGAGGCATCTGTCTGTCAAATTGAGGCTGCCATTTGGAAAGATCGGCGCATTACTATTCGCCAAATAGCCCAAGATGTCAAGATTAGTACAGTGTCTGTGGAAACTATCATTCACGACCATTTGCATATGCATAAGGTGTCTGCCAGATGGATTCCCAGGTTGCTCACACCATTCCAGAAGCGAGAACGGTCGAGTGCTCGAGGATGAATTTGGAGATGTGCCAAGAAAATGAGTCAAAGTTTTTCAAAAGACTGGTTTCACAGGATGAAACTTGGGTCAATCATTATGAACCAGAGACCAAAACCCAGTCAATGCAGTGGAAGCACTTGGATCCACCACCTCCAAAGAAGGTAAGGGTTCAGCCCTCCTCTGGCAAGGTCATGCTCCCAGACTTTTGGGACCAGGACGGAGTAGTGATGACAGATTTCCTGGCAAAGGGTACCACAATTACAGGAGCCTATTATGCATCACTTTTGAGGAAATTAAGGGAAGCTATCAAAATCAAGAGGCAGGGCAAGATCAGCAAAGGTACTCTCTCCTGCAGGATAACGCTCCGGTCCACAACTCGCATGTCGCCAGATCAGAAGCACGGTCGTGTGGTTATGAAATCCTCCTCCATCCTTCCTACTCTCCTGAACTTGCACCCTCTGACTTCCACCTCTTCCCAGCCATGCAGTTGTTTTTGAAAGGAAAGCGTTTCTCAAATGATGCAGCCGTGATTTCTGAAGTCACGTTGTGGTTAGAGGACTAACCTGGGGTGTTCTACAAAACCGGTCTCCCGAGCTGCATCAAACGATGGAAGAAATACATAACTCTGGGTGGTTCCTATGTAGAGAAAGACTAATAACTGTGCCAAGTTTCGTTGATCTACTGCTATGGGAAGTGGGTCAGGGGCATTACTTATTGCACGCCCCTCGTATACTGATTCACGGGTTATATATATATATGTGTGTGTATGTATATGTGTATATATATATGTATATATATGTGTATACACACACATACACACACGCATATATATATATATATATATATATATATATATATATATATATATATATATATATATATTGAATGTGGCAAACGACCCAATCACAAACCTCGGAAAAGGTACAAAGATATAGTTAAGGGAAACCTGCGGGCGCTTGGCATAGAAATAACAAGGTGGGAAGAGATAGCTGAAGATCGGGAAAGTTAGAGGCGCTACGTCTACGCGGGATGTGAGAATTTTGAGGTTCTGAGAGTTGAGCACGCCACTATAAAGCGAGCCTTACGAAAGCGAGAGGATACAGAGGACTTTGATCTCGACCCCGCGTACTCGTGCGGTATATGCGGCAGGATGTGCCTGTCAAAGGCAGGCCTCAAGAGTCATGGGACTACGCACGCGGGACATGAACTGGGAGCACGGGAGGGAGGGGGGCGGTCACCAACAAGGTTATCCTGCAGAATATGCGGCAAACTGTGCAGGCCGGGTGGGGCTATGTGGAATCATATGCGGACTCACTCACACGCCATCGTATCGTGAGGGTTGGCCGTCTTCTGTAAAGAAGTGGCAGTCACCATATATATATATATACATGGCTTTCATAGACATGTAGTTTCTCCCAATACTTGTGTTAATTGCCGGTGGCCTGCATGAAAGATATTAGCTTGCAGAAACACAGGTAACTTTGTGACTGGGCTCGAATCTACACTGATGGATACATAGGAATTAAACACGAGTGTATAAAACATTTTTTATCTTTATTTGAAAACTATTATATATCTATATTATAAAGTATGATATCTACCGTTTTATTATTGATCCGTTGTATATTGCTGTCGTGCTGTAGAGAAGTCTGTGAAATATTTCTATTCTATGGACATCCAGTACCAATGCAGACCCAATGATATTATTGCACTCGTGTTTGGACAAAACAGATACTATACTTTGATCTTTGTTCGAAAGCAATGGAAATCGATATTAATTGAAATTTAGCTACGGACATGAGCAATAATTTTCCTTTCTCTATTTGTATTTCTAAAAGTAAATGGAAATTTTCACACGCAATTTTTAATTAGAAGAACTTCCCATCCGTGGAACACAATACTACAGAGCTGCTTCTAAGCACACTATAACATGGTCGTTTTAAAGTTCAATGTAAACAAACTTCATCGAACCGCCCTCTAAAATAATCAATCTCAATCTTCATATCTCACTGTCCATCTCACAAACTCATAAACTATCGTCCTCTAGTAGCCTATGAGCCTTGATAAGCGATGTTTTCTAGTACATAAAATGCTTCACGTTCGCTATAAGAGTAACATCAGATTATTAAAAAAAATTGGATTACATCATCAGTGATCGGGCGACCCCATTTTTTTAAAAACGGAGAAGGGTGGTAACGTTCGTGCGAATATAAAATTGGCTTAGCGTAATTCTATATAGAATATTATATGCGTGTTTGATTTTTCTTTTTTGATTTTATAATGATTCATTCTGATTGGTCAATTGGTTGATGACGTCAGGACATATGCATCGATATGTTACTATAGCGACCTGGTTACGCGAGACTCGGTCTGTTCCCTGAACGGAACAGGAACTCATTTTAAAAATAGGACCCGTACGACGTCCTGTGGACAACATTCATTATACCATGACCCAAATAATGATTTTTGCTACTTGTTATTTGTTGATTGTTAATGTTTAAATGGGATTATCTTCCCTCGTGGCTTTCCTAATGGACAAGCTGTCCGTTACGGAAAGGTCATTGCGTACTCCGATCTTCCGTCTTCTAATGATATTCCCTCTATATCTATTTTGCAGCCTTTCATTAACCTATCTATCTATCTATCTATCTATCTATCTATCTATGTGTTTCAGTCTCACTTCTTTTCAATTATAATTAATTTAATATTGAAACCACACATACACACGCACACGCACACACACACACACACACGCGTGCACACACACATATATACATACATACACATTAGTGATGGGACGATTCCAATATTTTTCCCGATTCCAATACAATTACCGATTCTGTACTAAATTCCCGAATCTGATGCAATTACCGATTCCGATTCCGGTTCTTTATAAATCTCTTAATATTTAACCATAAAAGTGTTATTTTGTCCCGATTACCGTAAAAACGCGTCTTAAATGTGCCTATATTTTCTTAAACGTAAAAAAACGCACTTGCCTGGGGAGGTGGTGATATAGAGATTATGGAAGTTTATATCAATAAATATTTATTATTTTATTATTATTACAAGCAGTGGAAGATGTTTCCTAAACCAAAATCAAATAAAAAAAGATCATTAAAAGAATCGGTTTTGGCATCGGAAAATAGGCTCAAATTTTTCCGATTCCGATACCGATTTTGATACGCCATAAAGCTTCAATTTTCTCTTTGAATGTTACATATTACATCGTTATGCACTTTTCCCTTTGAGAACTTTTTGGTTTTTCTGCTAAGGCCATGGAAGAAATATTCAACTACTGACGTATACATATGGATTGTTTCAGTTGAAAAAAATTGATCTATAAAACGCTCTTACGTAATGATAATAGTGGGGAAGTGCCACATATATATATATATACTGCAAATATAATGCCGTTTCTTGACGCTCAACTTCAAAAGATCATATATCCTTTCATAATAAACTTTATTAATCGAAATAAGAACCATTGGAATCGACACATGTTTGTCAACGCATTTTTCGCGAAGGAAGTTGTCGAGATTTTTGAAAAAGTAATGGTCGGCGGGCGAGGGGTCTGGTGAATATGGCGGATAAGGCAGTCTCGGAGCCCAATTTGTTCAGCTTCTGCAGGGTCAGTTGAGCAACATGCAGGGGAGCGTTGCCATAGAGGAGAATTGGTCCCTTCATATTGACCAATATAAGGCACATACATTGGAGCTTCAAGCGCATTTCGTCAATTTGTCGGCAGTACTTCTCTGCCGTAATCGTTTCGCCCGGATTCAAGAAGCTGTGATGGATGAGACTGGCCGCAAACCACCAAACAGTCAGCATAACCTTTTTTGATACAATTTCGGCTTCAGAAAGTGTGTGTGTACCTGTAAATCTGCAAGCTCCCATGCCCGTTTCTCACGGTCGGAAAAGATCAACCCCATGATCTCTCGGTCTGATATTGTATTCAGAGGCCAGACGCCCCTGAGTTGGGGCTCGCTGGCCCCGGAAACGAAATTATAAATCGTTATGTCTCTCAAAATGATATCAAATTGTCACTTTCACTAAACAATTAGATTTATATGTCGGTTTCATAAAAATAATAAATTTTTTAACTTAATTCTTCATTTCAGCAGGGTCGGCTGCTGTTGCCGGGGCATACAATGATACTTAACAAATAAAACAAACATATCTGCCCGGCATTCTCCAGTGTTTCAAGAGTTTCAATCTCCTCTCAACTGCTCCCGGAAACGGTCAGTCACAGTATTTGTAGAAAACAGCGAGTCTAGCAACATCACGTCTCTGAGACCGAGGATGCAGTGAAGAAGAATGTGTTGGGCCAATAAAATTACAAATATGTTCCTGCAATTTATTAAGAACCTTTAAATGATAAACATCCTAATTATTAGGATTCTCTAATTCTCTTGGGAACATGGCATAGCGTATTCATGTAGCAAGTTGAGATAATTTAAAGAGTGTACACATTTTATTGGGACACCCTGTATATGCACTTCTTAAGTGTTAAAATTTGTAGGTAGACGTGTATTTCTTGCGAGTGGTTTACAGTGGAGGGGCAATATAGATTAAAACTCAGTCAAGCACCTTCCATGGAAATAACGACAGACTAGAAGACAGATTAAAAATATTTTCCCAAATCTCAATACTCTTTATGGTAAATCTCGAGTCTGTAGACTGAAAATTGACCGAGTAGTTTGGTAGGAAAATGTACACACACAAACACACAGGCATTTTCACTTTATAGATATATAGATTCCTCTTCCTAACAACAGGAGAATCTACTTTATATCGAAATGTCGCTTGATCCAAGATGGAAATACATTAAAAATATTAAAAATTCTCATTTCCTATGCAATCCGATGTTTTCAAAATGTCAGCTAATGTCAGACTTTCTCCCAAGCCTAGCTTCAACCTGAAAACCTAGCATATCTTTGCCAACAAGAAACTTTCACATATATTATTAAATCTGTGTGCAGAGTTCCACATTTGTATAGAAAATATAAAGCTTACCTTAAAGCGAAGTCGAATGAATGGATTAAATTAAAATAAAATAATTTTTACTTTTATTATAAAAAAAAAGAAAAAAAAAAGAATTGCGACGCATTTTCGAGAATAATGTAAATTCCTAACGACGTATTGCCGGGTTCTGCTTGATAAATCAAATAAAAGAAAATCGAATATCAGTTATTATAACCAATCAAAGATTCGGAGACCTTCTTCTTCTTCTTCTTCTTCTTCTTCTTCTTCTTCTTCTCCTTCTTCTTCTCCTTCTTCTTCTTCTTCTTCTTCTTCTTCTTCTTCTTCTTCTTCTTCTTCTTCTTCTTCTTCTTCTTCTTCTTCTCGGGTCACCAATCGTTTGAATTGCGTACACCATGATAGTCGCTCACTCACTGTGACGAGAAGCTCCAATTTAGAGATGCCCATGTCAATCATTATTCAAGTTTTTCAATGCACATTCATCTTTTTTTTTTATCTGTTTCTTTTGTCCTTCATTTTCTTCTCCGTTGATCATCCACCGATTGGCGGCAAAATATTCACGAGATGTGTGCTCCATGATCATCGATCATCCATTGCAATCACGAGCTCCAGTCTCAATCGTCTTGATTCGCTGTCAATCTTCATTCAAGTTTGTCAGAGAAGAATATCTTTCTTTTTCTTTTTTTCCACTGGAATCACCACTTATTAAGGCCCGGACGCCACTCGAGTATAAGGGCTAATGGATATACATTAGTCAGTATGATTATAGCGTAGTAAACATAAGTAGTGGAAATTTAGTAAATTGGATTGCTAAGGGGGACGGTTCATTAAGAACTTGTTTATGTTGGACTTGAAGATAATCAGATTGTAGTCAGGTGGGAAAGCAGGGAATCAGAAGAGAGTTCCACAGGCGTGCCGTTCTAAGAAAGAAGCTTTGTTGGTGGAATTTACATTTAGGTTTAGGTACAGATAAAGAATTTCGGAAATTATTCATAGTGGTTTTAGCTAGACGAGTGTTTTGCGTGAAAGTTTGTCGGGGGGGACCATAGATTGGAGCTCAGACGAGCACTTGCCATAGAAATAACGATAAAGTAGAGACAGGCTCGCAACGTCTCTTTTGTGAGAAAAAGGTTCCAGGGAAGAGAAAGCGGCATCCCCACTAAGCTACGAAGTCTATTTTGAACTCAGTCAAGGCAGGATAAGCTGCTTCTAGCAGCTCCTGCCCAGATGTGGCAACAGTACTCCATCTCCCTTTCATATTTTTTCCATTTCCTCTATTTTGCTTTCTTCTTCTTCTTCTTCTTCTTCTTCTTCTTCTTCTTCTTCTTCTTCTTCTTCTTCTCGAGATATCTACCAATTTATGGTTAAACATTCACGAAATTAGTTCACCAGGATATTCGCTCACTGAGGCCAGAAGCTGCAACTAAACGGGCCAATGCCCTTTCCAAGAAGAGTCTCTATTAGCCATCAATATTTATTCAAACAGTCTTATATTCTTTCTCCATCTTGTTCCTGTTTTTTTTTCTCTTTTTTGTTGTTTTACTCCTAACTCTTCTTTTTTTCTTTTTCTTCTTTTTTATGGAAATGACTCAAGACAAGTCATGAAGCCACTTGGTGTATGGAGTTAACAAGAACAAAAGCTGATTATTGTAAAGATATGAAATGCCTATTAACCTTTGAGAATTCCACCACCTTGCGGTTAGAAAGGAGCTACTGGAATGGGAAGCTGTGTTAAAATGACGTATTAAAACAACGATTCTATGAAGACCAATAGACCAACAAGCCGAACAAGCTGGAACAAAGGAATTAGGGAATAGATCAGACAATTCTGAGTATCACAATAGTTTTAGTATTAGGTTGGTGCAAAAAGAATGGCGTTTTTTTACGTTTACCTTCAAAATATCATGACTCCTTTCATAATACACTTTATTAATCGAAATAATCAGTATCGACACATTTTTGCCAACTGGGAACACGTTTATTTATCCCATTAACATAGAAATCTGAAGTTCTGGAAGCGATTAAGTCATAGAAGGCAGATTCGGCATCATCTCGGCTTTTGAAGCATTTTTCGCGCAGGAAGTTATCAAGATACTTGAAAAAGTGATAATCGATAGGCAAGAGGTCCGGTGAATATGGCGGATGAGGCAGTGTCACGTAGCTCAGTTCGTTCAGTTTCTGTAGGATCAGTTGAGCAACATGCGGGAAGGCGTTGTCATGGAAGAGAATTGGTCCCTTCATATTGACCAATCTCAGGCATATACGTTGGAGATGCCGGTGCATTCCGTCAAATTTTCGGTAGTACTTCTCCGCCGTAATCGTTTCGCCCAGATTCAAGAAATTGTGATGGATGAGACCGGCCGCAGACCATCAAAGTCACCATAACTTTTTTGGTGCAATTTGGCTTTGGGAAGTGTTGTGGAGCTTCTCCGGCATCCAACCACTGTGCCGAACATCGCCACTTCTCATCACACGTCACAATCCGATAAAGAAATGGGTCATTTTTGTTGCGCAGAAGGAGCACAGAAGGCATTTCAAAACGACGATTTTTGTTATTATTGTTCGATTCATGCAGCATTCATTTATCCAACTTTTGGACTTCCCTATTTGCTTAAAATGGCGAACGAATGTTGAGTGTTCGACTTCGAGTTCAACAGCAACTTTGCGAGGATTTGCTTCAGTTAAGGCTTTCAAATAATCGTTATCAACCGCACTCGGTCGGTCGCGACCATTTTCATCGTGGCTCACGTTACCATTGCGAAATTTTCTGAACCACCGTTGTGCTACACGTTCGTTAGTAGCTCCTGGACCAAAGCACTATTGATATCACGAGCTATCACGGCAGCTTTTCGGCCTAGTTTAAACTGGAGCAAAAAAAATCGTGCGGATTTAAATTTTGTCTATGTTGTCGAAAAGCCTGCAAAAAATGAATGAAGAGACTGAGAACGATAACGAATGACACGAGTCGATCGAGCGAAAAACGTGTTTGAAAATGATATTTAACGCGGCTATATATATCAATGCATTAATTCAGAAATCATGCATAAATAACATATGTAAGAAAACGATATTGTTTTAGCACCAACCTAATAATAGTAAATAGTATTTGTAGAAAAGACTGAGTCTAGCAACATCACGTCTGTAAGGCAGATGATGCAGTAAACAAAAAATTTTGGGCCAATAAAATTACAAATATATTTCTGCCATTTATCCAGAACCATTAAATGGTACACATATTCACCAACCCACTTATTACAACAGTGGCCTTTTTTTTGTTGAAATAAAAATAAATAGCCTCAGGTGTGAGAAAGTTTTTAGGACGATAGAGATAACTGATTTTACGAGAAGCAGAAAAAGCAATGGATTTAATATATGAAGTCCAAGTAAGAGTTGATAAACAAGAAGTTTTAGAGCCAATTTCTAATCGAGAACTGAGTCACCCATAAGAATCTCAAGTATAAAAAGGGATACATCTGCGATTTAAGGACAATACTTGAGTTTTAACAGGATTGAAGGAAACAAGACACTCTAGAAGTGTAAGCCATTTTGAGTTTTAGAAACAGTTTCAGATGGTTCGCTGTTACACACAAGTCCTGGGAGGTGACTTGTTTGTAGTAGACAGTTCCACAGAAACAAAATATTCTTACCGTGTCGAAACCCGGGAAAAGAACATGTGAAATTACTCCAGAAAAGGTTTAATATTTATGAAGCAATTCTGGTTTCTGATTGGTTGGTAGCAGAACGTAGTTAATTTGATTCGTCAGTTAATTTGATTCGTCAGTTTAGAATCGATTTCACATCGAGAGCAGAGCAGTCCGTAAGAAACTCAGAAAGGTAAACCACCGAAACAAAGGAAGCAGAGAATAGAACAGACAATTCTGAGGAACACACACAATGATAGTATTTGTAGAAAAGACTGAGACTAGCAACATCACGTTTGTGAGAGAGAGGTTGCGATGAAGAAGAAAATGTGGGGCCAATCAAATCAAATATACTGAATAATCCATAAACCGCGAGATCTGTTCATTTAAAACAGTTAATAGATGAACGAAAACCATGAAAGAGGCCCAAACTTTCCATAAAATGGACGTCTGCTTTTGCCCAACCTCTCAAAGACTTTGCTGATAACAAGGAGAAGACTAACAGAACGATATTTACGTTTCTAAAGATGAGGGGTAATCGGGGACTCCTTCTAACAAGAATGAAAACAGGACTGAGACAAACAGAGATTGAAAAATTTCGTGAGGATAGAAAAAAGTTCAGGCGCACAACGTTTGAGAACAACAACAGGAATCTAATCAAGACTGTAAGCCTTAGATTGGTCAAGACCAGTAAGAATTCTAACAGTAATCTTTGGAGTGATAATTACAAAATCAAGAGTCTGATCAGTTTTCGAAGGAAAATCTGGAAGAACACCACCAGAATCATTTATGGAAGAATTGTCAGCAATGAAAGGAACAAAAACATCAGCCTTATCATTAGGAGACTATTAAAAAGTCATATATCTTGAAGACCATTAAAAAGTCTAATACCTTGAAGACCATTAAAAAGTCAAATACCCTGAAGACCATTAAACAGTCAAGCTTTGTTCATGGAATCTAAGTTTAAGTTTAGACACATATAAAGAGTGGGAGAAATTATTAATAGTGTTTTCAGCTAGACGAGTGTTTTTCGTGAGAGTTTGGCGTGGGGGGGACCATAGATGAGAGCTCAGACAAGTACTTGCCATGACATAATGTGGCCTGCTATTATTTATCACCACTATTATTTGAATACTGTTAGATATCTATTTTATAAAGTAAGATACTCATATGGTATCTACGGTTTTATTATTGATACGTTGTATATTGCTGTTTTTTTTTACACGGTGGTCACCACTTATCAAGGCCTGGAAGCCACTCAGGGATAAGGGTTATTGCAAGTACAGTACGTTAGTGTGGAGATTTGATGAAGTGTTTACTTAAGGGGGGCGGTTCATTAGGAATTTGTTAACGTTGGACTTGAAGACATCCAAGTTGTAGTCAGGTGGGAAGTCGGCAGACGGAACAGAGTTCCACAGGCGTGCAGTTCTAAGAAAGAAGCTTTGTTCATGGAATCCACGTTTTGATTTAGGCACAGATAAAGAGTGGTTGTGCGGTACAAATATTCTTGATTCTTCAAAAATCACGAGAGCCGACCTTTTGAGATGAGATAGTTACCAATCTGTTGAGAATAGCTCGACTTAGCCTGAGAAGTTGATCTCTTTTGCAGGCATTGCTAGCTCTTCTGTAAGATTGTCTAGAAGCCTCAGATCCATCTTGACGATACTGTTTGAAGCAATGATTATGATGGGCGATGTCAGAAGCACAAATATATGAAAACTAAAGAGGATAATATGGTTTAACTTGAAACGGACAACGAGGAATCATTACTAGGGCAATAACAACAGTATATTCTTTTCATTGTTTTGACTCTCTCGTTTATATCTTATATGCTTCAGTGCCATATATGTCAGTGCAGTTGGACTGGGCTGGCTTTGCCTAATGGATTGAGGGTACCGGATTGACAGTTCCTGGCTGCTGTTTCCGACTGATAGTACAGGAGCCCTAACTCTTCGGTAGCGCTTAGAGCGGCTGCTCCATCAACAGTTGTAAAATATCGGGATGTTTGTAGTGCCATGTCGCGCATGGAAAGGGACCCTGCACTCATCCCCGGTGGGCTTTCCTGAGGCCACAATCCTGTGGGTGAGGACAGCTGATGGTCTACTTGTATTGCATGTCTGGTATTCTGCACAACTACTTGTCCAGCATCCCCTCACTCATCCACCCTAACTGAAACTTTTAAATAAAATAAAATGAAATGACAGCTCAAGCAAAAGTTACGTTTAAACCAGGACCAAACTCAAAGAAAACCAACCTGCCTCCTCCCTTGAGGCTTGCATTTACTAATATCCGCGGGCTTAGAACTAACTTAGATGATGTTGAGTCATTTCTCCTTGTAAACACCCCGGATATCTTAGCATTAAGTGAAACTAACCTTCACTCCTCCATACCCTCTAACCACTTTAACATGCCTGGTTATCTCCCACTCTACCGTAAGGACTCGGACAGACATATGCATGGACTTGGAGTCTATATTCGAAACACCCTCCCCCTAACTAGAGAAATAAAACTAGAATCAGAGGGCCAGGCCTTTATGTGCTTCAGACTAAATATGCAACACAATATTAGCTACTTATATTTTCTCTACCGCTCTCCCTCAAACCAAGACTGTACCCTAATAAACAAAGTCTCAGACAGCATAGATATAGCACTCTCCCTCGATACTAGCGCACAAATACATGTATTTGGTGACTTCAATGTCCACCACAGTAACTGGCTAGGATTCTCAAATCACACAGACGTAGCTGGTAGCGCCACATATAGCTTCTCTATATCTCATTCCCTATCTCAGATGGTTACATTTCCGACACGTTTCCCAGACCAGCACGATCAACATGCCTCACTTCTAGATCTCTTTCTGACAACAGTTCCCAATGACTGTACAACAAATGCCCATAGCCCACTCGGGAATGCTGATCACGCTGTGATAATGGTAGAAATCAGCCTAAATTCTCGCCCTAAAACTGAAGACCCACTACTCAAAACAACGAGGTATTACAAAAAGGCTGATTGGGAAGCCATCAGGGAGCTCATCAGAGATGCCCCATGGCAAAATATCTTTACTCTTCCAGCGGAACAGTGTGCAAATGAGACAACTGAATGGTTCAAAACTGCTATTGAAGCACATGTTCCCGCACGGAAATACTATAGCAAGCCCCACTCCCCCCAATGGTTTACTTCTGCTTGTGCAGCTGCCATTTGTCAAAGGCAGCATGCGTTCCGCAGATTCAACCGACATAAGTCCAGCTCAAATAAACAGAAGTTTATAGAAGCTAGAAATAATTGTAAGAGAGTGATAGACACAGCTAAGTCAGATTACTCTGAAACCACCAAAAAGCGCATCGAAGCACAGAAATTAGGAACCCGGGATTTTTGGAAAATCTACAACAGCGTAGTTAATAATGGACAGTCAATTATTCCCCCACTAACAAACAATCATGAGGTTGCTTGCACGGCAACTGACAAGGCTAATCTGCTTGCCAGTCGGTTTGCCTCAAACTCCACACTGAACTCGGTACACCACTCACTCCCTGATTTTCCTCTGCGAACAGACGCCACACTTGACGACTTGAAAATCACCCCTTCTCAGGTACATGCTATTATAAAAAACCTAGACACCTCTAAAGCATGTGGACCAGATCTCATCCCGGCTGTGCTATTAAAAAAATGCTCTGCCGAGGTTGCTCCAGTTCTGTCCAAACTTTACAATAAATGCCTTAACGAATCTTGTTTTCCCGACTGCTGGAAAACCGCCTCTGTGGTACCAGTCTTCAAGAATTCTGGTGAAAGAACTGACCCACTAAATTATCGCCCCATTAGCCTCCTCCCGCTTTTCGCCAAAATATTTGAGTCCTTAGTTAATAAAGCCCTAGTCCAGCACCTAACAGCTGCTAAACTCTTGACTGACAAACAATATGGATTCAGGCAAGCCCGTTCAACAGCAGATATCTTAACTGTAGTTTCTGAACGTATATACCGTTCATTGGATAAAACAGGGGAGGGTAGAGCGGTGGCCCTTGATATATCTAAGGCTTTTGACAGGGTATGGCACGATGGTCTTCTAAGGAAAATTAGATCATATGGAATCACTGGAAGAATTCATAACGTAATTAAATCCTTCTTAAGTAATAGAAAAATCAAAGTTGTCCTCGACGGACGTACATCCAAACAATATGACATAAATGCGGGAGTGCCTCAGGGGTCTATCCTTGGACCTCTATTGTTCCTGATATTCATAAACGACCTCCCTGATAATATTGTTTCGGAGATGGGTATATTTGCCGATGACACCACTCTCTATAACAGATATGAGGGGAAAACAAATGAACACATATCCAAGAAAATGGCAGAAACACTAGAGGATGACCTCCAATCCGTAGTGGAATGGGGACAAAAATGGTTGGTCTCATTCAATGCTGCTAAGACTAAGCTTGTTTCCTTCAATAACTACAAGAAACCTTCTCTACCACCAATAGCAATGGCCAAGAACACATTGCCTGAAAGTACTTCTTTTAAACTCCTCGGCCTAACGTTTACAGGGAATATGAACTGGAATAGATACATTGAGAGCATTGCCAAGGCTGCTGCAAGGAAGGTTGGCTCCCTCTACCGTGCTAGAAAACTACTTACGCCTGCCAGTATCCTATACCTCTATAAGGAAACCATTCGCCCATGTATGGAGTACTGTTGTCACATCTGGGCTGGTGCATCTGCTGCTTGTCTCTCGCTCCTGGACAGGGTTCAAAAAAGAGTCGCAAACCTGATAGGTTCTGAACTGTCATCTGGGCTTCAACCTCTGTCCCATCGACGAGATGTTGCATCCCTCTGCCTGTTCTACAAATACTTTAATGGTGAATGCTCTGACGAACTGCAAACACTTGTACCTCCCCGACGTAACTACCCCCGACAAACCCGACAAGCTACTAAGTCTCATCCCTTTACAGTGGAGATCCCTAGGTGCAAGAAAGCCTTTTACTCCAATAGTTTCTTCCCCAGAACTGCGGGTCTTTGGAACTCCCTTCCGGGATTCTGCTTTCCCAACTGCAATGATATGCAGAAGTTCAAGTGTAATGTTAACAAACATCTTTCTACTCTTCTCCCTTCATAATGACCCCGCTAATTAATTCCCTAATAGTAGCCCCCTGCTTCAAAGTGGCACTGTGCCTTGTTTGGGGTGAAAATTGAATAAAAAAAAAAAAAAAAAAAATATAGTGATGTTGTTCTCGATTGATTAACTGTGTCTAACTGTGTTGGATATATACTGGGAAAGAGGTTGCAGGGAAGAGAAAAGGGCATCTCCTAGTAGGCTACGAAGTATATTTTGAACTCTATCAAGGCAGGATAAAGTCTATCAAGCAGCTCCTGCCCAGATGTGGCAATAGTACTCCATCATTGGACGTATTTGGATTTTATATAGGTAGAGAATTGCATCGGCAGTGAGATATCTACTGGAGCGGTATAAATATCCCACCATTTTTCTAGCAACCTTGGCAACGGATGTGATGTACATTCCATTCCAAATTAGGAGTAAAGGTCAAGCCCAGAGGTTTGCCAAACACGGAGCCTCCCCAAAACGAGAGCCATTCATTACAATTGGTGCAAGGTGCAGTTGAATTT
This sequence comes from Euprymna scolopes, assembly GCF_053919585.1. Classification (NCBI taxonomy): domain Eukaryota; kingdom Metazoa; phylum Mollusca; class Cephalopoda; order Sepiida; family Sepiolidae; genus Euprymna; species Euprymna scolopes. Next base: position 52,665,631 of record NC_136522.1, on the reverse strand, counting down.
TAAACATTTATTTCATTACACCCACCAGCGACATAACATGACCAGGTATTCACAATAAACATGTTCGCCCATTTTTCTTGTTCTAATTATCTAGGTGTTGGTAACTTTCCAAAAATTCCCCTACCGTTTATATCTTAACCACGTCTTTATCATATTAAAAAAAAAAATAGTTTCGTAAAGGGAGATGACGGTGGCTAAGTTCAAACCAGTTTGTTCCATAGAAACGATTTCACTTAAAATGATGATTGTTACCACATGATTCATCCTCTAAATAAGTTTCTTTACTTATATGTCTCTTAGTCTTACTTGCAACAGTATGTAATCAAATCTCCCCCAAAAGGTGAAGGTAATCCCTAAATGAATAGTATTATTACCACATAAAAATACGAGGTGACGTCGATATGTTTCCAGACCTTTTTTTTGTACACGCATTTAAAATTGTCGTGGACTCTTGAAAATTCAGTATTTTATTGCTATACATCTGATGGATAATTTTTTTTATGATTTCAAATTCAAATGAAAAGCTACAGTAGGAATTGGAATACACCCTACTAAAGCCTGATTGTCACAGCTGGTAAATTTTAAAAATGAAATCTAGGCGTAAAGACATTTTATAAGAACTATATGAAATAAAATTCTGTTTTGAACAAATGGCACAGATACGTATAGAATGCTTCAGACTGCTTTTGAGCCATCTTGCATGAATCGAACATCTATTTTTGAGTAGCATAAGAGATTCAAGGAAGGCAGGGAGTCCGTGAAGAATGATGAGTAGTGTGAGAGGAGTAAAAAGTGAAAACATCAGAGTTGATTGTCCAAATAAAGAATTGCATGGATAAGGCAAGTCGTGGGTCTATAGAGACAATAAGTGAACAGTTTCATGTCAATGTGGAGACTGTATGTACGATTATTCGCGGGTAACTAAGGAGCGAAAGATTTGCAAGAAATTTGTCTCAATGTTGTTCAGAGAAGATCAGTCCACAACTCCATCCTTGTAATAGACTATTAAGATGGGCATCAAAACAGTTCCTCATCCTCCCTATGGCTTAGGTCTTGCTCCCTGTGATTTTTGGTTATTCCCTAAACCCAAATAAAACATTAGAGGTTGTCGTTACAAAACAATTGAGGAGATAAAAGAGGCTTTGACGGAATTCATTGACACGCTCACACAAGAGAACTTCCACGGAGCCTTCCAGTAGTTGCTGTGACGGTACAAAAAGTGCATTGCAGCCCGAGGTGATTACTTCGAAAGGGACAAGAGTTTCATGTGTGTAACATCAATAAAAGTGTCCATAGAAAAATGGTCTGGAAACTTATTGGAGGCACCTCGTACTAAATTATTCCTTAGGATAAAGCGGAAAGTAATGCCAGAAATAATGGTTGGTTGTTTTTGTTTTATGACATATCAACCCTTTTCAGGCTATTTAATGCCAAATCTAATGATTCAGAAGAACAGTTTTTAATAGAATATATATATATTTTTTTCAAGTTTCTGTCCTAGAACTCTCCGTCCGAGGAACAATATACCGTGGAGCTGCTTCCCGGCTGACTATAACTTGGTAATTTTCAAGTCCACCTTTCACTACAATCCAGACCTTGTTCTCTGTGACTTTTGGTTATTTCCTAAGCGTAAGAAAACCTTAGAGGCTGTCGTTATGAGACAATTGAGGAGATGAAAAAGGCTGTGACGAGAGTCATTGATACACTCACACAAGAGGACTTCCATAGAGCCTTCCAGAGGTTATTGGAACGGTATAACAAGTGCATTTCAACCGGAGGAGATTACTTTGAAGATGGGTTAAAGTGTTGTGTGTACTAGCAAATAAAGTGTCCATATGAAAAAAGTCTGGAAACTTATTAAAGGCAACTGGTAATCGATGAATGTAACTTTCGATAGAATGTTCAAACAAACAAAATTAATCATATCGTTACATTTGAACCACTCAGACCCGCACGTTGTCTGACACCGCCACAAGAACAAACAAACAAGGAAGGACATTAAAAATACAACACACTATTTTTTGTAAGGTGAATACAAAAACCATTTATTCCTGTAATTTTTCGACAACGCATTTCATTGTTCCAAAATGTCACTCACGCGCTGAACACGTCTGCCTTTACGTACGTGCCTTCCGACTTTTACAATCATGCGGCACATTTTCTCCTTTGCCGTACAAAAATGTCAAAATGCCAAAAGAATGTCAAAATGTCAAAAGATATCAAAATTTCAAAAGAAGTCAAAATGTCAAAATAATGTCAAAATGTCAAAAAAATGGCAAAATGTCAAAAGAATGTCAAAATGTCTAAAGAATGTCAAAATGTCAAAAGAAGTCAAAATGTCAAAAGAAGTCAAAATGTCAAATTGTCAAAAGAAGTCAAAATGCGTCCGATTTTAACACAATCTGACTAAGACTGTGGGTTTTTTTTTAAATGCAAAATTCAAACGATTATTTATGAAAAACACTTTGTTTTAAATGTTTCCTATTTTCAGCTTCGTATATTTGTACTCTTTCCAAAACATTATTCTTGACATTTCTAGAATCACAGAATTGCGTTTTAATTCTCTTATTTCGTTCCTGATGTTTTCCTTCAATTCCTGCAGTGTTTGGCGTTAGTTAACATAGATTCTGTCCTTAAGATATCCCCGCAAAAAAAAACAAAACAAAAAAAAAATTTACTTTGGAATTCCCTTCCTGCTATCAGCTTCTCTGACTGTATTGATTACAGAAGTTTAAATGTAATGTTAACCAATATTTTGCTTATCTCCCCTAAAAAAGGTCTCAAATAACGATGTGCCTTGTTTGGGATAAAAATGATTGAAAAAGTAGAATAATTAAATTAATTAAAGAATAATTATAATTTCGGCTTCAGAGAAACGGATACCGACTTAGTAAAGAATGGAACTTTTTGGGTCATAATATTTAAACTAGCGGGACCTGTGGAAATTCCACATGGGATTCATCCATATGTAATATATTAATGTTGGCATTCTGTAGATGTTCAGTGTAAATGGAGACGCTCTGATATTATTGTAGCTTTTTTGTTAAAACTGCGTAACTATTTATCTAAGCTAGCACCACCGCCCGACAAAGCCCAGTCGTAAAGTACGCTTAAATATGATATTTTAATTCTTGCAGATTTCGTATATACTATTATAGAGTTAATGTTTTATCGATTTTTATATATTATGAAGTTGTAATTTCAAAAATAAAAAAAATATATCCATATGACTTGGGTGCATTAGCTTGAGTCGAAACTGAAATAAAAACTTATGGAATATATATATATATATATATATATATATATATATATATATATATATATATATATATATATATAAAAGTGAACGTGTCTGTCTGTCTGTCTGTGTGTCTGTGTGTCTGTCTGTCTGTGTACATTTCCCTACGCAATAACTCTGTCAATATTTAGTCTATAGACTCGAAATTTGAAATACCGGGTACTGAGATTTGGGAAAATCGATGTGACGGGTGTCAGCCAGAAATTTGGCTGTTAAGGGATCAAATTTGAACGATTTGACCTTTAAGAACTCTACCAAACTCCTCCGACAATTTTGGGTCTAGACACTTGAAATTTTAGATATAGGTTCCTTGAACCTGGATCTAACTTAATAAAGTGATTTGAGCCCGAAACTATAAATTTTAAGGGGTCATAATAGGGGTCAAAGTTTTAAAAATTAACCATTTTTTTTTGTTTATTTTGCTTTTTTTGCACAGCATACACCTCCAAACACCCGAGCAACGCTTGGCACCCCTGCTAGTATATATATATATATATATATATATGCATAACTTGAGTTTCTTAAGCTATCATCGAACCGAAACCAAACTTATGAAGTATTCTTGATAACATTATTTATAAAGGAAATAGATGACTTAAATACCATCAGCTATAATCGAAACCAGATCCAAAACTTATAAAGAATTTTTAGTAAAATTATTTATGATAAGAAATGGAAGTACATAATAATTAAATGACCCGAAAATGAGTGACAAAGAAAATAGCATTTTTATGCCCGTTCTTCTTCTTCTTCTTCTTCTTCTTCTTCTTCTATTTCTTTTATTTTCGTTGGTCTTTTCTTTAAAAAAAAAATTGACAATTGTCCTTCGTTTTTTTTTTCAGTGTTTTAGATCCTTTCTACTCCGTCCCATAATTACTCCTCTCGTTTATTTTAACGTTGTCTTTCGCTTGTAGCCACTTTCATCGTTCATACCACAAGGTAAGTAGGATGTTTCCTTATCTCGTCTACTAAAATCAATTCATCACTTGTTTTCCATTATTTCAATTTTGTCTTTGTTTCCCTTTTATCCCTTCTCATTTTTCCATCCTTTCTTTTTTTCTTTATTTCTTTCATTTATTGCGCCCTTTCTTTAGTTTTTCTTCTCATTCACCCGACCTTTTTTTTTTCTTTTACACTTTAGTCATTTTTATGTATTCCATTAAAAAACCTTTAGAATCTATTTTTCTGTTTGACAAATATTCCAAAGTTACAATTCCCATCAGGTTTTATCGCTTGTTTATCATTGTTAATCTTTCCTCTTTATTTTTTATGCTTGCCTATCACTCTGCGAAATCGTCATAGGCCAATTCGTTGCTAAGCAACGCTCTACTTTTGTTTTTCACTTGTTTCTAAATAACCTGAGACATTGCTTTCCCTGAACTTCACAAACAAACAAACAAACAAACAAACAATATATATATATATATATATCTTTATATATATATATATATATATATATATATATATATATATATATATATATATAAAGATATATATATATATATTTAGTAGAAATGGTAATTAATAAAAACTGAAGAAAGT
>NC_136522.1:52653291-52655791 GCF_053919585.1 Euprymna scolopes | reverse complement strand
TTTAGGAATAAATAATGGCACTTAGGTCGAAGAGGAAGTATCGAGTACTGTCCACGCTCACCGGATTGGATCTCCACCCATAAATATTTCTCTTTTTGGAGGTGGGTGGGTTGGTGCGGGAATGTTAAACACAGGGTTTACAATACAAAACGAGCTACAATAAATGAGTCGAAAACAACCATTGAAAGAAAATGTGTCAGCATACCGATTGAACTGATTAGGAATGTTTTCGATTCAATCAGTGAGCGTTGTCAGCTGTTCATGGACAACCATGGCAAATAATTTGAACAGTTCGATAATTAACTTGTTTCTATATTTGTTCACAGTATTTTGATGTCTGAAACTTTTCTTTCTCATAATAAATGTTGGTGTTATGGTCATTTAAAGAGTGTATACATTTTATTGGGACACCCTATATATATATATATATATATATATATATATATATATATATATATATATGTATGTATATATATATATAAGCAACTAAAAAAGCCTATGACACCGTTGGGCGTCTAACGCGAACAATTAAGACTATATTGAGACACACCCTATACAGATGGGCTTCAAATTATATAGCAAAATACTTTCTAGGGTTAAGAGCTATTACAAGTATTTCTATACGGTCACAGCAACTTATAAATCATATGTATACTGAAGTATATCCGTATGTATACGTAAACACAACTATCTATTTCTTTGAAAGTATATACTTATGAAAAACTATCTATCTATCTATCTATTAATGTTTATATATCTATCTAACCCCTACTCTCTGTCTCTTTCGCTCTACCCCGTATATATATATATATATATATATATATATATATATATATATATATATAATAAATTCCACAGCCAAACAACGTCCCAGCCCACAAGAGCCATGACAGTCAACGAACCGGAAGTCCAAGACTCGGGTTTCGCCCTCATTTGGGCTCATCAGTTAGATGCAACCGAACTCAGGATTCGAAACCCGAGCCTCTTGCATGCGAAGCAACCACTCTACCAACTGAGTAAACACTCCGCACACAAGAATTTCAATAACCAACACACACACACACACACAGGCACATACACACGCGCGCACACACACACACACACACACACACATATATATATATATATATATATATATATATATATATATATATATATATATATATAAAATGAAAATTACAATTAAATTTACCAAAATGATCCAAGATGTTAAAATTAAAGTATATTATAAATATTAAAGAATTAATATTTATAATGTTATCTCAGCCAGATGTAAAAGCTCGATAAAACCAAATAGGAAATAGAGCTTATAATACGAGCAAACAGTTAATAAAACATGTTAAAATATGTTTTATATATATATATATATATATATGTGAGTAAAAAAATTACTCATTCTGTCAAAATGGAAAACCGATCGTTCCTGCGAACATATATAAACATCTTGATCGCAGCAAATTCTCACAATTAAAACCTCAGACCAAATTCTCACAATTAAAACCTCAGACCATATTTTCCCGGAGCATATTAAAAAGTACCTTCTATCATTTGGGATATATATATATATATATATATATATATATATATATATATATATATATATATATATATATATATATGTGCTCCTATAATTTTATTGTGTGTATTGATATTCATATTAAAAGCCCTTTTTTCTATGGGGATTTATTTGCTTTCCCACGGAAGAAAAATGTGACACCAGGCCGTTTAGAATATGGGAGAAACCAGCTCCCTACAAAAAGGGGCAATCTGTCAGTAGCCAAAAATAATAATTGTCTCAGTATAGAGTATTCCCGCTGTTGTATAGGGGTTCATATTTAAGATGACGGGTACATATATACGATGGCGATGAAGGAGTGATAAAAGATGTTTATACGTATTACAGTTCTGTGGATCCTTAAAACATATATTAGCGAGGGTTGAGATAGGGAATGCACATTCTTGTAAGAGTTACATAAAGTTCATAATAACGATGAGGGAGACATGATGATAACTTCTTTATTATAAGATCGACCGGTCGAATGATGATGACGTCAAGGAATTCAAAGTCGTTCTACATGATTAAACGTTCTCCCTTCGCTTCTAAAGGGACCCTCCTCTGATTATGCCAACTCTGTCCGACCGACTCTACTGACTGTTCGATCCGGACTCGTCTGCCCCTGACTGAAACTCTCTCCTACATTGAGAATTCATTTTTGCTATGACGTCAGATGTGTGATTTCAAAACGTGATCGACTTATGTGGCTTAAACATACATGGATCCGCACATTCTCCAAACACACTTCTACATGATTAAACCATTCTCCCTTCGCTTCTAAAGGGACCCTCCTCTGATCATCAGTTCTTTTTCGACCGACTCTGCTGGTTGTTCGATCTAGACTCGTCTGCCCCCTGATCTTCGACTGAAACTCTGCTCCTATAGTTAGAATTCATTTTTTATGACGTCAGATGTGTGGTCTCAAAACGTGGCCCACTCACGTGG